>NW_004955510.1:3229004-3231427 GCF_000276665.1 Chinchilla lanigera | reverse complement strand
AGATATCTTCAGGAACCCCGATGAGCCATCCCCATGCCTCCCTGACCAGCATGCGAGGCAGTCAGAACACTGGACACCTTCTGGGGTCTCAGTAGCCACCCCCTGCACCCCTAGCATCCTTGTGGGAGTTAGGCTGAACCCTGGAAATATTCAGGAGTCCCAGTGAGCCACCCCCACACCTCTCAGACAAGTGTGCAAGGCAGGCAGAGCCCCAGACATATTCTGGAGCCTCCATGGCTACTCTGCATACCCAACATCTCTGCAGGAGCTGGGCTGAACCCCAGACATCTTCAGGAACCCTGGTGAGCTGCCTGTACACCTTTCCCAGTAATGTGTGAAGCAGGCAGAGCCCTGGACATTTTGGGGGGCCTCAGTGGCCACTCCCAGCACCACTTGCACCCCCACAGGAGACACGCTGAAACCCGGACAGAGTCAGCAGCCCCAGAGACTCAGCTCTCACTTCTCCCCTGCTGGTGTGGGAAATGGGCTGAGTCCTGGGCAACCTCGGAAGCCTGGGTGACCACGATCAGAATCCCCTCACCCTTATGGAAGCCAGGCTGAACTCCAGACAGTTTTAGGAACTCCAATGAGCCTCCCCATCCCTTTCACAACCACAGGCTGAGGGCCAATTGAATGCAAGAAAGTTTTGGGAGCATCTGGTAACCCCAGCTTGCCATCACACACCAATACAGTAGCCATGCTGAGCACTGGGGATCTTCGGATCCTCACCCCACCACTCCCACACCATTATGGGAGTGAGGCTGAGTTTCAGGGAACATCTGGATCTTCAAAAATGAGAAAAACAAAGGAGCAAAATGCAATCTCAGACCTCTACACCACCCAGAACAAGTCCAGGAGACATCAACACAGAAAGGCCTGGAAGTCATACACATGAAATTTTTAAAATGATAGCAACTGAAGTAAAGAAACAACTCCATCAGGCCATAGAAGACATCAGGTTAGAAATAATCTCTCAGGTAAAAAAGAAATGACAACAATAACAAAAGGATTGCTCAGCACATCCAAAGAAAACATTGATAAGAAAATAGAGGAGCACAGAAAATTCATGTAAACTTTGAGTGAACAATATAGAAAAAATAGAATGCATGAAACAGATTTAAACAGATGTCCAGGAAATTAAAAATTCCATGACAAGTTGGCAAAACTTCCTGAATGAAGCTAACAATATACTTTCAGGCCTTGAAGACAGTACTGCCCCTAACAAATGTGAAAGGAAGGATCTCTTAAAAATAACAAGGAACGAGGAAATAACAATTCAACAACTGCAAGATGAAGCCAAGATAAACAATGTTAGATTAATAGGTATCAAGGGAACAGAAGGTGTCAACACAAATGACATGAAAAGACTATTTGCAGAAATAATAGTAGAAAATTTCCCAGGCATGGGAAAAGAATCAGACATACAGTTAAGTGAAGCATATAGAGCTCCAGTTAATCACAGCCAAAAAAAGGTACACCCAGACATATAGTGATCAAGATCCCAGAAACTCAATAAAAGATCAGAATATTAAAAGCTGTTAGAGAAAAGAAGTAGATCACCTATAAAAGAAAGCCCATCAATATCAAGGCAGATTTCTCAACACAAACCATCAAGTCAAGAAGAGGTTGGAGTGAAGTATTTCAGGTACTGAAAAAAAAAAAAACAAAACTTCCAACCCAGATTGATGTACCCTGCAAAACTATCCTTCAAATTTAAGAGTAATAAAATATTTTCATGATAAAGAACAACTGAAAGAATTAATGAGCACCAAACCAATCCTACAAAGAGTAACAAGAGATATTCTAGAAAGAGATAAAACAGACCACAACTTCACGAACAACAACAGAAAGGAACCACCAAGCAGAGCAAGAAATTAAACAGAGGGAAAAAGGAGGATTCAACAGCAGGAAAATAACATAACAAAGATAAACTAGTACATATCAGTTATAACCATGAATGTAAATGGTCTCAATACACCAACAAAAAGAAGGAGACTAGCTGCATGGATCAAGAAACAAAATCCAACTATATGCTGTATACAAGAAACACATTTAACTCAAATGGTAATTCATAGACTGAAAACTAAAGGATGGAAAACAATACTCCATGAGACAGGAACCCAGAAAAAAGAGGGTGTAGCTATTCTCTTTGCAGACAATGTGAACTTGAAACCAAGAACAATCAAAAGAGATAAAGAAGGTCACTACATACTTGTGAGGGGAAAACTTCAAGAGGAACAGATAACAATCATAAACATCTACGCATCAAATACAGGAACACCCAACTATGTAAGACAAATTTTAACAGACAGAAAAAATGAAATAAGTGGCAACACAATCATAACAGGGGACTTTAATACACCATTGTCACAAAGAGATAGATTAACTAGACAAAAAATTGGGAAAGAAATAACAGAACTTAA
>NW_004955510.1:3181187-3227774 GCF_000276665.1 Chinchilla lanigera | reverse complement strand
ATGATCATCTCCCTGGATGCAGAGAAAGCCTTTGATAAAGTCCAACACTCATTCATGATAAAAACCTTATAGAAAATAGGAATAGATGGCCTTTGCCTCAATCTGATCAATGCCATCTATGATAAGTCAACAACTAACATCATATTAAATGATCAAAAATTGAAAACTTTCAGTTTAAAACCAGAATAAGACAAGGATTTCGACTTTCTCCACTTGTATTCAGTATAGTTCTGAAAATGTTTGCTAGAGCAATTAGACAAGAGAGAGAAATAAGAGGAATAAGGATAGGAAAGAAAGAAGTGAAATTATCATTATTTTCAGATGACATGATACTCCACATAAAAGACCACAAAAACTCCACCTAAAGGCTCATGGACTTAATAACCAGGTATCCAGTGTACCTGGATACAAAGTTGACATTGAAACATCAATAGCATTCCTGTACACAAACAACAAACAGACTGAGAGAGAAATTAGCAAAATCACACCTTTCACAATAGCATCTAAAAAGATGAAATACTTAGGAATCAAGCTAAGAAAAGAAGTCAAAGTGGAAATTATAGTACTCTGAAAAAAGAGATTGAAGAGGATATCAGAAAATGGAAAGATATTCCTTGCTCATGGATAGGGAAGAACTAACATTGTGAAAATGGCCATACTTCCAAAAGTGTTGTGCACATTCAAAGCAATCCCAATTAAGGTACTATTAGTATACTCACAGATGTAGAGAAAACATTCCTAAAGTTCATCTGAAACCAGAAGAGGTGTAGAATAGCAAAAGCAATCCTGGGAAACGAAGGAAAGGCAGGAGGCATCACAACTAGTGACTTGAAATTATATTACAAAGCTACTGTGATAATTCAGCATGGTACTGGCACAAAAACAGACCTGAAGATCAAAGGAACAGGTTAGAGGACACAGACACAACCACAAACACATTCAGTCACCCTGTCCTTGATGAAGGGGCCAAACATGTTAACTGGATGGAAGATAGCCTCTTTAATAAGTGGTGCTGAATAAACTGGCTTTCCACATGCTGAAGACTAAAACTAGAACCATGTCTTTTACCATGCACTAAACTAAAGTCAAAATGGATCAAAACTCTAAATATTAAAACAGAAACACTAACTTTTTTGATGCAGAACATAGGTAAAAATTTTGATGACACAGGGGTAGGCAGAGAGTTCATGAACAAAAACCAAAGTGTATGGGAAATACTTCAAATAATCAACAACTGGGATCTCATCTTATTGAAAAGTGTTTGCACATCAAAAGAAATCACCAATAGAGTAAAAAGTAAACTCACAAATTGGGAAAAAAATTTAGCTAACTGCCCCTGAAACAAAGAACTCTATGTAGAACACATAAAGAATTAAAAAATATCAGGTCCCCAAAATTTAAAGACCCAATCAAAATATGGGCATCTGAGATGAATACACACTTCTCAGATGAAAAATACTAATGGCAAATAAATATATGAAAAAATGTTCAACATCATTAGTCATTTTAGAAATGAAAATTAAAACAACCCTGAGATTCCATCTCATCCCAGAAAGAATAGCTATCATTAAGAAATCAAACAATAACAAATACTGGAGAGGCTATGGGGAGAAAAGTACCCTATTCTACTGCTGGTGGGAATGTAGACTGATGAAACCACTCTGGAAATCAGTTTGAAGATTCTTCACAAAAGTAGGATTAGAAGTCCCACTTAATCCAACTATTCCCCTTCTGGGTATTTTCTCGGAAGAATTAAAAACATCATACCACAGTGATATATGTGCACCCATGTTTAGAGCAGCACTGTTTGTCATAGCTAAATCTTGGAAACAACCCATCCACTGAGGAATGGATAAAAAAGTTGTGGAATTTTTATACAATGGAGTATTACTCAGCTATAAAAAAATTTAAACTTGAGGCTTTGTGTAGGTAAATGGATGCAACCAGAGACCATATGCACAAGTGAAATAAATCAGACCTACATGTGTAAATATATTGCCTCCCTGACGTAGGAACTTGATAGGGTAAGTAAAACTCAAAACGTACCATAGATGTAATGGAAATAAATTGTTCAAAGGAAGGAACAGCTTGGATGAGGGAAAGAAGAAAAAAAGAAAGAAGGAAGGCAAAATATGAATATAGATAGATAGATACATAGATGATAGACAGATGATATATATATATAGATAGATAGATAGATAGATAGATAGATAGCTGGAATAACTTTACTGCTGATGCCTGATGGCATATTGAAAGGAACAGTTAATGCTCAAAATTTTTTATATTTTGACCAATTCTGCATGCTTATATATGATAATCTGAGCAACTCATTTGAAGATAACAATATGCAATGGAACAACCATTGGTGAATTCCTTCCTTCTTGTCTAGTTAAACTTTGTATTATCTCTGATGTTTTATTTAATAATTACTTTTTATTCTCTCTAATGATTTGAAAAATCTTCTATTCTTATATCTGCTAATCTGAGCAATGTAGTTGAAGATAACAATAGGTAATATAAGAAACACTGATAATTCCTATCATTTTGTTTTAAAACCCTGTATCACTTATAATGTTGTTTCTTTCTTTGTTTTATTTATGTCTGTGATGTTGATATGTTGCTATTGTTATTTTTTTTTTATCTAATCTGTTTAAAAAAAAATGTTCTCCAATTTTGGAGGTGGCTTTTTCTCATTGTTAAGAATGTCTTTTGATGTGCAAAAGTTTTAAATTTTGTTTTAGTCTAGTTTATCTATATTTTTTTCTTTTGTTGCCTGGGTTGTTGATGTGTCTAAAACTTGTGTTAAATTCAATACCTTGGAAATTTTCTACTAAGTTTCTTCCACTTGTTTCATAGTTTTATCTCTTATATCTGAGTCTCTAGTCCATTTTGAGTTAATTTCTTCCATAGTGCAATAAAAGAGCTCAATGTCACTTTTTTGGGGTCTCTCTGAGTGTCTTTAGTAGTGTGATCAAAATCATAATGAATCCTGTTGTTGAATAGCACCCAACCAAAATACAGGGTTGTAAAGCATATTTCAGTGTGTCTTAATTCACCTTCATCACAGAATCTGTATGATTTTGGTTCTTTCTTAAAGTCAAAAAGACTAGGAAAGGTAAACATTTGAGTTGCTTTTGACATGAAGGCAGCCATAACAGTGAAACTAAAGACGCTCATAAAAGAGGACTTCCAGAACTGCTTCAGAAATGCCAAGAATGTATGTTTGAAATAAGTGGGTATTTTAACAGGGAGTCATGAGAATAGGTTTTTTTTTTTGTATAATCATTTTTAAATTTTAAATATTTACTTTTTTTTCATACTTCATGTATATGATCAAGTGATTTCCAATGTGTTCCAAAAGTGTTCAATGAAAAAAGGACAATCTTTTTAATAAATAATGTTGAGAAAACTTGATACCCCTATGTAACAAAAAATGAAATTGGGCTTTTTACTTTTGGGAATCTGTGAATGTTTGAATGGCCTTCTCTACTTCTTAAGAAAAGGTTTTGGGGTTTGGTAGGGATTATATTAAATCTGTGGATCTCCTTGGATACATATTAACAATAGCAAGATTTCTTTTTTTTTTTTTTTTGGTTTTTCTCCGGTACCGGGAAACGAACTGACGACCTTGCGCTTGCCAGGCAGGTGCTTTTGCCACTGAGCTAAATCCCCAGCCCAAGAGCAAGTTTTCTAATCCATAAACATAAGATCACTTTTCACTTGTTTGCATCTTATCTAATTTCTTGTGGCAGCACTTGATATTTTACACTGTAAAAGTTTTTCTTCAGTTTTTGGTTGAGTTTGCTATTGAGTTTTATGTTTTTTAATTTTTGTAAATGGAATTGCTTTTTAAATTTCCTTTCTGGCTGGGGCTGTGGCTTAGTGAAAGAGCTCTTGCCTTGCCTGCATAAGGCCCTGGGTTCAATCCCCAGCACCACAAAAAAAAATTGCTTTCTGAATTGCTATTACAAATCATTCTTTTTTGTTGATTTTGCATATTTAGTTCTAACAGTTGTGTGCATACAAACTTTCCATATAATATTTTTGTTTTTTGTTTTTTGCTTTTTTTTTTCCAGTACCAGGAATCAAACTCACAACCTTGTGCTTGCCAGGCCGACATTGTGCCACTGAGCTAAATCCCCAGCCTTCCATATAATATTCTACATATATGATCATGTTATCCATGAACAGAAGTAACTTTACTTCTTCCTTTCCTGTTAGGATGACTTTTATTTCTTTTTTCTTGCCTGATTCTCTGGCCAGAACTTCTAACACAATGTTAAACAGAAAGGGAAAAACAGAGATTTCTTTTATATCTTCTCCACAAGTAAAAAGTGCCATGATACCCGACTGGAAGTAAATAGAAATATATTTTGACTAGTGAAATCCAAGTTCTATAATAGATGCCTTGGATCTAGGTCCATAATTTTGTGAGTCTTGGGTAGGAATGGATTAATATTATGTATCTTGGTAATGCACTAAAAAAGTGAGACCCATTACAGCTGTGAGGGTGAAACAAATTAGAGTTGCTCAAGGATGCCACCCATTGTAGTGAATCCTGAGAGGACATTCATAAGAAAACATTCTAGTTTTGGACTGAAGTTTGAGTGCATATTTGATAACTAGTGTTTAATGTTTACTCTTTTGAATTCATTTACATGTTTTTGACTCATTTTGGGCAATGTTGTCATTGAGATGCTTTATTGCTCACTGTGATGGCTGTTGGTAAACTAATTTGGCTAAGAGATTGAAGCATACTTTTTGTTGAAAAGTAGAAAAAGAGATTAATTTTTATTCCAGGATATTGGATCCTTGGAGCATATTTACTTAATTTTGGGTTCCAAGTTCATTTCAGAGTCTTTTGTAGACAACAGCTGAATTGCTCATTTCACTGGTCCAGGAAGATTCAAGGGCTCTCACATATTATTGAAGGAAGAGTTGCAGAGGAAGAACTCCTAGGAACTGTGCATAGCACTGCCATTCCCACTGGTGTCTGCAATGCTGGATAGCTAGGGCAGGGAGCCCCCCTTAGTCTCCTTGTTCCATGTGTCTGTTCAGAGACATGAGACATCAGCCATCCTACAGCTATTTCCATTTCCCATCCCTTCCTTGGCTTCCATCTTGGAGGGAGAAATTGATGTCATTCAGAAGACAACTTCATCAAGGGAGGATATTCCACGCAATCACAGCTTATTCTGTAGTATACCTTTCAGTTTGCCTTGACTATTTTATTATATGGGGTGACCTTTCAGAGTTTTGGTGCCTTCCTTAGCTCACCATGATACTGAATGAATGACAATTTAGGAATACAAAATGTGCTTTAAGTTCCTATACACTGGGTAGCTTGCCTTTGGCAGACATTACTGATCAGATCAGTTGTGTCTCCCAGCTGAAATTCAGCTACCCTGGAATACTCAGGGCAACTCCAAGCATCAGCTACCATTTGACTGGGAGTGGATTACAGAGGGAAAATTTCCTGCTTAAAGCTCAAGCAGATCACTTGAAAATTATCTTTTCTGAATATGTAAATATGAAGTATGTTTGGACTGGGTGGCTGAGACAAAAGGACACAAATTCAAGCCCTAGGAGACTTAGTGACTTCCCAGAACCTTATCTTGAGATGTAGCTCAGTGCATAGGCTGTGGGTTCAACTCCAGTATTGAAAAAAAATACTTCAGATTCTCTAGGGGAGAAAATTGAGAACTGAGATAGGGATGGAATAGAGTTATCTTACTATGTACTACTTTCAAATCTGGTGATTGCCTTAGTTATTCATAGTTACGTATAATAACATGTTAATGTATTGATAAATTATCTCCTTATTTTGATACATCTTATTCCTTTTAGTTACTATATTGACTAAGAGTCCAGTATAATGTTAAAGAGTAGGACTAAAGTACATTGTGACCTGGAATAGTTGCATGCAATATTTATAAATTTGAGGTATAAATTTAGAAACATTTCTATTATCCATAATTATTTTCACTTAAAAACTTCCAAAATATTTCACTACTGCTAAAAGTAACTAAATGATAATCCAGTGAATTGCTCATAGGCACTTCTTCCAAAGTATTTCTTGGGAGAAAATACATTAATCTTGCTTGTTTACTTTTACGTAGTGAGAAGGAAAGATTATCTAGCATTAAATAAAGTTAACAGCTAGGAGAACAAGATATGAGAACAACCTCATTAGGCAAGGTTTTTTTCTTCTAGCCAATTGCATTGCCTATTAGGTGGCTACCACCATCCTAGAATCTTGGTAATGGTTTATTCATCTCTGGTAGATGAGTTTTCCAGTTCATTTCCTTTTCAAAGGTTGGATGCATGAGAGCTTCCATCCTCTGCCACATTGCCCTCAACAGCTTTTATTCCCAGAATCCTCCATGTGATGTATGGTGGGTTTTTCTTGCTGAATAAAGCAGAATGCACTTTGTTTCTCACTGCCTATATATGTGGACAGCTTTCCCAAGACTTCTGAAGTGAAGGAGATATGAGGGGTGGATTTGAAGTAGGGGAGGGGAAGGAGAGCTATTGGAGGAAATAGGAACAAAAAAACTGAATGTTGTGTATACTTTAGCTGAGTCTAAACGTGAAAAAAACAGACATTAGGGAAAACAGACAACATATTATTGCAATTCTTATATGATCCAATTTTTAATACGTGTATGTAAGACAGGAAGGACTGTACAAGAAAAAGAATTCCATGCCCAATTCCCATCCCTGGACCCATCTTAGAAAGTTACAGAAAACAAAGAATTATAATTAATAGAATAATTTTCTATTCCCACCAGAAATGCATGAGTGATATATTTTCTGCACTTTGTTTTATCACTGGTTTTACTTTGGCCATTCTAGTAGGTGTATAGTGATATTTCACTTTGTTTTTTACTTTCATTTCCTCAATGGTAATGATGCTAAACTTTTCCCATGGTTTATTTGCAATCTGTATACCTTTATCAGTGAAACATCTCTTAATGTCTTTTGCTTATGTTCTAATTAGAATGTATATGTTTTACTTTTCAGTTTAGAAAGCTCTTTATAGACTCCAAATATAAGTCCTTTGTGTGCTATATAGTTTGCAAAAACTTTCCCCTCCTCCACAGCTCACATTTTTACCATCTTAATCTAGTCTTTTATAGAAAAAAATTTTAAATTTAAAGAGGTTCAATTTAGGCCAGGAGTGGTGGTGCATGCCTGTAATCCCAGCACTCGGAAGGCTGAGGCAGGAGGATCGTTGTGAGTTAAAGGCCAACCTTGGCTACAAAGTGAGTTTAAGGCCAGTCTGAACTCCATAGCAAACCCTGTTTCAAAAAGACAAAAAAAAAATACAAAAGAGTTTCAATGTATCTACTTTTCATCTTTGTGACAGTATTTCTGTTTTTAAATAGAATAATTAATTGTGGAAGTTTAAATTCATGATCCATTTTAGTTAAATTTTTAGGGTGTGACGTTTAGGCTGAAGTTTATATTTTGCCCACACTTGTGCATGTCTCTGAACACCATTTTTTGAAATATCTATTTTTCCTCCAGTAAACTGCTCTTGTACATTTTTTCAAAAATTTAACCATACTACTGTGGATGCGTTTCTGAATTTTATATATCTTTTTGATTGATCTCTGCATTTTTGTCTCCATCAGTACCACACACTATTAACTGTTTTATTTATTTTTTAGTTTATTTTTATTAGTTCTTGTTTGCATTGCATAATGAACACATTCATCATGGGGCCTTGGTTCAGGTACATATTATATCTTAATCCTATATCCTTTCTGTTCTTTCATTTCCCCCTCTTTTCCCTCCATCCCTTGATTTCCTTTCTACCTATAAAAGTTCTACCTCATTTTTCTCCTATAATTTATATTTTATTTTGCTCTTTAAGTTATTTATACTTTGGGTTTCTCATATAAAAGAAACTATGTGATATTTAACTGTTTGTATGGTTAATTTCACTTAGAGGTACTGTTTCAAGCTGCATTCAATTTCCTACAAATGATTCATATTTATCCTTCTTTATGACTGAGTAATATTCCATTTTGTATATTTACCATATTTCTTATCCATTCATCTATTGATGGGTATTAGACTGCTTGCAAAATTTAGCTATTATGTTATACTGTGATTAATATGGATATGCATATATTATTGTAGTAAGATGATTGTAACTCTTTCAGGAAGATACCTGTAAAAGGGAATAGCTGTGTTGAATAGGATTCTTACTGTTAGTTTTTTTAAAAAAACCTCCTTTTTTATTTTAAAGAGAAGTAAAAAAGATGTGGCATTTTTATACAATGGAGTACTATCTATCATTAGTTTTTTTGGGATGCTTTATAGTGATCTCTACAGGAGTTGTACTAGTTTGCTTTCCCCCAAACCATGTATATTAACCATGTAGATTAATTACTTTAGCTATATAAAAGCCTTTAAATTATGTAGACTTACTTCCTTTTACTCTTTTCAAAATTGTTTTAGGTATTTAGTATCTGGAAATTTCTATATAAATTTTAAAGTAATTTTGTAATATCTAGAAAAATCCTGGTGGAAATTTGACCAGGATTGCATCAAACCTATATACCCCAGTACCACACACTATTGATTGCTTTATTTATTAAATAAAGTTAATTTAAATTAATTTATTAGTTATTTATTAATTTATTATTTAATTTATTAAATAAAGTTAACTTAATTTATTAAATAAAGTTAATTTAACCTACCATATGAATGACCTAAAGCAAAAACATGACATTAAACATATATCAATTTGAGGAAGATTTAACATTTGTACTGTGTGCAGTCTTCTACTCAATGAACACAATATGTCTCTTTATTTACTCAGACATTTGGTGATTTTTAGAATCAATATCGTATAGTTTTCAGCATAAGAATCTTGTAAGTTTTTGTTAGATTTGCATCTAAGCATTGTACAGTTTTAAAGAAATTACAAACAGTACTACCTTTCAATTTTAATGTTGACATAACAAATTCATTAATAGTATATAGAAATATAATTGATTTTTGTGTACTTATCTGGAATCTTGTAACCTTAGTGAACTCAATTCATATTTAAATTTTTTTATAAACTCCATAGGATTTTTTAAAAGGTACACATTCATGGCCTCTCCCAGTAAGGATAATCTCATACCTTTCTCTCCAGCTTGTATCTCTTTCACTGTCTTTTCTTGTGACAATGTCTAGAATTCAAAACAAAGTTCAAACAGTACATTACAGGAGAGGAGAATAGATGCTCTTGCCTTCTTCCTAGCTTTGGAGGGAAGCGTTGAGATAGCTACTTGGTGATCTTTTGTGATGCTGTTTATGAAGCTGGGGCAGTGACTCTGTGCTCCTATTTTTCTATTTATTATTTTTATTGGTACATTTTAGATATACATATTAAATGCATTCTTCATAGGAATTTGTACCTGTACATGATATATCTTGTTTCTTCTTTTTCTTCCCATTTCTCTCTCCTCCCCTCCCATCATCACCTACTTACTTACAAAAGCTTTTTTCCATTTCTGTCCTTCTATTCTTTTTTGTTTCTTGTCCCTTTTTCCCTTCCCCATTCCCCTTCTCATTTGAGAGACTTTTAGAATGAATGGCTATTCAATTCTGTCAGATACTTTTTCTACATTGATTGATTTTATGTTTTTTCTTCAGTTCATTCATATGGTAGATTAAATTACCTGTGAGTTGCCTTAGAAAAAAGTTCAACTTCCACTTGCTGATATTTTAATGATTTTTGTGATGATATTCATGACAGTTATTAGGATGTAGTTTCGTTTGTTTTGGTATTCTTGTGACATAAGGGTAATAGTGGCTTTATAAAATTAATCAAGAAGTGTTTTTCTTATTTGTTGGAAAAGGTTGTATAGTACTGGTTTTAATACCTTAAATATTTAGTTAAATTATCCATTGGAATCATCTGTTCTGGAGATTTCTTTTCCTCAGACATTTTTAGTTACAAACTCAATTTTATTAATTCTCCCGGGTGTTAAAATGATGTATTTCAGGTGACTTAGTCACTTGCATTGTCAAGGAATTGGTCTAGTTTCCTAAGCTGAATTAACACACAGGGGGGTTGTGTTGGGTAAAAGTGTGGGAGCTCACTCACCCACTCACCCACTCACCCACTCACCCACTCACCCACTCACCCACTCACTCACCCACTCACCCACTCACCCACTCACTCACCCACTCACCCACTCAGGCTTTGTTGACAGGGTTGGCTCAGCCCATAGTTTCTTCTCTGGTGTCTAATAGAGGCTAAGAAGTTGTTGAGACGCTTCCTGCATTGTTACACTACCCCTTTCCTTGTCGTTTAGCTGGAGAGTAAGCTTTTCTTGGGGCTATTTATTTACTTGTTTTGTGTTTCCCTGTTTGCAATTCTGGATTTTCTGGCTTCTTCAGCTCCAAGATTTGGCCATACATGATAACACAAACAAAACAATCCAAGAACTATCATGTTGATAATTGGATGCTGAGGACCCCAATGAATCTGTATTCTCATTTTCATCTTTTAATCTTGATTTTTGTAAACATATGCCTCTGGATTTTAGTTGCATTTAATGGACAGGTAGGATAAAGTATATACATCTTTCTTCCCAACAGCAGAAGTTGATGATATGTTTTTAAATGAAAAATATTATATATATATATATATATATATATATATATATATGGAGAGAGAGAGACAGAGAGAGAGAGAGAGAGAGAGAGAAATAGAACTCTATGTATATGGTTCATTTTTATGCAGACCCTTCCAAATATTCCAAAAATTAACAAATATTTATGGGAAAAAATTATATAAGGATATAAATTTAAAGTATATCAATTAAAAATAGAAACATCTAATTATTACACAATTGTTCTTTTGAGATAGATAAGAGATAAGGTTTTGGCACACTTACATTTTCTATTCTGATACCTCTATGTTGTCAATATTTTTTCTATAAACTATTTTTCTTTTGTCTTTCCTTCTTTAATTGTCTTTCAAGTTAATTAATTGTTAGACAATCTAGAGATTTTAGACCTTGTCTATAGAAATCTAAAAGTAAACCCTGGTAGGCGTGCCATTCTGATTGCCTTCTTTCTCTGTAGAAACACACTTTTCAATCAGCCTTTCAGCATCCTCTACACAGACTTGTCTTCAAATTGAAGAGCTTCAATTTTGTCCAGTCTTCCTCAATCTTCCATCAAAGCACCCAGTTTCTCAATTTCAACTCTCTTTTCAGCAACCTGAAAGATCTTTCAAATGGTGTCCCAGTGATAGGGCAATTTTGGTACCTTAGATATAAGCTTTATCAATAGTGTGAAATTGTGCCTTTAGGGAAAAAATACAGTCTGTCCAAATGTTCTTTCAAGTTGAAAATTAGTATCATACTCACAAGTTCTTGAGCAGAATCAGGGATTTGGCCCATGATTAACAACTCTGTGGATCTGATCTTAGCAAGCTGTGATGTTAGACATCCGCACAACTTCCTTCTAGCCTTCTAGATATATATTTTATGATTTGATTGTTTGTTTTTGTTAATTGTCTGGAAAGGACTCCAATCTAAATTCGGTCACTGGTCTTAGTGGCAATGTTTTGTATAACTCTAGATTTTCCATAGATTCCAGGAGCTGGCTAACTGTGGAAAAATTTTCACATTCAGATATATCTCAGATTGTTTATTGAGATCTTCTTCCTTAACGTACAAATTACTGGATATACATTTGCAGAACATGAAAAAAATAAAATTGATTTTTAGGTACAGGACAGCTGAAACGAAGAGGAACTTGTTTGATTGTTCACAATGGGGGAATTAGTAACTCTTCCACAATGGGCATTTTTTTTTCTTTTTTTTTTTAAGTGTTTTTGAGACAGGGTCTTGCTATGGAGTTCAGACTGGCCTTGAGCTCAATTTGTAGCCCAGGTTGGTCTCCAACTCACAATGGCCCTCCAGCCTCATCCTCCCAAGTGCTGGGATTACAGGCATGCACCACCATGCCTGGTACAACGGGCATTTTTAAGTGCTCAGATAAGACTATAATCACATATACAAGAGGATGTACAAGGAAATACCAGGACAAGCAAGAAGGGATCAAATCGGGTGTATTTAAACTACAACACAGAATCTTAGTTATTTCTTGTATTTCCTAGAATGCAAGCTATGTGTTGGAGGGGCTGACAAAGAAGAGTATACATACACTAATAGCTCAGCTCATGCACACGTCTGGTCTCAGTTTTCAAACAGAAGTGTTTGGCAAAATTTTGCTTCCATTCATGAACTCTACATCCCATGATCAACATGACCCCAGCTATCTTCTCCCCTCAAACAGGAGCATGACCATCCTCCCCAGAATAATGGAATGAAGTAAATTTGTGAACCCAGGTACCACTGTACTGTCATAATATCTCCTAGGGGTCCATTTTAATCTGATGATCAGGGAGGAGCTTTGATAATTGTCTAAGCTTATGTAATTAGAATAATACCATAGATGATCCTACCTTTCATATATACATACATTTTGAAATCAGGTTGTTCTCGTTTATACTCCCAATGCTGGGCATATCTTCATGACATTTACTAGCAACTTGTGTAGCTTAGAGTTGGTTTTACCAGCTGTTACTATGTGTTTGTCTGACAAGATTGCCTGCAAACCAAGAGATGAATTGTGTTTTAGCTTCTGCAGTGGCAAAATAGCCTCCTCAGGAGAAGCACTCACTTTCTCCTTTCAGTGCTTGCTTATCCTTCTGGGTTTTTCTCGGGAATATCATAGATTCCACAAGCTACTGCCTTTATCTGCTCTGTCTGTCCTTGGTACTTGAATCACTTTATGTGAAGAACTGACAGTAAGAAAGCCCACTTGTAGGAGTGCAGATACCAAGTGGAAGACCTCCAAGCTGAGGGTCGATCCCATCGGCACAAGGGTGGCAATAGAGCCCTACAAACAATGTCTACCTGTTTCTATTCAGAAAATAAACATATTTCTAGCCTGAAAATAACATAAAACAGAATCTTATCCTTTATGGATATATTTATTTTTTAGTATGAGTTAGGAGTTAACCAAATTTATTTTGTTATAGAAAAGATATCATGCCTATATCTTCTACTTTGAATAACTATTAGGAAGACAACAGTATTCAGTGTATCAACTATTGTAACTGTTCTACTAACCTGTTTTGAAACTCGGTTTTATTGTTATGTTTATCTTCTTTTACTCTCTAAAATAAAAACAAAATAAAAAAAATTTATTTTGTGTGCCTAAAATAATAATACAACGACTCAATCCAAAAAATTGGCATCTGAGATGAATACACACTTCTCAGATCAAGAACTACAAATGGCAAATAAATATATGAGAAAATGTTCAACATCATTGGTAATTCAAAAAATGTAAATTAAAACAATGCTGAGATTCCATCTCACCCCAGAAAGAATAGCTATCATCAAGAAAAGAACCAACAACAAATGTTGGTGAGGCTGTGGAGAAAAAGGAACCCGTCTCCACTGTTGGTGAGAGTGTAGACTGATACAACCACTCTGGAAATCAGTCTGGAGATTCCTCAGTAAACTAGGATTAGAAATGCCATTCAACCCAGCTATTTCCCTTTTGGGTATTTTTCCAGAAGAACTGAAAACAAAATACCATGACGATATATGTGCACTCACGTTTATAGCAGCACAACTTGTAATAGGTTAATCTTGGAAACAACCCAAATGTTCATGAACTGGGGAGTAGATAAAAAAAAGATGTGGTATTTTTATACAATGAAGTATTATTTAGGTATAAAGAAAGATAAACTAGAGGCTTTTATAGGTAAATGGACGCAATTAGAGATCATACTCATAAGTGAAATAAATCATTCTCATATGTGTAAACATTGCATTGCCTCCCTAGTACAAGAACCCGAAAGAGTAAATAAAATCTGAAAGATACAATAGATATTGTGAAAAGAAAAGAAACTGTTCAAAAGGAAAGCACAACTGGGATGAGGAAAATGAGGGAAGAGAAATATATCTATATATATGTAGTATATATGTATATATACATATATACATACATACACACACAAGATAGTTGAGATAATTGTACTACTAATTCTATTGTTTTATTGGAAGGAACAGTTAATGTGTAATTGTTTGATCAGTCTTACATGCCTATATCTGGTTGTCTGAGTAACCACTTCGAAGACAACCATATGTAATATAACAACCATTATTAATTTCCTATCACCTTGTTTTGAAATTCGGTATCATTTTCATTGTTTTCATGTTGTTTTTGTTTAGGTCTTTGTTTTTGTTATTTTGTTTTTGTTCTTTTCTCTTTAAAATAGAAATAAATAAATATATATATAGAAGAAAAGCTGGGGTAATTGTATTGCTGATGTGTATTGGTTTTTTGAAAGGAACAGTTAAAGCTTAAATGTTTTCTTCTTGGCCAATTTTGCATGCTTATGTCTGGTAATCTGAACAACTAATTTGAAGACAGCAATGTGCAATATAACAACCATTTTTGAATTCCTAATATCTTGTTTAGTGAATCTGTATATCGTTTCAATTGTTATTTTATGACTTCTTGTTGTCCTTAATGGTTTGATCAATCTTGTATTCTTACATCTGGTAATCTGAGCAACTTCCTTGAAGATAACCGTATGTAATATAACAGCCACTGTTAATTCCTATCATCTTGTTTTGAAATCCTATATCACTTTTATTGTTCTTGTGTTGTTTTGTTTTTGTCTTCATTGTTGTTATTTTATTGTTTTTTTCTTGTTAAAATAAAATAAGCCACTCATATACCATGTGACATTCTTGTTTTTCTCATATTACATCAGCGTTCTATTTCTTTTTTTTAATATCCCCCAAACATAAAGTGAAATTTCCAGTGATGTATTTATTCCTGTCTATATTCATTTTGATCTCTTATTTTCCATTTTATACTGACTTTTTTTTTTTTTCTGAATAAAGGTTATAAGTACATTTGCTTGAACTGTCTCCCAGGTCTTCATCTCAGTCACTGGTTATATACTCATCATCTACAGTAAGATAAGCTTACGTCAGTTTACTCCAGTAACCTTGTGAATGCAAAAACGTTACAGAATTAAGAATAATGTTAATGTTATTTTACCAATCTTCTTCTAATTTCAGGAAAACTACTTCCCTAATGCAGCAATTCTATCTAGTAAATTTTTTCTATTTCTAAACAGAATCAGAAAGAAAAGTGAGATCATAGGAAATCTACAGTTTACTAGACATTGTATGCTTTTCCTAGTTTGTCACTGGTATTACTTGAAAATCAAGAGTAAAATTATAGGCTAGCACTTCCAGATGTATGCTTTAGTAAGTATAAAGTATATAAACAATTAGGTAAGCTTGCAGAGAAGCTGACCAAGATACATAAATTAGAAGGTCCAGGTATCCATCTAAATTTTCTATTTTTTTTTTTTGAAGAATATTTATTAAGGTTTTCTAAAACACAACTTTTCACATGTCATTTTGGAAGTCCTTCATTATAAAGATAATTCTTTTGTCTGATGACAAACAATGATTACTCTGGACCTCCACGTTGGATAAACTCCATTTCCTCTTGAAATATTAGTTTCCTTCTATACCTCTGAGGTAGCGTTTTTATTATTTCTACAGTGTCTGGTGGACCTGGATGCATCAGCAACTCCAGTGATTTACTCCCCTTAGAATGCTGTGAAATTACAGAAGAGCGAGATGGGATCCCTGCTGATATCAAAGCTTCTGATACACTGGGTTTAGGATTGTCTCTTCTGTCAGGAAACCTTATTAATGGTGTGTGTGGCTTGACTGCCTGGACGACCCGGCTTGGCAGACTCCATCTTGCTGCCCATCATGACCCTGGGAAGGGGCAGCTTCTGGGGCGGAAGCAAGCCACGGTGGTATCAGAAGTGGCTGGCAGCTGGGGGCGGGGCCTGTCGTGACATCATGGATGCGGGAAGAGCTCTGTTTCTCATTTGATTTATTATAGTTCTGTTGTACTACTTAATTCACAATAGTTTGAAAAGAGTCTTATGTCCATAGTTAACTATGATCAGTTCTTTTTATGTAAGAACTTTCCTATTTTGGGGGATTAAAGTAGTCATTATCTTGTAGAGTTCCCTTGGGTGACGTTTTTCTTGCTCTGTCTTGGAGTGAATGAATAAATGGTGCACTACAAAATCTTCAAAGAATGCTGCAGAAAATCCCTTACGCTGCTGGCCTTCCTTTCTGCAGTAATCTTTAACAATTTTCTTTATTCTTTTTCTTGTTCTGTTCAGGTTTGCTGCTTTTTGCTCTGTTAGTTTTGGTGTTATTTTTACTGTTATTGCAGATCTTGTTGATCTGTCTTACAGAACAAGATATTTTTAATCAACCTGTCTCATATTGAAAACTTGGAAAGCAATCTATTATAATTTAACACTTCCATCTATTATAATACTTCCTTCCTAAGGTTATGCTACTTCAATTAAACTTAAATTATTTTCCCATAGTATTTGCTTCTTAAGCAACCATATTTTGGACTACTCATCAATTTTACTAACTCATAGTTCTGTGTATTTTTCTTGTATTTGCATGTGTAATTTCCTTCTTTCAAATTTTCCTTAGACTGATAATGTCATTTTTGAAAATGTAGTTAATTCGCATTTCAGAAGTTAAGATTTTAGTGAACATTCTCCATGGTGGCAAAATAGTTTTACATCTCTGGTTAAAAGTACTCACTCTGGCTGGGAAATCTGAGTTTAATGGAGGAAGAGGGAGCAGAAATGGTGTGCAGAGGCTGCTGTGCCCCTTTCCTTCCTGCTTTGTCATGCGGTAGACTGCGGTGCACACTTTTGACTAGTTGTTGTCACATGGCTCCAGGTGACCAGACACAAGAGATATGAGCAGAAAATACTCTGAATGTTTAAATTAGGAAATTATGACAGTAAAAGACACATTGCCCGTAATCCCCCTCAGGATACTTCTCCTAGCTTCAAACACGCTTGTCTCATTATTCTTGCCACTTTCTGAAGCTGTTCCGGAATCCTCTTTCATGAGGGTCTTTATGAGGATGTGATTAAAAAATACTGAATGCTGCTGCCAAGGGCCATGAAACCAAAAAGTGGGCTCATAAACCCATTGCAGTGTACTCTTATCTACCTTATTCATCCGATCTTTTACCATGCAAGTTCTGGCTCTTCCCCAAACTGATTCCGGACATAAAGACAGCCTTAAAACCACAACTCAAGACACTCCTGAGAAGAACTTCAGAGTTCAGAACTGTTTCAGCGTGTTCAAAGTGAGGGGTAGTATTTTGTGGGGGATTAATGGCACTGTGTCTTTTGCTGTAATACATTTTTGAAAATTTAAATGTTCACTGTATTTTTCAATCATACCTTGTATGAGACCCATGGTGATGAAGTGGAGTCCATGACAGCATACAGTGATATCAGCCGTGGTACAGTCAAGAACTGTATGGAATTGATTCTTTTTCAGGTCACTTGTCTCAGAAAGAGTTTCAGGTAACATGGTGAAGAGTCCCCTGGGGGTGTTGTACTCTGGCAGGACTTCACCTGAAAAGGCAGAATGCCTGAGCAGCTACCTTGCAAGATCTCTGCCACAAAGAAGCTGAGACCATGGGACATCCCTGGTTCTGCAGTCTTCCCGTTCAGAAGCGAATATCCTTGGCTGTAATATATCTTTGGCATGATTGGGGTCATGAATTTGACTGTATAATTGCTGTTAAATGGCGGCTGGTGGGGCACTCATGTCACACAGTGGTCATTTGCACCAGGTTTCATGCTCAATCACCTGCAAGACTGTTTCAAATGAATCTTTCAGTGAATAGTGTTAAAGTGTAATTTTTTAAAATGCAAAATTATGGCAAACATGAAATGGGTATGTCAAAGATTTTAACTCATTAATGAGTAGCTAAACTAGGAAGATGCTATGACTTCACTGAGCACTTAAGAAGCAAGAGTTTTCTAAGCAGTTCAACAAAATGTGAAGAGATCATTGCTGAGTTTGCTGTGTAATGTCCAGAGTATCATATATCTTTGAGGCAGTGTGTTCCACTGAACGAAGTTATTTGTATGACTCTTGGACATGCCTGTAATTGTTAAATTATTACTTATTTTTAAATTCACAAGTAAAAGTTGCATACATGTATGGTGTACAACCTGATGTTTTGAAATGTGCATACATTGTGGAATAGCAAAATAAATCTAAGATAAGCATACTTCACACCCTTATTTTTTGGTGAGAACTTAATCTTACCAGTTTTTAAGTATACCTTAAATTGTTTTGCATAAGAGCCACCATGTTGTAGAATAGATATTTTGAACCTGGTCCTCCTGTCTAAATGAAACTTTATGTCCCTTGTGACTTGTAATTACTCATAGCTAAATATATACACTCTTGAGAGGCTTTGACTGTATATGATATAGAAAGGATGTGTTGGCCCCCTTTTTATTTTCTAGTTTCAGATCATGTTTTTCCAACAATGGACAGCCTCTTAAAGCAGCCATCTATATAAATCATATAATGGAGACTTTAAAGAAGAAATCTTACCACTTATACTGGAAAACTGGTGAGAAGTAAGAGCATGTTTTCTTTAAAAGTCCAAAAATTTATTTGAACTCATTTAGGAAGAAACACTCATTTCCATTTTTTACTAAGCCATGTGGAAAATAATTTATACCTTTGAGCAAGATAGGACTCCAGCAGAAATAGTAAATCAATTTCCATTATAGAAGGGGAATAGAGAGTTTTGATACTAACACAGACCTAAAGCCGTAGAGACATGTGAAGAAGAACTAGACAAGAAAAAGATTCAACATGCTAATTTAGCTATCTCTAGAGCATTTCTCAAACTCTCCCCTGTGATAGGTATCACTTGGGGAGGAGGCTTTATAAAACATCTCTGGAACCTGGCATGGTGGCCCATTACTTCATTCTCAAAATGCTCAGTGGCTGAGGCAGGAGGATTGCAAGTTACAGCACAATCTGGGCAATTTAGCAACTTAGTGAGGCCCTATGCCAAAACAGAAAATAAGAAGAGCTGGTGTGGTAGCTCAGTGCAAAGTTCCTGGGTTCAACCAACAATAGCAGAAACCCAAACCAAACCAAGTAAAACAAAACAGAAAATGAGAAACTCAGCTCTGGGCCTCAATCCAGTGGTGGTTCTCAAATGTGGTCCTCCAGAGCAGCTGAATCCTTCTCCTCTGGGAACTTCTTAGGAATGCAGATTCTCAGGCCCCATCTTCTGTCAGGAACTCAGGTTGGAGCTGGCCAATACCGTGAGAAGTCCTTAGAATGTTCTGCTGCTCCTTCCAGAGTGAGCACTTTTCCTCCTGAGAAAGCCAGGAGTCACAGCAAGCAGGGAAGAATAAGAATAGATGAGAAATATGCATCACAGCTCACTTGAGGTGATGTGAGGCTGCATTACAAGCACTTTACAAGTTGCACATCAGTGAGCTCAGAACTGATGGGAACAGAACTCTTAGGGAGACACTGTGATCCTCTGGACTGATTGATGGGCCCAGTGGTTCTCAGAGAGGTGAAAATGTCCACACAGACTCTATGGAAAACCAGAAGAACTGGTGTCACATCTGAGCCCTTCATCTTCCTCATCTTGTGGATAGAGAATGGTTTTCTTGTTGTCTTGTCAGATTTGCTTCAGTGAACATTGTATTTAATAAATAATTATTTTATAATTTTTGTAATTGGCTTAACATTCCTCTCCATAACAATACTGCTTGCAACATATTTTCTAAAAGTGCAGGGCCTCTATAATGTACACCATGTTTAGTTCTTCACTTGCTCCTCTTAATATTCTGTCTTCCAGTCTACATATGTCACCCACTCCCATCTTCTCTCAGACTGAGCTGTAGCACTAACTGCACCTTGCCCATAGCCTCAGCTCCAAAGATACTATAATCCAGTTGACTCCTAGTTCAACAGCTCCAGGTATGTGACCCCAGAAGAGCCTGCAGTCTTAGGATCCTGCTGACTTTCCCTGTCACAGCCAGGTCCTTCTTAACCCAGCAGAGAGCCTAGGTTCCACATTAATCTCCTCTCTCCATTCACCTCAGCTCCCTTGCCCCCCTTCAAATATTTATCTGGTTAAATGTAACCCAGTATCTACCTGAGACCTACACCCACTACTGAATCTGGTGGCAGAACATGGCCAAATGGCCTGATCTCAAGTGAGATCATGACCTCTACCCTCAGGGGTGCCTCACCAGCATTGCATTTCCCTGATTCCATACTTGCTACACCTGTCTGCCCATTGATATTAGTAGGAGTTTCCCACATGCTCAGCTTGTGTCCTGCCCCCTGTGATTGGATTTCATTGGTTTGAGCTGCTGCCTGGGTGAGAATGTTTAAAGGACACCCATGGTAGTGCATTTACCTGTGCACTTTCCTCCCCCATGTTTTCACACCTTCTCTTTCCTGAATCCTCCAACTCCTCCTTCATCCTCTTCCCTCTTGGCTTGCTTTAGAGTTCTCTGACATAATGGAAACCAACAGAAGAGAACTCACTCTTTGTTCCCCATCGGTGACTCTTACAAACTTATGTTTATCTGCATCCACTCAATTTACTTTTTTCAGTGATCTAACGGAGGTGCTGTCCACACCTTCATCAAGGTCAATCCTTTTCTCTCTCTCTCTTTTTTTTTTTTTTTTTTTTTGGTGCTGGGAATCGAACTCAGGACCTTGTGCATCAATCCTTTTCTTGAGCAGTGAATGCCACCAATTTCCTACTCAAAGCGTTTGTCCACCCTGTGCACACTCTTTCCAAATCCATTGCTCTTACTTTTTAAAATATCATTTCCATCAACAAATACACTATTATATTGTGTATTATATTTCAGACTAAAATACCCCCTCCCCCCTGCAAAGTGCTCCATTGAGAGGTTGGGCTCGGTGGGGGCGGGCAGGTCATTGAGGGCATAACCTGGAAGGGTAGATCTCTACCCAGTGCCAACTTTCATTCTCTGCTTCCTGATTACCATGGTTGTGCAGCTTTTCTCCACCGGGCCCTTCTGCCTTGCTGTTTGTGCCTTGGAGCAGTAACCATGCACTGAGACCAGAAGCCAGAATAAGCTTCTCTTCCTTTAAGTTGTGGGTGTTGGGTACTTTGTCCTAGTGATAGGAAGTTGACTAATACTAGTGTTCTCTTCCCAGAGAGAACTCTGGATCATTAAAGTTAAACTTATGATTTTTTAACTAGGTATTCAGTAGGAGCTATAGTTCACATTTTGGGTTTTGTGCTTTCCCAGGCTAAGGATAGGTGGGATGAGCCTTTCTTATGATGCCAGGTGGTGGCAGTGAGCTACAACTCCCTCTATATATAGTTGTAGCTCTGTACTAGAAATCAGAATGAGGGTGTTATTGTCCTGTTCACTGTGCTTATAGAACAGAACTTAGAAATATTTGTTAAATGAATAAATTTAAATTGCTATTTGTCAGACTGGTTATTTGCTATTTGTCTCTCAATCTCTTTGTGGCCTTCTTTGCCCTGCTCTGTGCCAGAGGAAGGTGGTTTTCAAAGGTTACTTTGTGTGTATTTCCTGCTCTGCTGGCTTCCTGCTGGGCTCAGCCAACCCTCAGCTGGAAATCTGGGGCCCAGATGGGGTTTGGGCCCTATCTTTCCAGCTGCATCTGTGGAAGCTGTGCCTCTTCTGACTGCATCCCTCCTGCTCCTCCCTGGCCACCTTTTTTTGCGGGGCTCTGGGACAGTGACTTCTCCCCTTGACTTCAGCTTTTGGAATGGCTCTGGCTCCCACTCTTGCTTGTCCCCAAGGGTGTTTTCAGTGTTTTTCCTGGTGCTCATGCCTCTAGTATTGACCCCTTCATTTAAGTCCCTTTGTACATGTACCTCATCCCTAAGATGAATAGAAACATGACGTACTGCAAATACGTACTAGTAAAAAGATAAATAAATCCTTTTGTGTAAACCTCTGGACAGAACTACCTCCACCAAGACTGAGATGGATCAAGTTCCTTTTAATAATCAAGTAACCTCTACTTTAAAAATATAATACCAATCTGGATAAATCTTATAGAAATTATTCTAAGTGAATCTTTAAAACAGAAACTTCATACGGTGCAGTAATCTCACTTTGGAGTACATCTCTGAAGGGATTGAATTAAGGCCTTGAAAAGATGTTTGCAATTCCCTTACTCATTGCATCGCCATTTGTAGAAGGCATAGAAGCAAACTTCATGTCCAATGGTAGATAAATGTGGAAATGAAGTGTGGCATGAGCATGCCACAGAATATTATACAGCTTGAAAAAGAAAGGAATCTTGGCATTTGCAACAGAATAAAGAAACAAAATGTGGAGATACTGTGCTCCATGAAGTAAGCCACATGCAGAAGGACAAAAATGAGTGAGTTCACTGAAGTGCAGAACCTGAAACAAACTCCCAGAAGCAGAGAGGAGAACGTTTGCTAGATGTGGGGAGCCCAGAGTAGGGAAGGCAGGAACCAGAAGTGCTCTGGAACAAATTTCCAGCCATGCAGGACCAGTAAGTTCTGGAACCTGCTGTGCAGCATAGCGTTATAGCTCACCCTGACATGTAGTTAAAACATAGCCCGGTGTATAGCTCATAGTTGAGAATTCCTACAATACACAGTTGCAGTGGTAATTGAAGAGGGCAGGAGAAAACTTCTGGAGGAGATGAGTGCATTTAAAGCACAGGCGTTGTTTCATACACGTGTAATTACCAACACATTCATTCAGTTTTATACATAAAATATGTACACATTTTTGTAAGTCAATTATACTTTGGTAGAGTGGCTAAAAAATGAGAAAAGAACCAGTTCTGGAAGGTTACATATTGCATGGTTTCATTTATGTTACATTCATGAAATGACAGAATTGTGGAATGGGGAACAGAAGAGTGATTGCCGGGAGTTAGTGACTGCAGTGTTATTTCTCCTGTTATTTAAGTGAACAAACTAAGGCTCAGTGTGCCTAAATGACGTGTCCAGTTTGTTCATTTGGCAAATGGTGAAATCGGAACTCTCATTTGTGTCTCTTTTACTCTGAAACCCCAGGATAGCATATTATAAGTAACGGAGTAAAGAATCCAGGCAAAAGGTTGACTTTGTTTCCAGTTCAATTAGCTTTAAAAATAGAAATTAGTCACCCCACTTATGTGTGGAGATCTACTTCTGAGATGCACACGTTTTCACAGCTGCTTCACCTTGAGCCTCTTCCCAAGCAAAGAGTGGTGCTTTTCCTGAGGATACAGAGAAACCCAGCTGTTTAAATATTTATATAACAGTATTGCAAAATGTATGCCTAGCCAGGAAGTCTTTTTTGCATGTAGACATAATTAAATAGGCAGATGAGCCCATGAAATATTTAGGACTCTCTTATAAGTCTCACTGGAATCCTTTCCAAACCAATAAGATGTCAGGCAAAGCTCTATCCCTAGAGTGGGTGAGAGAGGGCTGGAAGAATCTGAATGCTTATGAAAAGGGTGGCTGAGGTCACAGCAGCAGGAGTCTGAGTACATACTGAGACCCAGTGACACAACCCTCAGAGGACTGGCCTCTCAGTAGGTCCAGAAGAGCTTCTGGCCTGGATACCCTAGAGGTCTGTGCTCATTTAGTTTGCAAATAGCTCTCTGCAAACTGCAAAGCTGCAGGGAACGAATGCACTGAATCTTAGGTTGGGTCAAATGCTTACAAAGCCATCAGCTCTCTCCCGGTTGGTAATGAGGTCATATCAAGATTAATCACATGCTCTTTGCTAAGTGCTTTGCTACAGACTCTGGTTACTTGCATCAATTCAAAACAGGTACTAAAAATTGCTTTAATAAAGCAAAGCTCAAGATGCAACCACAAAACAATAACAAAATTAATCAGAGTAATAACAATGGCTACTATTATTAGAGTCATGTAATGTGCTTGGAACTATGCTGACTTCTTTTAGGAGAGTTCCATCTGTAATCCTCACAAGTCTCCTGACGCAGGAGCCATTTTACATCAGTTTTCTTACAAGGAAACAGAGGCTCAAGTTCAAAGAATAAGAGGCAGTAGTTTTTGTCTGAGACTGTGCTTTTAGAAAATAACAGAAAGTAAATCTCCCAACCCTTTTGTGTTTCAGGGAGCAGCCCCTCCCGAAGACCGTCCTTTCGCATATGGCTTAGATAGACTCTCAGAGGTCCCCATCTTACTTATCTATGACAAGGACGGATGTAAATGTTCCAAATTCCCAGTTTTTGCCCCATAAATTACTGCTGACCTCGTTGTACTCACTGACAAGTGTAGATGAAATACCTATTATCAGGACTTCAGCAAATGTTAGTGAAGCACAGTGGCATCAGCCAACTCCGTGCTTGTACTCTTCGTCCTCTCTCCTCTATCCTTATACCTTCTCTCCATACACAAAAAGCCCTTTCCTGCCCCACCTTTGAGACATGTGCAGATCTCATAGCTGGAGTCATTATTCTATAGCAATAGTCTCTATCAAACTTGTATTGCATTAGTTCCCCTTCTCCTGTTGCAATAATCCTTTGCCAAAAGTCTCTGTTTATTTACATGCAGATTTGTTTTATTTCATGTAACACTACTGCAGTGAAGCCAGAAGTTTATCTGACTCAAGATTTCGTGCATAACCTGCACTGGAAAGTGGACATGATGCCTCTCATTCCAAATCCACTCCTTGAGGAACACTGTGAATCATATTTAAGTCACATTTAAGTTACCTGTCTCCCTCGCTGCACTGTGAGCACCTCCATGGCAGGGTCTTGGCTTTGAATCCATACCATAGCAAGAGGGGAGAATCCACAGAATAAGTGTTTTCTGAAAGGAAATATAGTCATTACTACTGAGACTAAAAGGACTGCTATTGTAGAGGAAGGGAAAAGAAATGAAAGAAAGAAAGAAAGAAAGAAAGAAAGAAAGAAAGAAAGAAAGAAAGAGAAAAAGAAAGGAAGGAAGGAAGGAAGGAAGGAAGGAAGGACCTTCCTCTGCCTTCCCAGTCTCCCTGGGCAGGGCCTTGCAAATTAAACTGGCAAAAGACAGATTCACCAGGGAAAACACCACACACTAGAGAAACCCAGCAGTAAGTATCTCAAAGGGGTGTTCAGGACTTGGGCTTATGTGACATCTTAACAAAGAACAATAAGCTTGTTGTGAAGTGATCAAACAAAGGAACAGGTTTTGGGTTGAAAGGCAATAAACTACAGTGAACAAAAGTATGGGAGAACAGTCTGACTTGTGTGCACAGATTCATCTCCGGGCTGCCTTTCCATCGTCCTCATGGCCATAAAACTTCCCAGGAGAGGGGATTTATGCAGCCCTCATTTCTCAGCATTTCTGGTTTTAGCCAGAGAAGAAAAGGGCTGGGAGTGTTCTTTCTGCATCTGTTAATTCTCAGATGCCTTCAGCTCAAAATAATCCTTATGCCAAAGAGGCATATTTGGAGTGGCATATTTTAATCCTCTATACAGTGGTGCAAATGTCTTTCTTTGCTTCTCAGATTCTTACTCTCAGAATAGTCCCTAGATCCCAAGTAGTTGGTCTGCATTGCTCCCTGAGTGCTATAAACAGCACCTCTCAGAAACATGCTCTGGCTGCAGTGAACTTGACCACATCCTCTGGACAAAGAGGAGCCCAAAGTCTGTGATTGCTGTCTGAAAATCCCGGTTGCACTGGGGAATGGGCAATCTACCTGGATTCCTGTGGTCACTGACCCACCGCTGGAGCTGGAGTTGCTGTAATCACAGAGAACCACACTATGTGTTTCATTTTCTCAATGTGAAAAGACAGAGATATTGCCTATATGTGGCTGGAAAAGTCAACTCCAGTGTCCAAGGCAGGACAGAGGGCATGAAGACCTTGGAGGCAACTGGGAAAGTCAACTGCTTGCTCTACCTGTGGCTCCGGGATGTGTGAATGCTTTCTATTCCTAGATTGAATTGCATCTTGGAAAGAGTTCAGGGAAGGGAGATATATTTGAGTAGAAAAAAAGGCCCACTAAAGAGTTAGAGAATTTAATGATAGCTTATCAATAAGAAAATGTTGTGAACTTAAAGGAACCAAGACATGTTTAGTCACAGTTTTACCTCAACCAGCTGGAGTAGCATCTGTCTTTCTTTCTTTTTTATTTTTATTTTAAAGAGAATAAAAAATAATAAAAAACATTACAGATGATACAGAATTTCAAAAAACAAGATGATATGAATTCAATAATTGTTGTTATATTGCATATTGTTGTCTTCAAAGTAACATCTTTCACACAAGCAAAGAAAGTTCACAGTGCATACTGTAAGTATCAATCCAGATATTCTGACGTCACAGACTATGACCTTCCTTTCTGCCACAGAGGAGAAAGCACTGGCAGTGGGAATGTACTGAAGAAACAGGCAAAGATCAACAGGTCAGCTATGCAAAGAAGTAAGGAAAGAACATTCCAGGCAGATTTAGACAAAGAGTGTGGTCACTGCTGAGGTTTGGATGTGGCTTAAGTGTGTTCACAAATGTTCATCTGTTGGGTGCTTGGTTCCCAGAGTTGTGAGTTTGGGCAGTGGGATCTTTGAAAAGCAGGGATAGTGTAAGGTCCTTAGGTCACTTGGCATGTGCCCTTGGAGTGTGGGGACCCCTGTCTCTCTCTCTGGCCTCTTGTTTTGAGATATGGTCTCATCCCTCCCCTACATAGCCTTGCCATTGTGAATCCACCCACCATCATCCATAAAGTCTTCACCACACCCAGGGCAGTGATGGTACGTTGTCCTGGGATCTCCAGAACTGTGAGCTCAATCAAACTCTAAAGTCAGCCTGCCTCAGGCATCTCATAATCACAACAATAAACACTCTGTCCTGAAGAAGGAGGGCAGATGACACATCTGCAGAGTAGAAAGGAGCTCGGGACTTGTAAATATGCAGCTGATTTGATATTTCAGCTGACTTCCAGGAGATGTGTATGGCTTTTGCATTTTCATTCCTTCTGAACTGAAGATATACTGGAGTATATCTCAAAAGCCTCTCTAGGGTTGGGAACCAAGAAAGGGAGCTACAGTCCCTTCATATACTTCCCCAAACTACTGCCAAGGGTGGACTTGCATCTGAGAGGCTGTTTTCCTCTCTCTCCGCATCAGCTTTTCACAAGAAGGATAAAGAGATGTGAATTCAAAAAATATTTTTCTACTCCTTGTCCACAGAAGGCTTCAAATACCAAAACACTGGTGATTTTCTGGTCTTCCACCATCTCTCGTGTCACCAGTGATTGCTTGTGATTTTTTATCTGTCCCACAGCACCTCCTGGCTGGACTGCCCAGCCTGTTCCTCAGCTTCCAGCCCTGGCTTTGCTTCTTCAATTCTTTACCTGATTCCTGTACCTTTCAGGGTACTGGGACTAAGTAGCTTTCCAAGGTGCTTCTCTGGGCTGGAAACTGATCCATGGTAGCACATTGTGGCATCACACTGGGTGAGTGACACATCCAGATGAGGACCTTTGCTCTCTACTTGAATTTTCTTATTGGACAAATCAGTGTTGAGAAAGAGTTGGCCAAGCATCCACCCTGTCTGCCTTTGTCAACTCTACACACACTCACACACACACACACACACACACACACACACACACACACACAATATGTGTGCACAACAGGCACATGGACATTCATCTATCCATGTACACACACATGTACCTCTGTGCACACACATGTATGAACATAATTGCAGAATGGTTGGTTCAAAGGGAGTTGTAAAAGTTAGGAACTCTTGTCTCTAGGGCTAGGAACACTCTAGTAGTGTCACTGAGTGCCAGGTTATTTCAGGGAAGTCTTCTTCTTACCAAGCCTGGAAATCGGTGGTTCACAATAGCAAATATGGGGAGCAAAGTTGGAGGACACCAGTGCAGAGAGCAGAGGCTGAGGAGTGGGAAGAATAGGGCTAGGCTCCTGCCAATAATGAGCCATGCACACATCAGTGCTGAAGTATTTGGCCATAGGAAGAAAGGAAAAGTAAAGAAGAGGGTATCTGGGAAGGTGCTGCAGAGGAAATTAGGGAGTAAGAGGCCAGCATGAAATTGACCATCAAGGAGACGTGAGGAAGCAGTCATGTTGAGGTCCTGGAATGACCAGGTGAGTTGAAAAACACCCAGACACTACCCAGGAGAATCCAGGCTTCTCCAGGCTGATCTTAGAGAGCCAATCATTCTGCAAGTAGGCCTAGGAGAACTAGACACTGTCCTGGCTGGTCTTAGAAGAGCTAGGCATTCACCCAAAAAGTTGTAGGTCACAGTTGACAAATACTCTAGGACAGAAGTAACATATCAGGTATTTTAAACTGAACACATCCCTGTTGGTGTGAATCAAGTTTTACATTCTCATTTTACTTTTCTTCTGGGGATGCTCAAAGCACAAAACTTTCCACTCACCAAACATGAGCATTTCCTGTTCAGTTCTCCATGTTCAATGGGGCCTCCAGAGCTTGTGGAATTACAAAGAACTGAGAATAGCCCCAAGCTTAACGTTCTGCACTGTAATTCCAGGATGAGTGTTAGGAATTGACTTTGAACAGTAGTATTTCAGCCTGGAATGAGGGACTTCAACCAATTGGAGCACAGTGATACATCTCACCCATTTTTCAAGTTACTACCCAGTCCTATTTCACAGCAAGAAGAAGAGTAATAAATAGTGAGCTTAAACAGGTTTACGCAGAGATCTTACTAAATAAAAGCTGACTGGTTCAAAACATACCAGTGCATGTTTGGGGTTAGTGATGACAGATTGTTTTCATGAAATATAAGGTGAACATTAGAAACTTGAGGCTCCAGAGTCAGTAGGGAATAACTGCAGCTTAGCCCTTAAGTTTATCTGAACTTAAATCCTAATGCTGTCCTTTGGGAGCTGTGAGATTTGGGGAACATCAGTAATCTGTTTGTTCCTCTGTTCATTGATTTGCAAAATGGGACCAATGATGATACTACTATCTTAGAGTAGTTTGCAAGAGAAATAAGTGAGGGACAAATCATACTGTAAAATCCCCAATCATTCTTTGAGAATTCATCCAAGAATGTGTGTCCTGGTAAAAAACGGATGCCTGTATATGTAGAAGTGAGATGTGAGGGAATGGGAATCCATGTTGGAAGATGGTGAGGGAGTGGGAAGGGAAGGAAGAGGGAGCTTGGAGAGCGATGGTTAATGAGTACAGGAATGCACTTGAATAGGAGGAATCATTTCTAATGCTCTATGGCACAGGAGGGGAACTGAGGTAAACAACAATTGATCATACCCTTTAAAACAGCCAGTAGAGAGGGTTTTGAAAGCTCCCAGCATGAAGAAGTGGTAAATGTTTGAGGTGATGAACTTACCAATTATCCTGCTCTAATTATACATTGTATACATCTACTGAAATATCAAACTTGACCTCTAAATATGTACAATTACTATGCATCAATTAAAATTAATTTTTAAAATGTTAAAAGATTATACAGAAAATTTATGTGTCCACTGGGGTTCTACATATGGGGCTAGAGCCTGGATAAAGGCAGAGCATGCTGGAGATTCCAAGCGGATCAGGTTTACCACTTGGGGGACAGAGTGAGAGTATCCAGTTATAGGCCTGGGTAGGACTGGGTTGAAATAGGGTAAGAGGAGCTGTGTGTGATGGTCCAGAGTGTTGGAGCACTTTGTATGTTCTGCACTTTGCTCACCTTCAGACTCACATGGTCTCATGAGAGCATGAGGCTATCCTAGCTCTGCAAAGTGTCTTCCACCCCAGTCTCTGACCTGGAGACAAAGCAGTGCATTTGGGAGGTGAGGGTGGAATAGATAACCATCAAGTAGGGGTAGAAAGCCTTCCCCAAGGGACAGGGAAAACTGGGGGAGGGCAGAGATCACCACCATTCTTCCTCCCTAGAGATTCTCCTTCTAGGACTCAAACATAGAGGTTCTAGATTTTATTTATCCTTCACCACTTAACATAGAGCAGACAGCAGGAAGTTACTAATGAGGGACTTCCCCTGCCAATCACATTTCTTTCCTCCACTGAGTCAACTATTACTACCAAGAGGATACTATTAATATCCTCTATACTTCTATTACAGTATCCTTTACACTTCTATCCTCTGTATGCTATACTATCTTCTATGTGCTATACTACTACCCTCTACTCCTGTTATTATCAAGAGGAATTATTGTTATTAACTGGATAATAATAATAATAATAATAATTATTATTATTATTATTTGGAAAAATAAAATGAAAGTAAAAACCCACCCTCCATTCACAATAAAAAGTTCCTTCTAAACTCGGATTTGTGCTGGTCTTTCTAATGTTCTAGATTTCTGAGAATACTTTTGTTGACAGATTGGTTAGGCAGCCATTATACAGCTGTTTAGATAGAGTTGCTTTTAAATCTTCAAACAGCTTTGGTCTGGAACTAGTATTCTTCAAAATTAGCCAGAACAAGCAAAAACCTGCTTCATCCAGCCTTCAACATAAGAGTATTTTGGAAGCCTGAGTTTGCCAGACCAAAAAAAAAAATTCTTTCCTTCTCCAAATGGAAGATACCATATGGGCCCCAGCCTATTCCTCAGATGTGCCAAATTGTCTCATTTTCCCCATTTTCTTTCCATATTGTGCTCTTCTGGTCCTGGGGATGGTTGTCTATTAGTTAAGGGAAATCTTCAGAAAATCAGCTTCAGAAAATTCTAAATATCTCCAGATTCCATACACATATATGTTAACCAGCTTTCCATTTCTGTGATGAAATATCTGAGATAAAAGGCTGAAAAGCAGGAAAGGTTGATTTTGGTTCCCACTTTCAGAGTTTTCCATCCACGGTCTTATTTCCCATTGCTTTGGGGATTCTGGTAAGGCAGTTACATGTCCCAAGTGCATAGCAGCAGAAACCTGCTCAACTCACGAGGCTGGGAAGCAAAAGAGTGAGGAGTCAGGGTTCCAAAACCCTTTCCAAGAATATATGCCTGGTGGGCTTTTTTTTCCCACTGGACCACATTTTACAGTTTCGCTACAACAGTGCCACAAACTGGTGATGAAATGCTTAACACAGGGCATTTGGAGTCACCTTAGATCCAAGCGGTGGCACTTCAGCAAATAAATGCTAGAGTTTCCACAGGGTTTTATCAGGAGTGTAAAACTCAGGGGAAAGCATGTGTGAGGACCAGGCACTACCACAAATATCCAAAGGTCAAGTTGAGTAGCAAAAGGCATACATTTAGGCTCTCAAATACTTGAAGGAATCTGAGCAGGTGCTCTAAGGAGCCAGGGTTAAGGGAAACCACCTGGCAGAGGGTGAGATGGAGGCCAAGGTAAGAAGGAAGAGAAGAATCCAAGAGAAAACTGAGCAAATCATGGAACACTCAGCTCTGGGAGGGAAGAGGGCTAAGAACCGTGGAGTTGCCTGGGCACATTTATTCATCACTGCTAAGGAGGGAGGGAAAGCCTTGTGGTGGTGGGCCAGGAAAAGACCCTGGAGCAGTTACTCTTTACAGTCCAAGACTTCCTCCAAAGCCTCCAGGTGTACAGCATTTTACAGACTACAAACTTCTGGCAGATGCCGAGTCATTTGGGATATGCTGATGCTGATGATTATGGTAGAATAATTCTGAGATTTGGAGTTCAATCTAACATCCAGTTCAAATATTCATCATGCCACACCTCCGCTGTGTAACTTGGCTATGAATACAGGAGGAATACAGATTCCCCCTCCCATGGAAAGAAGCTGAGAAAGCTATGTCACTGGCACAGAGACGTCGTGACAGCTAGAATGGCACCACTGGCCCTGACTCTGCAGCATGTATTTCCTCCACAGACGATGTGCTGCTGGTCAGGTCCCTTGTGTGCTCTGGACAGCGAGGCACCCCAGTGACTTCCTTGCCCATAGGACCAGCTCTGCAGACTTTCTTAAAACCCCACACCTGCTCTGCATTCATTGTGGGAAACTCAGACACAGTTGCTACCCATGGTCTTAAGTGACCTCAAACTGAAGGTGCTTAATCCTTGTGGCTGCTGATCCCTTTTGTCCACTTGCTGTTCCTTTATATTTTACCTCCTCTCTGCTTTTCACTCAGTCCTGGGATTCTCTGGCAGCCTTTGCCTTCATCATAGGAGTAAAAACCTGTCTGAAGAAGAAGGGCATGATTTGCAATGTGCTCTCAGGAGCTGAGTGCCAGAATCCGACTGTCTGCCTTAGGTCACATATGAGACTGCAACTTCTCTGAGCTGCAGTTAGCTTGGCAGTGACATGAGGATCATAGTAATACCTTTCTTCACATTGTGTTATATGTGATTAGCACCACGCTTGACACATATTCAAGGGCCAATGAATTCTCACCACTTTTATTAAGGTTTTATAATACATGACATTTTCTACTTCTTCACCTGCTTAAATAAAATACAAAATTTAAGGTCTCAAAACACTTGGAGATGCCATGTGGTCCAGGATCCAGTTATAGTTTTCTGGCCAACTATGTGTTCCTAGAAAAAAGCTTTTCTGATTAACATGTCTGTATCTGTTTGAATTACCCCAGGCAAGAGCCTGAAGGTTCTTACTGCATTCCCAACTATTCTGCTGAGGCCAATGTAAATTTAACCAAGAGATTCCCCAGGGAGTCTGCAACGGCTGGCTGGAAGATTGATCTCCATCACATGAGTGTGGTTTGGGATGGCAAATCTGAGCAGAATATGTGTGCTTCCTTTATTGCTCTCTGTAATACCCACAAAAGCATCTTCTCCTTCACTCTGCAGAAGGAAGGTAGCCAAGAATGCTTACTCTATTGAGACTGAGAATTACTGGAAGATCTTTAAACACAATACTTGACAATGACTCAGTGCTGCCTTTTCTCCATAATTGAGCAGAAACTAGTTTCAGGTTGAAAACATTAACAAATTACAGGAAGATAAAAGCCAATGAACAAAAACTACAATTTTCAAAATCTTGCAGGGCAACTATGAAACAAAACTAAATAACTGCCTACATACCCTTTGGTCCCAGAGGGAAACTGTAAAACAGAGAGGGAAAGTCAGCCTAAACTTTTTTCATGTAAAATAAAACAGATCTTTGAGAGAGACAAGTGAGCAAAGTCTATGGAAACCTAAGCTAGAGATTGAAGAGGACAGATATTTTGAGTTATCATAAGCAATGTTGATATTAAGATGGAATAGCTATGCTTTTGTTTTTGCAGCACAGTAATGCTCTTATTATCATTCATGCAGCAAACAAAAAGACATTTCCTTAATAAGCACTGATGAGGTCAATTCTTGTAAGAAGACAGGGGCAGCCCTTGAACTGTAACTGTAGGGATGCACTAGGTTGAATGGGACTCCTCTCCTCCCTGCAGACCAAGTTTCTCTGCTTCAAAGTTCACATAATTACAAACAAAAGAGGTCTCCACCTCCTGAGTTTAAATACTATTATTCTGATCAGCCCAGTTTGGTCATGAGAATCAATCAACTGTAGAGAGGGCCAGGATTAGGTGCTTAGCCATGTTGTACCAAATGTCTAACAGAAATTTGTTATTGTGAAGTAGGAACAGAGGAAGAATACAGTTAAAGTGGTATCATTTGAGGTTTGGGTGGCACAAGGCTGTAATCCCAGTGACTCAGGAGATTGAGGTTGAAGGATCACAAGTTTGAGCCCAGTCTGGGCAACATATCAAAATATTGTCTTTCAATTAAAAATAAAAAGGTCAGGGACCTGGCAACTGGCCTGGGAAGAATCTAGGACCTGGCAACAGGTCCAGCTGGAGGAATCCAGGTGACTGGCTTATCCTCCTATATTAAGGAACCTGGCAACAAACCCAGAAAGCATCTGTGACTAGTTCCCCCCTCCCATCACATCAGAGGGACCAGGCAACCAGGGAAACACTGGCAACATAGTAGGACCACGGCTAGGGCACACACAATGGCAAGACTAGTGGGATAGAAAAGATCAAAGGAACACTAACAACATGAGCCAACAAGGGGTAAGTTATGTGAATCAGCATTATGCTTGAGGACAAAGACACACAGGATAGAAAAAGGGAGGTGGGGCCACCCCCTTTTATCCTTTTTTTTAAAATTTAATTTTATTTTTTATCTTTCTTTCTTTTCCTTTTCCTTATCTTTTTTTTTCTCTTTTCTAAACAACTGGGGAGAGCTCCAGCCATTAGAAAATTAATTCTATCCCCCAAAGCCAGAGAATAAGTTCAGCTAATCCCATGGCTACTCTATCATTCTTTCTTTTCTGTCCTCTTCTCTAGTTTCCCAAAGCTTTGTGATTATCCTTTGTCCTCCTGCCTTGCTTCTACTTCCTTTTCAGTTATCTTTGTTTTATGCAGTATCCTTTTTAAATTTCTCCACCACACAGTAAAAACACTCTACCAAAGGGAAGCACTTAGCATACGAACTCCTAATTTAAGATCAGTTCTGTTATAATTGTAGATTTTGCTCCTGTGTTCAAGGTATAAAATTAATAGCACAGTTTGTCAGTTTCTAAACTTTGCTTAATGCTATTGTTATTGCTAATTATACTACTTTAGCTAGGGTGGCATATCTGTTGTAATCAGTAATTCTTCCATCTGTAACAATACTAGGAAGCTCTGGGGTAATAACCTTACCACAACTTAACACCAAAGGACTGGGGACTTTAGGGCCGGGGATATGTGGCGTAAGTGCCTGCCTGGCAAGCGCAAGGTCCTGAGTTTGACTCCTGGTACAAAAACAAAAAACAAAACAAAAAAAAAAAAAAAGAAAAACTTCCAAAAGACTAGGGACTGAGCCAAAAAGATACCAACATCCCACTCTTTATTAATGGGAAAGGTAGGATCTTGGAACAGACACAAACCAAGGCCCTCTTACACACAAAAGACATCTCTGAAGAACAGACTGTTCCTAGAAAGGCTTTGAAACTAATAATACAGCTACCCAATACAAAAGTTTACAAGGATTAACACAGAATACAGAATAAAAAAATTTTTAAAATAGAAAATGCCAAGATAAAAAAGCAAAATGCAATCTCAGACCTCCAGCTCAAGCAGAACAAATCTAGAAGACATCAAGATAGAGGAAAATGGAAGACACACATCTGACATTTCTGAAATGATAGCAACCAAAATAAAGAAACAAATTCATGGGGCTTTACAGAAATCAGATCAGAAATAATCTCATAGGTAAAAAATAAATGACAATCATAATGAGGGAACAGCTCAGCAAATCTAGAGTAGACATAGACAAAAAAAGAGGAACATAAGAAAATGATGGAAATCTTGAATGAACAATATAGGAAAGAAATAGAATGCATGAAACAGATTCAAAGAGATAGCCAGAAATTAAAAATTCCACTAAGAGCTGGCAAAACCGCTGTAGTCAATTGACAGCTAGTGGTCAATTTGTAAAACCCTCGTGAACTCAGTAAGCTTCGTGCTGGGTGTGGGAGGCCCACCTTAGGACTGTTGCCAGCAGCATAAGAGGCAGAAGTGGAGAAGAAGAAGGAAGGCTGTTGGGAATTGAGAAAGGCCTTTGGCAGCTGGTAGAAGATGTAAGGAGCTATTGGTTTTTTGGAGGAGCTTCTCGTGCTGGCTTTTCTGATGAATTTGGTTGTTTTCATCTTCCAAAGAGCTCTGGACCTTGTTGGCACTGACAATAGCTTCAGTTCACTTTGGGGGAACTCTGAAATTCACTTTATGCATTGCTTCCTGGCTGTGGAGGGGAAGGTGTTGCACTGCCAGGCTCCTGGAAAACTTGCTGCATTGGTTTTCCTGATGGGAACTTAATTGTCTTGATCATCAGAAGAGTTTGGGACCTCACTGTTGCTGAGGATGGCTGTGGTGCTTTTCAGGGGAGCTCTGGTTCTTACTTTGTGCATTACTTCCTGGCTCCAAAGTAGATCCCTCAGCCTGCTAACAGAGATCCTTCATCTTGCTGGCACAGCCTTTCCAGATTCCACCACTGGCTTTGGGGTCTCCAAGCAAAGATCTGTGAAACAGGCCAGCGTGAGATAGTGTTATGGGCTCTAGACTTCTAGTTGGACTCTTAGGAGGCATTATTATGAGCTCTAGGTCTTCAGCTGGAGTCATGCAGGACATTATTATGGGGTCCAGGCCCTCAGCTGGATTCTTTGGTCTTTAGTGTGTGGACAGACTTCCTGTACTCTCTAGTATATGATTCTTTGGGTGACTATTATAAATATGTGTCCTGTGTTATATTGTTTCCCCTTGCAAAATATCCCCAAACCATACGGACTACTTAAATGAAACTGAAGATAGACTTTTAGACCTTGAAGACAGGGTCAAAGCTAGCAATCACAAAGGAAAGATATCTTAAAAATACCAAGGGATCAGGAAATAACAATTCAACAGTTGCACAACAATGCAAAAAGAATATAAGTGTGATAGACAATGCAAAAACACAACGCAAAAAATATAAGACTGATAAGTGTCAAAGAAAAAAAACAGGAATCAACACAAATGACAGAGACTATTTGTAGAAGTAATAGCAGAAAATTTCCCAGGCTTGGCAGTAAGTGAGGCATATAGAACACCAATTAGCCATAACTGAAGTAAATCTATACACAGACAAATAATAATCAAGATCCCAAAAATTTAGCACAAAAGTGTAAAAGCTATTAGAGAAAAGAAACAGATAACCTATAAAGCAAAGCCCATTAGAGTCATGGCAGACTTCTGAACACAAATCCTCAAGTTAAGATGGGCTTGGGGTGAAGTATTTCAAGTCCTGAAAGAAAACAACTTCCAACTAAGATTTATGTACCTTGCAAAATGATCCTTCAAAATCAATGGAGAAATAAGGTACTTCCATGACAAAAAACAATTGAAGAAATTCATGAGCAACAAACCAACCCTACTCCAAGAACAACTGAAAGAAACTACTAGGCAGGGAAAACAATTAAATAGAGGGGGAAAGCATGGAACCAGCAGCAGGACAATAACATGACAAACATAAGCCAATATATATCAGTCATAACCATCAATATAAATGGCCCCAATTCACCAATCAAAAGAAACAGGCTAGCAGAATGGATCAAGAAACAGGACCCAACAATACAGTGTATATAAGAAACACATTTAACTCAAAAAGAAATTCATAGAATAAAAGTCAAAGGATGGAAAAAATACTCTTTGAAACGAGAACCTAGAAAATGCACGGGTAGCTATTTTGTTTGCAGACAATGTAAACTTCAAGAGAAGAATGATTAAAAGAGATAAAGGTCACTATATACTTGTTAGAGGAAAACTTCAAGAGGAAGAGATAACAATCACAAATATGTACACATCAAATAAGGGAGCACCCAACTGTATAAGAAAAATATTAATAGACATGAAAAATCAAATAAGCAACAGCACAATTTTAATGGGAGGGCCTTAATAACCCATTATGGTAAGTAGATAGATCAACTAGAAAAATTCAGATAAAAAATATCAGTATTGAACCAAACCTGTGAATAAATATATTTAGTAGATATTTACAGTGTTCCACTTAATGACATCAGAATAAACATTCTGCTCAGCTACACATGGTACATTCTCTAAAATAGACTATGTATTAGCCCACAGAATATGCTTAAGTAAATGCAAAGGAGTTGAAATTATCTTATAAATATTATCTAGCCATAGTTCCATTAAATTAGAAATTAATGGCAAAAGAAACCACCAAAACTCTAAAATCACATGGAAATTAACTCTATAAAAAATTAGAATGGATGATCTTTACCTTGATCTGATAAAAGGCATCTATGACAAACCAACTGCCAACGTCATACTAAGTGGGCAAAAACTGAAAACTTTCACTCTAAAATAAGGAACAAGATAAAGATATCCAATATCATTCCATCTATACAATATAGTTCTGGAAATAGCCAGAGAAATTAGACAAGAGAGAGAAATAAATGGAATAAGAATATTAAAGGAAGAAATGAAATTATCATATTCACAGATGGTGTAGTACTCTCCATAGAGGACTCCAAGAACTCCACCAAAAGACTTTTAGATTTAACAATCAAATTCAGTAGTGTAGCTGGATAGAATATCAACACTGAAAAATCAATAGCCTTCCTGTACAGAGGCAAACTCACTCAGAGAGAAATTAGGAATACAACACCCTTTAGAATAGTATCCAAAATAATGAAATACTTAGGTATCAATCTAACCAAGGAAATAAAAGATCTTTTTATTAAAAAACACAGAACTCTGAAAAAGGAGATTGAAGAGAATTTCAGAAAATGGAAAGATATCCCTTGCTCATGGATAGGAAGAACCAAAATTGTGAAAATGACTGTACTTCCAAAACTGTTATACCAATTTAATGCAATCCCAATCAAATACCATTAGCATACCAAACAAATCTAGAGAAAACATTCCTAAAATTCATTTGGAATCAAGAGATCTAGGATAACAAAAGCAATCCTGGGCAACGAAGGCAAGGCAGGAGTCATCATATTTCTTGACTTGAAATTATACTACAAACCTACTGTGATAAACCACTATGGTATTTCCAAAAAGCAGATCATAGGATCAGTGAAACTGATTAGAAAATGCAGACACAACTACAAACACATTCAGCCACTTTATCTTTGACAAATGGGCCAAACATGTTCATTGGAAGCAAGATAACTTCTTTATTAAATGGTGCTGCAAAAACTGGCTATCTACATACCAAAGACTAAAACTAGACCCACGTCTATCACCATGCACTAAACTAAAGTCAAAATGGATCAAAGATCTAAATATTAAAACAGAGAACTGAATCTCCTGGAAGAGAAGTAGGTAGAAATCTTGAAGTCATAGGTGTAGGCAGTGAGTGCATGAGCAAAACCCAAACTTCGTGGAAAGTACTGCGAAGAATCAACAGCTGGGATCTCATCTTATTGCAAAGATTTTACAAATAAAAAGAAATCACCAACTGACTAAAAAAACAACTCAGAGTGTGAAAAAATGTAGCTAATCATACGTCAGAGAAAGGACTTATATCTAGAACATATAAAGAATTGAAAAAACTCATACCCCCCAAATGCGAAGGCCCAATCCCAAAATGAGTATGTGAGATGAATACACACTTCTCAGATGAAGAGATAGAAATGGCATGTAAATATATGAAAATTTGTCATTGATCATTTGAGAAATGCAAAGTAAAACAACACTGAGATTTCATCTCCATCCAGAAAGAAGAGCTATCACCACGAAATCAACTAATAACAAATGTGAGAGGGGTTGTGGGGAAAACAGAACCCTTCTGCACTGTTTGTGAGACTGCAGAGTGATACAAACACTGTGGAAATCAGCATGGAGATTTCTCACAAACCTAGGATTAGAGGTTCCACTTGACCCAGCTATTCCCCTTATGAATATCTTCCAAGAAGAATTAAAAACATCATCCCACAGCTATATATGTGCACCCATGTTTATAGCAGCAAAATTTATATAAGTACCATGTGCTAACCAATTGTGCTCCAACAGCAGCACAATTTGTAATAGTCAAATCTTGAAAATAACCCAAATGTCCATCAACTGAAGAACGGATTTTTAAAAAATGTCATCTTTTTATACAATGGATTACTACTCAGCCATAAAGAAGGATAAACTGGAGACTTTTATAGGTAAATGGATGCAACTTGATACCATACTCATAAGTGAAATAAATCAGAGCCACATGTGTAAATATCATATTGTCTCCCTGGTGTGAGGAATTGAAAAAGTAAATAAGGTCTAGAATGCACAATATATGCTTTGAAATAGGAAGTAATTGTTTGAAAGGAAAAGGAACTGGAGGGGGAAGGGGAAAGTAAGGAAGGGAAAAGAGGGAAACATGCAATGTAGCTATACTATTAGTGTCTTCTAGTTCATTGAAAAGGAAGGTTCATGCTAATATTGACTTGAGAATTTTTATGCCCATATGTTGTACTCTTTTTTGAAGGTGACAATGTGCAATGTATTAAGCATTGTTATTCTCCTATTGCTTTGTTATAAAGTTGTGTTTTACCTTTTTTCAATAAAATTTAAAAAATAAAAAAGTCTAGGGTGTAGCTCATTAGTAGAATACTTAAATTCAATCCTAGTGCTTAAAAAAAAAAAAAAATCGGTATTGTTTTGCTTTGGGAAGGTATCCCAATAGCTGTCTTCTGTGAATAAATCCTTTAAAGAGTCAAGCTATTCAAGTGGACACATTGTTCATATAATTGTGTAGCTAAAACAAGCAATGTACATAGTCAAAATTGATGAGCTCAATAAGCATATTTATTAGTGATTTCAACACTTTGGGTTGATCATTTCTCCTTTTTATCCTATACAGTAGAGAGTGGTAGGCATTCTAGTTTTTGATGTTCAGATCTCCAAGCTACCTGCATCACTGACTCAGATATCCAAAGGCACCTACACAGGAATGTAAAATGGTGGGGTCAACCTTCTTCCTCTCCTCAAGTTTTATTTTAAGCTTTTTTAAATTACCAAAATGTGAAGACATCTTCCAAGTCAGAGGTTAAGTTCCTTCAAATGCTTACCTAACAGTTCTACTCCACAGTCTTAGGAAAAGTTTCTCTGGGGAGAGACAGCAAGAGCTGACCAACTGTCACAGAAAGTGGGGCATTGTAGTTTTTCATGTAGACCTTGACATCGACCCAGCAATTATTTTTTCCTATAAATAAACATTTTAAGTATACATACAAAAATCACATGGCATGATTGTGGAGTGAATTTTCACAAATAAAAATTCTTGTGCCTCTCTGTCACTTCCAGCCAAAGGCACTTACAATCTGAGTTTTAACCCACAGAACAGTTTTACTTTGCTACTAAAATCTACACAGTATATACTCTCCTAGGTCTGATTAGCATTGCTCAGAATTATGTACATTGTTAGAGTCATTGTCTCATGAAATTAATCAATTTTAAATTCTTATAGGATTATATAGCATGAGTATGGTATAATGTATTAATACATTTAAATGTTAATGGACATTTGTATTTTTGCCTTTTTGCAAGTATTACAAGCAATCCTGCTGCAAATGTTATGCATACATTTGTATTAGAAAGATACAGAGGAGTAGAATTGCTGTGTCAGATCATACATAAAATGAGGTTTGGTAGATACTGCACTGTACCTCAATGGTTGTAACAATGTATACTATGGACAGAAAACTAGCAAACTTTCCATTGTTACACATAGCTGCCCAACAATGTTATTTAGTCTCTTAAAATCTGGTAATTCTTATAAGCTGTATTTTATTTTCATGTCTGATTTTAGATGAGATGAGCATCTTTTCAAATGCATATATGGCTTTTAGATATTTTCATTGTGATGTGCCGGTTCAGGCATGTTGGCATTTTGCATTTGGTTTTTATTGTTTGGGGGAGCCCTCGGCATATTACTATTTTATCAGTCAGTTGCATGTGTCAAAATTATCTTCTGTACTGTACCTTGGGTTAATGTTGTCTCTTGAACGTACAATGCTTACATTAAACATAGTCTAATTTATCCATCATTTTTATGTATATTAAAGCAATTATTCCTATTTCAATGATAGGTACTGTTTTCCTATTTTATCATATAAAATCTCTTTTTTCTTTTCACATTTAAATTCACAATCTACTTATACTTCAATTTTACCTCTCATATGAGTTAAGGTTAAAGATGAATTTTTATGTGTTTATATAACTGACTCACTGATAGAAAACATCATTTCTTTGTTACTCTAGATTGCTATTTGTCATAAATCAAATCATCCTTCACCTGTGAACCTGTGTCTGAACTCTCTGTTTTAAATTTTTCTCCTGGTACTAATACCATATTGTGTGAAGTTTTATAAAAATCTTGATATCCAGCAGTACATTTTCTCCATGTTGTTCATGAACACCTCAGTTGACCTTTTGTTATCAATGAATAGCTAAACCCCATCGGGCTCAGAGAGTGTATGAATGATTTTAATCCTCTAAAATTTCCTATTGATCCAGTTTTAGTACATATTGGTAGATATTCACCATTGAAAAGAATGTTTACTCTGGTTATAGTTTTTGCAATACTGTGTACCTTTCAATTAGGTCAAGAATGAAAGGGTTTTCTATATCTTTGTCTATTTCTCTTTTGATATTTTGTCTTCTTGTTATACCAGTTTCTGAAGGACATATGTTAACATCTCCTGTGAAACCATCCAGGATGTTTGTTTATTGCCTCTGATAGTATAGTTAAATTTTGATGTAGTTTGAGGATATCATGTTGTCTGCTTTCCACTATTGTAACAAACACCTGAGATAAGTCAATTTATAAGGAGAAAAGATTAATTCAGCTCAACAGATTGGGGAGTTTCAATTCATGATCTGTGGGAACCCATTACTCTTAGGCCTCTGGAGGTAGTGGGGTGGGGGACGAGAGACATTTCATGGTGGAGGTGGGGCATGGAGTAGCAAAATTTCTCAGTGCGTGATTGGGACATCAAACAAGAGACCAGGGCCCACCCATTCCCTTTGCAGGCGTACTCCCTGGTGGTCGGAATTGTTCCAAGGGGCCCCAGCTCCTGAATATCCCACCACACTGCAATTGCACCATGGGCTGAGACAAGACTTTAGCACTTGGGCCTTTGCAGGATATTCCAGACCCAACATACAGCAGGTATATTGTCAGGCAAACACAGATGTAGAACTGTGAAATTAACTTTGTGGCCTTGATTCTTTCATCATTATGAAACATCCCTTTTTCTGCACTAAAGCTTTTTGCTCTAGTACCTATGTCTGAAAAATTAGTGTAGTTTTGCCAGAGATGTGTATTAATTTTTGCATGCTTTATATTTCCTGCCTAGAGACTCCCAGTCATCTTTTGTTACAGCATTAAAGATTTATCAGTATAAAGCTGAGTTTTAATTGCTTTCCAAGTTTTCTTTCAATAAAATGTCTAGTGCATTTAAATTTAAGTGAATCAATAGCATGTTGAACTTAAAGTGATATTTAATATCACTTTAATATGTTATTTTAATTTGTGATACTTGGTCTATTTTAACATCCCTTTTCAGCATTTTTAAGTGATTAAGTTTTTTATTACATGTTTTATTTCTGAGTATTATTTGGTGAAACATATTTTTATTATCTTGTTAGTAGTAATTTACAGGGCACAATATTTTTCTTTGACTTACTTTAGCTTTATGAAATTACTGTTTATCACATCTCAAACTATGGAAATGTATTCAAATGTTCTTACTTAATTTGTAGGACCCCATATTTTGTGGTACTATTGCCATTTTATTTATCTATTTATTTATTTTTATTATCACATGTTTGTGGTACATAATGTTTACATTCCTCATGTGGAGTTGGCCCATGTGCATAATACATCTTAATTCCTTTTTATCCCCTTTTTTCCCCTGCCCATCCCTTGATCCTCTTCCATCCCTTTTCTATCCCTTGATCATCTTTCTTCTTTATACATGTTGGAATTATATACTGTTTACACTACTTGTATGGCATTGGTACATGTATAGGACACATTTTAATTTCTTTTTTCATCTCTTTTCCTTATCCTCTCTCTCTTTCCCTTCCATCTTTAGATCCCCTTTCCCCCTGAGAAAACTCTATCTCCCTACTTCTTATTATCTATCTATTACTTTGCTCCTTATTTATACTTTGGCTTTTTTATATTAAAGAAACCATGAAATATTTGATCTTGTGGGTCTGATTTATTCACTGAACATTATGATCTCACAGTGCATCCATTTTTGTACACATAACTCAATTTTATCTTTTTTTATTGTCATTTATTTTACTTTTACACTTTTTTTAAACCTTCAAGACATTGATATTATTATGGTTCTATGATATTAGCATTCTGTGAGAGTTACCAATATATGCAATTATTCAATTTTCCTTGATATATTTTTGTATTTCTAAGCACTCTTCTAGTGTTATTTTTCTTTTCATGATTAGTCATTATTTTTTAAATAGTAGATTGATGGAAGTTTCTTTCACCTCTCTGCCATTGTTTCTGCACACATAGGCACACATTTATTTATTACAAATATCTTTGTTTCCTCTTTTTTTACAAGATATTTTCACTGTAAGATTGTGCTTTGGAAGTTATGTTTCTTGTGTTCAGTTCTTTATAGGTATCATCTGATGTCTTCTGCTCCCATTACTTCTTCGGAGATGCCAGTGGTCTATCTTACTTTTGCTCTTTAGAATTTAATGTGCTTTTGAATTGGATGTTTTTAATGTCTTCTGTTCTTAGAGAATATTTCTATTCTCAAGTTGGGTGTGATTTTGGTCCGCACTTTGTATCCTGTAAAGGAGACAGAGTGTGGCTGCAGGGCAAATGCAATTAAATGACCCTATGTAAAACAAAGGACCTTCCAGAAGCAGGCTCACAAGACAGTCTGCTTTTACATGATGATTTCCCTAACTACATACTTGGATTAACTCTGATCATTCCACAAAAGGCTCATAGCTTTCTCTGACACCCTTAGGAAGCATAGCAGTGGACAACCAACTGTTTAAACTGATGAATCTCTCCCAATTCTGAGCAGTGTGTAAAGGCCACAGGCCAATTTGACAGCTGACTCCTTGTGGAACATTAAAGAGGGATTTTTGTCTTATTTGAATCATGAATCAGAGGAACTAATGCAATTGAAGGAATGATAAACACCAAGATTTAAAAATGTTATGTACTATGCTTGGTGTTTAGCTTATTCACTTATTATTAAAAATTCTTTAATAATTCTATATTATTAAAGATCTTTTTCATTAAAAATTCATTTATTATTAAAATTATTATTAAAGATTCTAAATTCTATGTTCATTTTATAGATAGAAAGCTGAAATAATTATAAAGAAAGTTTTAATTTTTAAGGATCAGTACTAAGTGATGGAATCAGGATGTCAACAGGTGTCGTATTCAAATTTCCTTCTTTCCTTCCTTTTTTTCCTCCTCCCTTCCTTCCTCTCCCTGCCCCCTCAGAGATTAAGTCCAGGGTCTCACACTGTGCTATATCCTGAGAGCTTTTTTTAACTTTTTATTTTGAGGGAGGGTCTGGCTAAGTCACTAAGTTGCCCGGGCTGAATTCCATCTTGTAATCCTCTGCTCTAGCCCCTCAAAGTACAGGGAATCAGACTTGTGCCACCACACGCCCTACTATTATCCTCCTTACTTAGAAAGCTTCAGGAATCTAATAGGCCTGGCTGCCTTTAGATGAACAAGAAATAGTCAGTTTGTACAAAGCAACACTGAAAAGAAGGAATTTGGAAATATTTACTAATGGATTTTCTAGATTTGTTTTCTGAAAATCCTCATCTCCAACTTCCCTTCTGCATTATAATCTCCTGCACTTTATTCAGTAATCCCCATACACTTCTACCACTTGAGAGAGGCAATGTTGTAGTGAGTGAGGGGGAACACTGGATTCTTTTTCTTGGATTTGTAATTAAATGTCCAGTTCCTGAAGAGAATAGAAGCTATTTCTGACTTAACCAAAAGAGTTAGGTGGGCATCTGATAAGAAGCAAATTTCACTGTGTAGCAGGCTATCCCCAAGTGGCATAACAGAAGAGAAGATTATACTATGGGCATCATCAAGCCCCACCTGGACATCCTGGTCTCCTCTTCTCAATCTATCAGAATAAAAGGCAAAAAGGACCCAGTGGAAGCTGATGAGATTTGTGAGCACAAGGACTAGTGTGAGGAATATGTCCTTTTAAAGAAGTGATAGCTGCAAAATGTGCCTAATAATATGGGATGATAGAAAACCTCAATATTTATTTTTATTGCCAAGAGACTACAAAGGAATTTTGTAATGTTTACATGCTGAAGAATGTTCAAAAGTATTACAGAGTTCCATTGAAACTAATGGAATCTTGATTTAAAAAATGAAGGTCAACTCTTCAGGCTTCTGCTTGGTTTTTCCTTGAAAAACATCATAAGCGATGTCATGGTGTGCATTATAGAATATATGATTTCCCCACCATCTCCCAACCCAGAGCAGCATAGCAAAAGTAGGTAGAGAACTCAGAAGATTTTATCACTCCTAAAGTATGCATCAGAAGCACCTCCCCCACATACACACAAACCAGGGAATACTGTTGAAGAGACAGTTTAGCGTACACAAATTTTCATCCACATTTCCGGCATGAAAAAATAATTTCATATAAATATGCCTATAAACTACATATATGAAAATACATAAATATGTGTATATGAATACAGTATATAGAATATATATGCACGTACACATACACATGTGCATATGATTTTCCCAAAATTTATTCTCCATATTTATATGAAGCTTATCACAGAAACATTGATTAGAACTAGACATTTCCAAATTGTGCCTGTTTGGGGCTGGGGATTTAGCTCAGCGGCACAGAGCCTGCCTGGCAAGCGCAAGGTCATGAGTTCGGTTCCCGGTACCGGAAAAAAAACAAAAAAAAACAAAAAAAACAAATTGTGCCTGTTTTACTAAGGTAAAAGGGTGTTTTAAATACAAAATTAAATGAATGTGTGGCTCTGCATAGTTTTTATGTTTTTTGGACTTATCTCTTAAGTAAGAGTAAGGAGCTAATAGACTGTCAAGAGCCATGACTAAGAGCCAGCTTTCTCTGCTCAGGGTTATACACACATTCCATCATGGGACAGACCTCAGAGGCCTTTCTCTTGCTAGTTGTCCAAA
>NW_004955510.1:3152045-3180961 GCF_000276665.1 Chinchilla lanigera | reverse complement strand
CCTCCCTCCCTCCCTTCCTTCTTTTTTTCTGGTGTTGGAGATTAAATCCAGGGACTTGTACATGCCAGGCATATCTCTACCACTAAGATATATTCCCAGCTCAGTTACTGGCATTTTATCAGATGCCTCTGTAACATTTCTTTATTCAGTGTGTATTTCCACTTGCCTACCTGAAATTTACATTAAAGACTGAAACAATGTTGTATATTGGCTGTGCCTACTCAGTCCACCCATCTCCACTTTGCTCTGAGGTCCAGGTACTGGCCTGTGTGGACTATGCCAGTGGCTTTCAGTGGCCGCACCAATATCAAGTGAACTAGAAGTGGACTTTTCCTCATTTCCAGATCTTCCAAAGTGCAGATTAGTGATAGTTACAAGTGATAGTTATTTTAAACCTCTAAGATTTGGAGTAATTTTTTATGCATTAAATATTTTTTGAGATCCTATCCTAATTGCTAATACCATCATTTATGCTCTGAGATCCTACATTCTCATCAGTTCACCCATCACAAGGGACAAGAATACATCCTAGTGCATGTACCAAACTACTGAGCCATGCAATGCCCTGACTTAACCTGGGGAAGCCCCAGCCCTGCTCTGCTCAAAGTCAAACATACAGACAAGGTACAAGCAAAAGAAGATGGTAACTGAGAGGGTCAGCATCAAGTAGATCCTGGTTTGAGGCTTAGTATGGGTGAGGAGCCAGGGATAGGATGGTATCTTTTTCATGTGTTTAGTATATGCATGATGTTGTATGTGGCTGCTGACAAAGAGCCAGGAGTGGACAGTGAGAGTATAGGGATTGTTATATCTGTGCTGACCTCAAGGCATGGCCCAGGTATGAGGTATGGAGCATTCCTCAGCATAATTTTCCATCACTGAGCTACATTTGTGCTCCAATAACTCTTTAAAACCTGCCAGTTGCTGAAATAAACACACTTGTTAACAGAGATGAAGCCATTCAGACTCTTCAATGAACCTGAAGTTATGCCATTAAATGTGATAGACACTCCTTTCTGACAATGTATGTGCTTAAGATACTAATCATATTTCTTTATGGTGGATGGTAAATGTCATATGTGACCACTTGCCTACCATTAACCTTGTATTTCATGGCACTCCAGTAGAAGAATTTCCAGAATACTATTAGCAAAAGAAAAGCAGCCTGGTAATGCTTATTAGCCATCATACATGAATCATGAATAAAAACAATAAGTATGAATATCATGGGAATTTTCTATAGAATTAAACTGTAGGAAAAGAGTTATCCTTTCTGTGACAATTTCATGTTCCCAGGAGCATATGGTCCCTTAGGCATCCTATGTATTTTGGAAGCATTGACTGGAAGTATCATTCAACAAAATTATGTCTTAAGCAATAAATAAACCAGAAATTATACAAAAAGATATAGAAAGCAGGATAGAAAAAAGTGGTGGGTGATCAGCAACACACACCGTGTGGGCTTCTAACTTTGCATCTGAAAGCTGTGTTCCCCAGATAGAAACTTGGCCATATTAGAAAACAATATGCAACAAGAAGCATAAACCAGTCAACAAGAGTGAGCTCTGTGCTACCCAAGGAGAATGAAAGCGAAGGGAAAAAGTGATGAAGGAGGGAGAGGAAACTAAAAGAGAGAGCAAAGAAAATGGAGAGGGGTGGAAAGGAGAACAGAGAGGAATTTCCAGATCTGGTGCTTCTGAGAGGTGCAGTGGGACAGGATGGAAATGGCAAGTTTTTCTGTCACTAGGCTCAACCCTTTACCAGCTAAGCCACACTGGGAAAGCCACTTTGACTCCATGGTCCTGATTTCTGCACCTGTGGAGGAGGGCTAACAATGTCTTTGTGATTGACAAACCCATAGAGCAGAGCCTGACTCTAAACCTGGGCCAGGCAAATGGCTTTTGTGTCCTCTAAGTTTCTGACTGTAGAAAATAAACTGGCCAAGGAGACCGATTTTCAGGGGAGACTTGTAAGAGAAGTCATTGCTGAACTATCTCCGGGGCAATGTCTCCTATGGAAACCCTTCTTCCTGAGAAGGCTCTAAAGAAACATTTTGAAGTGAAGGTGCATCATCCTTCCATCCAGTGCTCAGTGCAGATCACTGAGTGATCACTGAGATCACCATCCAGTCCAACATTTGACCCATCAACATCAACTGGCTTGGCATCTCAAACAGGTTGAGGATTTGCCTAATTTCCAGATTACAGCAGATCATGTAGATAAATTTTTCTTCTGCTGTTATGCACTACAAAAAAATCTTAAGGCTCACATCCAATATTGAAACAAAATTCAGTAGAAACTAACATTTTCATCAGATGATTCCTGAACAAGTTCTCTTTGCACACTCCAAGCATAAGGGTAATTACAGATAGCTCTATCTGTTGCAGAGATTGGGTCCTGCCTTGAGATGAGGTAATTTATAAAGCCACTGATCTTTAAGTGTCCTGGAAAGTCCCTTCCCACCACACTTTTTCTTTGGTTAGAGAGATTTTCTACATTTTTTATGTGGAGTCACCAGGCTGGTGTAATGCTCCTTGGTCCAGATTCAAAGCTTTCTCTTCATTCTTTTCTCTGCCAGGCCATAAGTTTTCTATATGTGCTCCCATTCCTATGCGGTGGATGATTTTAAATTCATCAAATAATTAAATTCTCTAATCAAATGATGTGTGAGTGCTAGTTTTAGAGCAAACATTGGTGTTCTTTATCTCCTTCCTGTTCTTGTTCTTTCTGTTATTATCTGCAGAAATTGGATTTTCTAATAAGACCAGAGTGGCCTGTACCAGTGAAAAAGCAGATAGTTCTCTTTAAAAAGAAAAGTGAAAAGGACAAGGAAGCTTAGCTTGGTTAGCATGAGCCAGAAGCTGGGTAAAGAACAGTTATCTCTTAGTATCCATGTGGGATGGGTTTAGGACTTCCTAAAGATGCAAAATTGCAAAGGTGCTCAAGGTCCTTATAGAAAATGTAGCCTTCTCATATAACCTGATACATCCTCTGTATGAAACCACTTCTAGGTCACTCATAGTACCCAACATAATGTAAATGCTATGGAACAGTTGTTACAAAGTGTTATTTAGAAGATGATGACAAACAAAAATTATACACATGCTCAGTATAGATATGACTGTCACAGCCTAACACATAGCACACAAATGAATGTTGAGGCACAAAATCCTCAGATAAGTGCTGGACCAACTGAAGACCTGGGAAATGGAGGGAGCTCCGACAGGATGTGCCTACTCACTTCTTCCTTCCTTTGAATTCAGCACAATACTCAGCTCATGGAAAATTCAAGATTTGCTTTTTGGAACTTTCTGGAATTTTTCTCTTCCAAGTACATTTGATCTGTGTTTGGCTGAATCTGAGCATGCAGAATCCATGGATAAGGAGGGCTAACTCTACTAGAAATTTTAAGTAGGTACTTTCATTCAGTCCTCATTATAGTAGTAGGGATACATAGTTGGGAATAGAGATCAGACTGAAAACCAAGACAAAAATACAAGAAAAAATGAATTTGTACTTTGAGTGTCTAGTATATGATGGTTGTCTCTTCAGAAAAGCCTGATATTATAAAGTATACTGCACAGGGTGAAACCATCATACACACCACATCACAAGTATGACTTCAACCTTTGCCGGGAGTCAGCCACGGCCACCTCTTTTAGAGACAGAGAATTAGAAGAAATTGCTGAAGACATCCAGTATTTATCCTCTGGTAATTCATGGTCTAAAAGGTGCTTTCTTTTTATCATGTTTCTCTACTTCTTTCTATAACAACAGAGAAGGTAAGGATCCTGTTGGAAAAGAATAACATACACCTTTTGTTTGTTGCATGTGTAGTGACCAAGTCTCCTAAAAGGAGAGGAAAAGAAAGAATCTCATTTTCCAAGAGCTGAGGGATATACTGTTATGCATTAGACATGAAATGCCAGAGGCAACATCAGTTCTATCCTCTGCTTCCCTACATATATATTTTTCAAAGACCAGCAAACCTGAAAATAGGTTGCACTGATGAATACTGTACTGGCTTAGGAAAGATCTCAGACATGATATCGGCCAGTTATAAGAGGCAGCTTTTAATGCTGTGTATGCTTTTATACAGGTGTAATGCTCTGTACTGAGCATAAAATGTCTATGTGACTGTAAGGAAACTGAACAGAAAGAAAGAGAGCTGGCTTTGCAATGAGATAATGCCAGGCTTGCATCATGGCTCAGATACTTACTAACTCCATGACTACAGGCAAAGTTCCTACCTCAGTAAAATTAGGAAATGTCAGCTACTGCACAGACTAGCTAGGAAGATGAAATGAGATAGCATATATTAAGTAACTGGTGTAGGATTTGGTGAGGTAATTTGTGCATTTTTGTTGCCTTCCAGGTTGAGGATTTTGACTAGATTGATAAATGCATTGTGTTCAAACTGCACTGATGTGGTCTCAGGTTAGAAAGATGAAGAAATTGATATCCTAACAGGTGTGATAGATCTCATTGCATTTCTCTGAATATGTGAAGAAAAAGGAACCCTCATTCATTACTGATGGGAAGGTAAATTGATACAGCCATTATGGAAAACAGTATAGAGGTTCATTAAAAAAATTAAAAACAGAACTTTTATTTGATTCAGCAATTTTACCTTCGGGGAAATATTCAAAGAAAATAACATTATTGTCTTAAAGAGATATCTGAATGGCTGTGTTCACTACAGCATCTGCACAGTAGCCAAAATCTAGAAGCAATGCAGGTGACCTTCAACAGATAAACAAACAAAGAAAATATGTATACATATTTGTTTGTAACATACACATATGGCAGGATATTCTTCAACCTTGTAAAAGTAGGAAATCCTATCATTTGGCAACATAAATGAGCCTGAAGAACATTAGGGTCAGTGAAATACTATACACAGAAAGACAAACACTGCATGATCTTACTAATATACTGGATATAAAAAAGTTGAACTAATAAAATTAGAGGGTGGTGGTCAGGGAGTCAAAGGAGGATGTTGGTCAAAGAGTATAAACTTTAAGTTGTAAGAAACGTATTCTACAGACCAAGTAGACAGCTTGGTTAATAATCATGTATATTTAAATTTTGCTAAGAGAATAGATTGTATTCTCACCAAACATCCAAAAAACAAGACTATGGAAGTGATGGACATGCTAAGCAGCTTGACTATGAAGACCTTTTCATCATGTATTCATGTATCAAAACATCATAATGTACACCTTGAATATATTCGTTTCCATCAATTGTAAAACTAAAAAAACTAAAAAACTAAAACTCAGTAAAACTAAAAAATGAATGCTGAAATAGCTGTATATATACAAGGGGAAAATCAATATGTGACAGAGAGGGAGAAAGCAGTGTGCCTGGATGCTGTTGCCTTATATCAACTAAAACGGCTCAATAGGAAAGTTTAATTAAAACTATCAGCCCGCCCAAATTCAAAGGCCCATTCCAAAAATGGGCAGCTGAGGTGAATACACACTTCTCAGATAAAGAAATACAAATGGTAAATAAATACATGAGAAAATGTTCAACATTATTAGTCATTCGAGAAATGCAAATTAAAACAGCAGTGAGATTCCATCTCACCCCAGTAAGAATGGCTAGCATTAAGAAATCAACCAATAATAAATGCTGGAGACGCTGTGGAGAAATAGGAAGCCTTCTCCACTGTTGGTCGGAATGCGGACTGGTGAAACCACAGTAGAAATCAGTTTGGAGATTCCTCAGCAAACTAGGTCTAGAGGTCCCATTCAACCCAGCTATTTCCCCTTCTGGGTATTTGCTCAGAAGCTCTAAAAACATCATATCACAGCAATATATGTGCACCCATGTTCATAGCAGTGCAATTTGTAATTGCTAAATTGTGGAAGCAATCCAAATGTCCATCCACTAAGAATTGGATAAAAAAATTGTGGTACTTTTATATAACAGAATATTACTCAGCTATAAAGAAAGATAAACTCGAGGCTTTTATAGGTAAATGGTCACAACTAGAGACCATACTCATAAGTGAAGTAAATCAGACCTGCATGTGTAAGCCCTGTATTGTCTCACTCATGTAAGACCTGAAAGAGTGAATAAAAGCTAGGAGGTATGATAGATATTGCTAAATGAAAGGAAAATGCTCAAGGATAAAGGGCAACTGGGATGTGGGAAAAGAGAAGGGAATGAAGGAGAAATTTTATATGTATGTATATACAGGATAACTAACATAGTTGAACTACTGTCTTCTATTTCTTTGCTGAAAGACACATTTAATAATTTCTTGATTGATCAATATTGCATGTTTCTATTTGTTTTCCTGAGAAACCACTTTGAAGATATCAATATGTAATACAACAAGAATTGTTAATTTCCTACCACTTTGTAACTCTGTATTGTTTGTGTTGCTCCTTTGCTATTTTGTAAGTAGTTGTCTGTCTGTTAATGTTTTCCTTCTTTTATTTTTAAAATACAAAAAAAAAAAAAAAGAAAAGGATTTTTCTGATTCTTGGTTAGTTCCCAAGTGTAAAAATTCGGGAAGAACTGTTTTTAAGGACAGAAGGAGCAGATACATGATTGGAAATAGAGAAGAGATTGAAAAATGAGACAAAAACATAGGGAAACATGAATTTGTACTCGAGTCTCAGGAATTTGGCAGGTGCTCTTTGGAAGGACCTGAGATGGCTGAGCATGGTGGTGGGGCACCCGACACACACAGGCCTCATCTCACAGCTGTGACTCCAACCTTCCTCACCAAAGACTCAGTATTTCATAACCTCATGTCCTCCCAAGGCTAACCCTCCCATTTCTGCTGTTTTGAGGACATCTGCATGAAAGCACATGTTCTGCCTCCTGCTGCTTTATCATCACCTGAAGTCACAGGATAGTTGTAGCCATGGCAACACCCTCAGTACCACTAACCTGGGGTTACAAACTCACAGGTAGGAAACAGGCGATGGGCACATATTAAAACAAAATGTATCTAAGGCAAAAAGAGTTCTGAAGTGACTCCCTTCAATTTCAGACCCTTATGGATTTTAAATCAGCCTTGAGAGAGAGAAGAAGGAAACAGTGCTTACCAGTTATCTCTTGTGTTTTGGAGTTGGTGCTAGGTGCTTGCCTGGACTTACAATGTAGCTCTGAAAACCACTGACTTAGAATAATGATTAGTAATCTTAGTTAGTTAGGCAGCTTGTCCAAGTAGACAAGCCTGGTCAATGGTAAGGTGGAAATTTGTACTAGTTCTGTCAGTTTCTGTCTGCATCGTGAAAGCTTAGTCTCAAGACAGTGACCATTTCCTTATGACATTTTATTTTATTAACAACCCTTCTCTCATTCTCTCGTTGGGGTTAGTGGAAACATCCCCAGGCTCCCAATCTCAGGAACTTTTTATTTCTGTTTATTCCTCCCCCAGAAATCTGGTCTGGAAAACCCAAGTTTCACAGCCATTTGGGACCTGGCCCCAAAGGCAATCCAAGGCCCTGACTTTATTCCACAATAAGTAGCTAAAAATATCTTCACCCAGTGAACACACTTTAAAATTTCCAATTTGTCCGTTGCATATGAAGAGAAAAAATGAGGACTATGCACTTAAAACACAAGTGGAAAGCCAAGATGCCAGAGTTAAAACCATTGAGTGGGAGCCTCTGCTTAACCTTTGTGAGAGCTGACTGCACTGCACGCCAAGGAGGGAAGAGGAAGCAAAAGAGACAAAGGTGGGGGTCCATAGTGACCTTCACCTTCTCCTCTCCTTTTCTCTTATGAAAACAACAATTTTTAGTATCTGAAGACCTCTAGAATTAAACTGTATTTCTTATAAGGAAGAACTCCAGGGCTTTTTAAACTTCCTCTCTGTGCTTCCATGTCTGCATTTCCTTAAGTATTTATATTCATCTATCAGTACTTTCATTATGGTGAAGTTATATTTTAAAATGTTCAATCACCACTAAAACAAGATAGAATGTACACATGTGCACAAATATGCACACACACACAGACACACACAAAGGTACACTGTACAATAGCTGAGGCACACTACTCAATACCTTCCACTTAAAGAAGGTGAGGTATACCTTGGCTTGTATTCCTAGTCCACGTCCTCTGGCTCCAAGGCAGGAAGGTGTGGTGGAAGGGTCTGGGGGGAGGAGAGCTGCTCACATCATGGCGGCCAGGGAGTAGAAGGAGGAGAGAGGATAAGGAGTGGGAAGACACATCTTTCCAGGTCCCACCCCCAGCAACCTGCCTCCCCAGACCAGGCTTTGCCTCCCAGCAGCAAGGCAGCTATATGTCCCCAGGGTCGAACGCCATCCTCAAGCCCTGCCTGTCAGTGTATGATGCCTAGGGTGTGGGGATTTAGATATAAAAAAGAACAGACAAAGAAAACTGATGAGGAAAGCTGTCCCATGACTGGCCTCATCCAGTGGACAATGGGAAGGGCTTGACCAGTAATTTTAATTGGTTAGCTCTGAAAGCCTTAACAAAACTGGCCACACTGGTGTGATTTTAATGCTCTTCAGTTTAGGACATGTAGAGTGAAGGCTGACTCTGGAAAATGGGAATTCCAGTTCCTCACTTGTGAATTCTGATACAAGGCACTTGAGAGTTCCTTGATTACCACCTGTTTCCATGAGGAGCAAAGCTCAGGACCGGTGGTGCTTTCTGCCTCTGGGACCAAGGGGAGCTCCAATTTGGTTGTCATTTGTAACACTCAAGTGCCAACATTGAGCTCTAGTAGAGGAAACTAGAAAGACACAGCATACACCTCCTCTACCTAACATGTTGGTGCTGCTGTATGCTCTAAAGTCAAATTGTCAAACTACTAAGCACCATTTGCCTATTGGCATGAAACAAGGGAACTGGGCTCCTGTACATAGTTTTCTGGTTAAGGAAATATTAGTAAACAGCAAACAGGAAAATGAGCACCTTTTCCTGAGAAAAAGGGGGAAATATGGCCAGTTCTTCTTAATGTTTGCTTGGTTCTTAGTATTCACAGTTCTGCTTAGTAGCAAGAATTGTTTCTAACTTCAAAACTCTAACTTCTGAATGTTGCTCCTTTCCCTCTTCTGTTCTTAGTGTAAGTCCATATGGTTTTTGTCTTGTCTACTTATATTGGGAATGAGTTTATTTAAAAACTGAAGTCATGAACATTGAGTTAACAAAAGACAATCCAAGTTTAGAGCACACTTACCTCTCTGGCTCTGTCAATGCTCCACAGTTTCTCTGATTTCTGGAGCCCCAACTCCATCCTCACATTAGCAGTGTTTGTAGATAGCACTGGGGCCAGGGAACATGTCCTTTTCTGCTGCCTTTCCACACTGGGTTGGAAAGTGAATGTCAGCTTTTGTTTAAAACATCCTCTAGTAAAGTTCTTCTTACCCAAGCATGGGTGGAATCAAAAAGTATTGAGGAATAGTGTGGAGGCAGCAATTTCAGGATCAGACCACTGCAGCTGGAGTACAGTCCCAGTGGTAGGATAGGAAGTGGTAGGATAGGAAAACCAGGGTAAGATGGAGAGCAGATCAGGAGCCATGGGAGACGTTTGAGGGAGCACACAGAAGACAACTGATGTGCACAACAATGACAAGTTCCAAAATGCCTTCCATCCTGTGGCCCCAGAAACAGCCAAGCATGTCCCACCCAAGGGGCAAGTTCTAGTTACCAATTTCTTGTATAACAATTTCTAACCCACCCATTTAGCTTGTTCTGTGAAAATGACCAAGTGCTTTTCCTTCTATTTGCTAACACAATGCTAAATTTTGAGAGTAGAGGGTGTTGGAGTGACATTTCAGGGGAATAAAGGTAGTTTTGCTTCTCGGTTCTGGTGTACGTTGGGGGTAGCTCCTGCAGTTTGTTGCTTGTCCAGATCTGACTCCTTTGGTCTGTGGAACTTTTCTGGCTGTGCCTGCCATTTCCTTAAAATCTATGCCCTGTGGTGCCTGGTACCTTGGGTGGGCAGCAATATCCTTTAACGTGTCACCCAGATGGTTTTGGAGCAGATGTTGCTGATGAGATGCCTCCCTGTGTATAGCTTTCTGGGAAATTCTGAGATTCCAGCAAATTCTTTATCACCATGCATCTTTCTCTGTCCTTCAGTGAGTGAGGCTGTGATTCCCCAAATAAAGGAAGCAATATGATATATTTATTTTTTACCATCTTGCCTTTGAAGATAAAAACCAGGTACTTGGGTTCAGTTTTATTATTTAATTTAATGTTTAAATGAATTGAGATATTTAAAAATTAATTCAAATTTTATGTCGTGGGACCAAGATGTGGTTTTTCCTTGTCAGAAAAAAAATCAATGCATGGACCATAATGGAACATCTGAGTTAGAAAGAAGTTCTGAGATCCTTTATCCCAGTGATTTCATTCTGTAATGAAAGGAACTGGAATGAGTAGCTTCTGTGAGGGTGCCAAGTAGAAGAGGTCAATACTTCCAAAATTATGTCAGTGCCCGTTAGGCAAGTGATTTAACTTCCATAAGTACTTCTAATACACAGCCAGGATTAAGAGCAACAGGCCTGAGCAAAAAAACTCAAATCATACACAAGTGCAACATAGAGTGGATGTTCAAGGGATTTCCGTGTATCTCATTTACTTCAGAGGATGTTTCCAACTACTTCTAAGTTTTAGAAATGTAATTTACCCTTTCTGGGCTTCACAGAGCAGGATTCTTATTGAACAAAGCTATAGTGATAGCAGCAGTGTGCTTTGATAACTATGACTGAACCTCACTAAATGATGCCTCATGGTGAGGGCCACAGAAGCAAATTTCCTCTTTGACCTTTCCTGCCCTCTGCTGAGGCCAATCATAGAAATTAGAATTTCTCTTCTCCAAAGTGAGGCATAGAAACCAGAACCATATCCTCCCAAATCATCTGCTTTTCTCAACCTTTCTGTGTAAAAGTTGGCCATAAAGAAATTTTTGAGGCACCTTGTTTGATAGTAATCCATAAGACCCCCTTCATATACCCACTCATACCCTACACCCTGCAGGAAGGAAGGCTGGGTAGAAAGTCCATGTGGAAACTGGGCAGATGGGCATTGCTGGGTTTTCCCATACAGTCTGTTAGCATCAGCTTGACACCTTTCATCCAATCACATTTCTACACAGCTACCCATGCTCCATCAGATCTATGCAAAAAATAAGTAGTCCATCTTGAGTCTTTGCATCTTCATTTGAAGGTTTCAGTGTCACATAATATTTTGACCCAATAAATTTGTTATGCTTTTTCCCTTGTTAACCTGTCTTGTCATGTGGTTGTCAGTTGTGACTTTTTATTTCAGACAGGAAAAGGATCAGCCTCCCTGCTTTTCTTCTCTGACACTACCATGTCAGGAAAATCAATGGAATTCAGCATCCAAGCTGTGCCCTGCATTTGTGGGCTCCAGAGTGGAACCCTTGGTTCCTGAAGCTGCAAATCTCACTCTCCCCACCACTGTGGCCAGCACCTCTGTACACGGGCTCACTGGGGGCCTTTGGTCATTCCCCTTTACCATCCCAGTGGTGTCCATGTGGCTGCATAGCTCAAGCACACTGGTATTTTCTGAGCAGGTCTTTGTTCTGTTTCAGTAGTCTCTCTACTAAATTGGGGTATGCATTCTTCTCTAGAACATGTTAAGTTGCTTTGTTTAGAAATTGTTCCCCAGGCTTCTACAACACAAGTAAGCCTTTGACTAGGTAAGTTTTAAATTTCAGTAACGTTTTAAGGTACTTTTGAGTTGATATATGGGCCCAGTTAAGATATTGAGAAAGAAGCACTATTTAATGTTATTATCTTTTCATAAAAAGAAAATATATTTAAACCTCAGAATACAGAAAGAATGAGATATTTAAGTAAAGAATATTTCTTTAAATTTAATATGTTTTATTCAATAAAGGTGATAATAATAATTACAGGTGATGGGCTGTGGTCCAGGAGCTAGTGTTTTGGAGATGGTGGTATATGTTTGTAGGATACTTCAGGGAATTTGCCTGGAACATTGTATGAATGCATTCTGCCTTGGTACTTTGTAATTTACTCTCTTCTGATCCCTAGCCAGTCTTGGTTGGGGTCTTACATGAGCAAGAGGATATCATGCACTCAGCATTAAGAATAGTCAATTCTTTTTTTTATTTTAGTATTATACTTTATTTTCTTAAATGTTTTTTTATTTTTAGAGAATAAAAAACAATATCAAAATAACAACAACATAGACAAAAACAAAACAACACAAAAACAATATTGTTGATTCAGATTCGCACTCAATTTATCAGGACATGTTTTAACTTTAATCTTTGGTTGTGAGGAACAAATCACTTCATTTTTTTTTCCTTGAGAGGATGTTGATGTTAAGCAACGTGTAGCCTTACTCTGAAGTTGACCTAGAAATAATAAATGTTGTTTATTTCATAGACTCCCACTCATGATCTTTTTATTTTAAAAGTACAAGTACACACAAAAAATGTTGAGCATGACAGTAAAAAGTATTTTTCACTTAAAATGTTTGCTATAAATTCCAGTCTTCATAATTGAGCTCTCTAAAAATATTATGTAATTCTAAAGGAAAGGAAAAGTACTTGTTCTGATTATTGGCAGAAAACATAATTTCTCTTAAAATTACTATATCTATAAAGATCAGTACATGTCTAGAGACATCGGTGCTGTAAAACTCAAGGATGATTTCAGTAAGGGATTAGACATATGTGAGAAGAGGGTTTGAGATAATATTTATAATGGTGACAGAATATTCTTTTATTCTAAATATGATGACTTTTATGGTTACACTAAATAATAAAAATACCTATTCATATAGAAGTAGAACAACCTTACATTTTTATCCTCTGGCTATAGATCTCCCTGTGAATTATTTCAGAATTTCTTCCTTCAAATTCATAGAACAGAACAATGACTGACTACACTCATTTCTTCATGTCAAGTCATGGGCCCTTGTCGAGGCTGTATTTCATTGTCTTTGTAGGGACAATGCATCATTGGTTCAAATAGATGTAGAGAATGGGGAGCATGGTCACATAGTGGAAAGAAAGGCAACCTAACTACCACAGGAAAGGCTGAGTCCTTTAGAAGTGCAAATAGTGCAAATAGTGTAAATACCATAGCTGAATATAATGGTCTCAGCCCTTGTCAGCCATCGGCTTAAACTCCTCAAGACCTCATCTATGAGATCCATTGCACTCTTAAACAAATAGAAATTGTATTGATTTATTCATCTTGCTCCAGTTTGGCATCTGACTGAGGTAATAAGGAAGATGAATCTAGAAAAGTCTAATTTAGATACATATAATAGGACTGAATTAGATTGACCTGAACTATTACATCAGAAAATTTTTTTTAACTGATCAACTTCCTTAGAACAATTTTTTTTTTTCAGGTACTGGAAATTGAACTCACAACCTTGTGCTTGCCAGGCAGGCACTGTGCCACTGAGCTAAATCCCCATCCCCAACAATTTTGGTAAATTGAAGCTAATAGTGATTTGGTAAGCCTTGAAATAAATGCATGAACTAAATTGTTTTAGTTCTTTTTTTGTTGTTGCTTGGACAAAATACCAAACACCCACAGGTTAAAGGAGGAGAGGTTTATTTAGGCTCACTGTTTGTAGAGGTTTCAGTCCATAGTTTTCTAGTTACAAAGCAGGGTGACATGACAGAGGGGCAACAGAGGAGAAACAGGCCATAGCAGGGTAGGCAGACAAGATTGCATCAGCAGCAACAACAACAGCCTCCCTTTCCCTTTAATCCCATCCAGCCAATTAGCCTTTAGAGTGGTGCCACCCACGCCCAGGCTGGGACATTCCATTGTTCATACCCAGATCTATGCTAAACAAATCAGTGGACTAATTTAGTACCACACACTCTTAATCCCAGCACCACATACCCTAAATACAACCAGTTCTGAAAAGCACCACCTACGAGCACATGAAGCTTTGGCTGGACATCTAGATAAAAGCCATAATGTAAATAAATTAAAATTTCAAAACATTCATAAATTGAGAAGGATGTGTTAAGAATATGACATCTGTTGAAAACATACTTTCTTGCTTTTTCGGTTAGCATACTACTTATTTTTTGAGACATCACAATGCAAGGTTTACCAGGTATCATAAGGTCCTGCTATTGAAATTTGGGTGAGCTTTTCTTTTAAAATTTTAGAAGCTGGGAGAAACAAGAATTAAACTTTTTATGAGTTTATGTAGGCATTAAAAACTATTCTTATCCTCCAATTAATAGAGTGAATGTTATTGCCCAGTGTTAATTCTAATGTAAGGAAACACAGAGATATGTTGCATACATATGAGATTGACAGTGAGTGAAATTAACTTTGTAGCTCAAGGGTATTATTGGATAGCTGTGTAAACTTGGACAAGATAGAGGACTCAGAAAGAAAAGACCTTTGCTGAGTTTCTGTATTGGATATATTAAAAATAGGAACAAAGTGACTGTATGAAGATATTTTTACTTGAGAAAGAACAGGCATATAAGATAGATAAAAGGAGAAAAGTCATCTAATGGTGTAATAAATGGTACACTAAAATAATAAAGGAAGAGCAAAAGAGAAGGAGGAAAAAAGGGAAGAAGTAAAGTGGATCTTGTATGTATGTGATTTCCTCAGACACAAGACAGGAAAAGCCCAAGTCCTGGATTCTAATATAGAGTCAGGTCCTATACTCATTAGCTTTGTAATCATAAGCAAGACTCTCTAGTGTCTCTTCTCGATAAAAGCAATAGATGAGATGATTTAGAAGATACCTTTCTAATTTGTGACTCAGCTCTATGTAATTGCAAAAGAAAAGGACTGAATTTTGCTTGTTTTAAGCTGCCAGATACCTACTGTGTCCCTGAGGAAACTCAAAATGCTTTCATGGCATAAACATGCACATACTCACTGATAGCTTTTGATAGCTCTTGCAATCACATTCATTATTTAAGTATCAAGTCCATAATTGCTGTAATTATTCTGTTTGCTTACCTGGAGAAAGCATTTGCTGCGCAGGCACTGCCTGGACTTGAATATCAGGTGGACTCTGTGTACAGCCCCAGAAGCTCATCCTGAGTAAGCTACTCTATTCTTGCCCCAGCCATACCAAGCGTGGATACTAAAGCAAATTTAGTAGAGTCCACTGGCTGGGGCTCCTAATGTTTTGGAAACTTTCTTCCACACTATTACTTCTAGTGCCTGGGGCAGGAGAGAAAACTACAGTCAGCTTTGGCCCTGAGACAGCAATTTGGCCCTTGCAAATACATCGGGGTCAGCCTCCAGGAACCAACATCTGCCCTGCTGTTTAATTTTATGGGGACTGCTATTTTCATGAGGCAAAGCTATTAAATATCTATCAATCTCCTTGTGTATCAATATGGTAGAATGGAAGGGAAGCTCGTCTTAGGGAAAGTGGCTGGGTTTAAACTCTGTCTTTCTTGTTCTGGAGGGTTTTAAACTAATCTCTAGTTATTGCTGGACTTCTCTCTTTACCTATAAAGGATGAGTATTAAATACTAATACTCAGTCTGCTTGCCAGAAATTTTATAGTCATGAAGCCCTCTTCTGTAAGCAAAAAGTGAAACAAAAGCTCCAAGCAGCCAAAGAAACAGACTTAAAATCTATGTTCATTTCCAAACAGTTTAAACAAAGACAACTCCTCAGCAACTGGGCCGTGGTGGACACTATGAACACTTGCATAATGTTCACGTATTTTGTTACTGTTTCTTCCATACTTCTGTGCTCTTCATTCCAGGTTTTCCTCCTGTGTCTTCAGCTCCATAAGAATGCTTTTGAATTTCCATTGCCGAAGCTGTGTCAGGCAGGACTGAGCGCGAACTGTGCAGAGACTCCACGCCTTCCCGATGCCATCATCCGAATCACAGGTGATGCTTATGGAGGGCCCCTTCCATCTGTTACCCCTCTGTCTTACATGCATGGCTCTTATTTACTCTCATTACCATTCCCATGAGTAACGTAGCTTCGACAGAACTTAAAGTCTGCAGATATGGAAACTTCCTCTCATTTACAAAAGCTTGCCAATTTCACAGACTTCCCTCCACTGCTCTCTTCCTGTTCACAACTGTTGTTCCTCCATGGTTCCTAGACTCCTCTGTGTTCTGCCACTAGCACCTTTCCTCCATTTCTTTGGGCAGGTTAACAGCCACAGACTTTTGTTTTTGGCTTCTCGGCTATTAGCTTTCCTTTCAGGTCTTAACTCCATTCTTTCCAGTAATATTTTGATCATACACAGTACAGGATAGAAAAAAATAACTATCTCAATACTGGGTTTATGGAAACTAACAAGTTTGTGCATTATGTCCCTTTGATTACAACTTTGCCTTTATTGTCTAATAAATAACATCTACCCTTTCTTAAGGCCTTGGTTTATATTAGCACGTTTCAGGCACTTTGCCGAGAACACTTAAACCTGCATCATTTCATTTAGACATTATGGTTGCAATTAGACATTGCTAGCTCCATTAGCAAGATACAGTGTTCTACTGAAACTCCTCAATACAGTCAGTAAATGAAAGAAACACAATCACAATCAAGGTCTGTCTGACACCAAATTCTTCCTATAAGCTTTATAATAACCATGCTTATCCTGATTGCTTATATTATGGTTCCTTGATTTCATTCTGAATCCTAACTAAAATTGAAACCAGTCACTGAGCTGATAGTATTTGCTGAAGTTGTAATCTTTTGACTTAGTAACTTTATCTTAATTCCTCTCTCCATGCAAATATAACTCTCAAAACTTAAAATCTGAAAAGAATCTAGTAACAAGAACAGCTACTTTCTAATATCCCACAAGGTGAACTGTGTCCTTCTGATCTAGAGAGTGAGTCTAGATGACAGACCTAGGCATGTAAGCCTATGTCTAATGTGGCACATCATGATACAGTGGTAATCTAGAGACTATCAGGGATAGGAAAACATAATAAGATAATCTTCTATTAGAAAGCTTCTCAAAGTTAAGTGTTTATCTTTCCTCTAGTTTTAATGCTGTTTGCCATGGTGCATGCTGGTACGTTCCTGATGACTCCCCAGGGCCCACTGGAGGGCACCAGTATTTCTGACAGGAAAGACCACGCAAGGATGAGAGCAATGCTTTATGAAGCCTTTTAATTTGTGGTAAATCCAATGGACTCTGTATTAATATGTTACAAAGGGCAAGACTTTCATTGTTTGAACATTGGAATTTTAAATGTTGAAAATTTGACAAAGAACATTACAACCAGAGTTTCAGTAAGTTCAAGGAATACCAGCACAAAATATATGAATTGAAATATACCCCAGAATGTCATAATGATTGTGCTTAAGACCAGAGTAAAAATACTCCGTGTAATACTATGATGATATGTGTACTAGGCATATATCACATGCATTGGGCTTCATAAAACAAACTAAATCTTGATGTGCATAATTCAAGTGCTAATATTTAAAATATCAAGATTCTCAAATAAAATTTCTTTTCATTTTTAATGGAATTAATCAACAACAATAAAAAATGTCTTTTAAGAACTTATTCTAAGAAAGTTTCTGGATTGACCACTACCTAAGAATTGGGCTTTGACACATGTGTTTTCTCTTTATGGGCTCATTAAAAATATATTTTATACCTATGTATAGGAAGAAATAAATGTGAATGCAGACTGTTAAATGTGCTCCTTTCAACCAATAATGGCTAGTTATGGGGGCTGGGGATTTAGCTCAGCAGCAAAGCGCCTGCCTGGCAAGCGCAAGGTCGTGAGTTCGGTTCCTGGTACCAGAGAAAAACCAAAACCAAAGGAAAAAAAAATAATGGCTAGTTATGGGGAGGATGAGGAAATGTCACACCCATTCTTACAATTAGATGATAAAGTTTTCCTGAGATGCATTTGTGCCTTCTCACTTCTACCAGATCAGGCTCTGCTGCATTCAGATTGCCTTTTAGTATCTTAGTGGACTGTTTGCAACAGCAAGGATCAAATTTAAATGAAAAAGTCTCAGCGTAGTCACCAAGCCTTCATATTAGACATAAAAGATACTGAAGAATTAACTTTATTATTGTTCCTTCATATTTACGAATCAACAAATGATTGGAGGAATTCTAGGATGGTGCTCAGTGATCTCAGTTCTTGGTATACATGTCTTGCTTTACTCTCTTGAGTGCAGGCATGACTAGTACATGGTGGCAGATTATCACTCCCATGATTTGGTTACTAATGAGGCAATTTTAATTCATCAGAATGTTAACTGACCATCTTGGTTGAGCCTGACCTGAAAAGTAAACCCATAAAAGCAGATAAAGGTCCAGAGAGAAAGTCTGCTTGCATTGAGAATGGAGCAATTATCGTGTTCTATGGAGAGGGGTCACATGGCCAGGACCTGATGGCAACCTCTAAGGAAGAAGAACTCTCAACAGTTGCAAGTCATTAAACTCTGGAAATATGAACAATCACCTTGTCCTGTGTGTCATGATTAATATATGATAATCCTTTTAGACATGAATCCAGCTCAAAATCTTCCAACTTCCGGAAGCTATCATTTATCCTTCCAATTCTAATGGGATCTCCTCCCTCCAAAACCTGCAAACATAGTAATCTGATTCTTCATTATGAAAAAGGAAAAGCAACCGAAGGAATTTACTGCAGTCAGTTGAACATAAATTCAAATATCAATTTCTCTGTCATGTTTACTTACTCAAATCATTAACCTCATTCAACCTACTTTATCATAGTTTCAATATAGTATGAAGTTGAGGTACTATGTGTACAATGTAAGAACCATGTTATCTTAATCATTTTGGTCTGTTGTAACAAAATACCATAAACTGAATGGCTTATAGAAAATAAGAATCCTGGGCTGGAGACATAGCTCAGCAGCACAAGCACCTGCCTGGCAAGCACAAGTCCCCAAGTTTGATTCCCAGTACCAAAAAAAAAAAGAAAATAAGAATCCTTGCAGTTCTGGAAGTTAGGAAGATCACAATCAAATTGCTTTGTGAAACCTCTTGTTCTGGCTCATAGGTGGCCATTTTCTTGTTTACATAGTGGAGGGGAACAGGAAACTCTTTGGGTCTTTTACATAAGAGCTGGTCATATATTCTAATACCATTACATCAGGATTAAAATATCAATAATATGAATTAACATATTGCAGTAACACAATCATTTAGCCTTAGCACAAGTGTGCCAAAGTAAGTGTCCAAAAAATGCTAGTTATTATTATTGTCTGATCAAAATGTATCTCAGATATCTCTGTACATAAACACCAGACCAATATCTTTCATTTTTTCTGTTTCTATTATAGCACTTAGTAAATACATGAACTTCAGTGGTTCTTAATATGAATAAAATAATGAGTGAGTGTAAGTGTATTAGTTTCCTAATCTCATGTATTAGTGACTTAACACAACACACTTTTTATCTTACAGTTGTAGAAGTCAAAAGTCCAAAGTGGATTATACTGGGTTAAAAAATCAAGGTGTTAACCTGGTTTTGTTCCTTCAAGGAGGAGGGAAATCCATTTCCTTATTCTCTGCTTGTAGAGCCCTCCTATATTCTTTGGTCACGACTCCTTCTGTTTGTAAAGTTACAAGAGCCAACTGAATGTCTCTCATGTGTTACCTCTAACTTTTCTGCCCCTCTTTTCTAAAGGTCCTTCCAAAGTAGACCTTACTTAAGATCCACTAGAAAATCCAGGACAATATTAAGGGCCACTGACCAGCAACTTCCATTCTTTCTGCAACCCTTGTCCTCTCTTGCTAAGTAACAATGCATATTCTCTCCTCACAGGAATTAGAAAGTGGAAACATTTGACTCACCATTTTGTTCTCTCACAGTGAGTTACTACTTTCTAATGCCATATGATGAGTGATAGCAGCTGGGCAAAGGGCAAAGTTTAGGGAGGACAAGCAACTGAGGATGTAGGTACCAGCCTGGGTGCCTCAGTTTATTTTGACACTGCTCCGCAGTTCTCTTTCTCGTGCTCCCACCGCAGACATTCATATAACCAGCTACCATGTTACATCATTGAGATTTCCAGGCCACGACACTCACACCAGCAACTGAGATGAGGCACGACTGGGATGCTGTATGAACAGCAATCAAGCTGGTGGTTGTGTGACTGGGGATGTTCTCAGCTTCCACCATTTCCCGTCTCTCAAATCCACTGCCAGAGATAACAGTTTACTTCTTGGGCTCAAACTTTGGAGTGACCTGTCTTTTTAACATATCAGAATATTTTGTTATATGTCCAATACATTTTTGATTCAACTTTTGTGTGACACTGTCAGAAAAGAAACTCTTTTTTTTCAAACAAAGTAACTAACTTAGAATGAAGATTTTAGACACAGCATTAATAGTCACTGTGTTAGTATCCACAGGCACCATAACAAAATATCATGGCCTGAGTGGCTTAAACAACAGAATCTCTCACCCAGCGCTAAAACATAGAGGGCCAAATTCAAGCTGCAAATAAAATAGTAGATTTCATTCTGTCACCTCATTTCTTGGCTAGTAGGTGGCTGCCTTCTCTCTGTGCACACATGACCTTTTCTGTTTGTGCACAGGAATAAAACCTGTCTTTTCTGCTGTCTTTTCTTACAAAGAACTAATCCCATCATGAAAGCCTCACCCCTATGATTTCATCTGACTTCCTAGAAGTTTCATCTCCAAGCTCATCATACTGAGAATTAAAACATTTTGGGATGAATTGTTAGGGACACATTCAGTCCATAGCCATCATTTATTTTTTTCACTGATCTGAAAGACTGAAGGAAATTCCCTATTATCTCCACTTGATAGGTGTGTGTGTGTGTGTATATATATATATATATATATATATATATATATATATATATATAATATATATTTTCATTTTTATTTATTTATATTTATATTTACATATTACATATATACAGTTTACTGCTCTGATCATTTACTATGATTAGCACTTGGTAGGGGAAAGTATCTATGAATAATTTTCTTATTTACAAGCCTCTTTCACACAGCAACCAAAGTTTTGATCAGGTTTCTCTGTATGCTGTTTTCTTTGTGGTCAACTGGTCTAGCAGCCCTGCTACCCAACTGGGATATTTCTGGTCTTGACTGGTATTAGAATCCATACACAATGACACACTACACAAGCGCTCTGCAAATATTTGATTGATTATGTGAATTGGAGAAGTTTAGAAGCTTGACTAAATTGGTTCAGGAATTCTACACCCTAGGGTATAGAAGTCCCACCCTAGGGTGGCTGCTGTGGATGGGGAAACGAGGAAGGATGGAACCGCTTCTGTCCTTCGGAGTAGTTCCAGTCTTCGCCTTCACCTTGGATGAAGTCCCCTGGCTTTCAGCATAGACTCTTTGGCTTCCGCTGCAGATCCTCCAGCCTTCCAGCATAGACTCTTCAGTCTTCCATTGCAGATGTGTTGGCCTGCTGACACAGACTCTTACAGGACACTGCAGTGAGCTCTGGAGCTTGGACTGAAACTTCTGGTCTCCAGTGTGCAGACAGGCTCTGCATGTTTCCTCACTGGACTCTGTGGCTGACCATCATAAACCAATATTGTAATTTCTTATTCATTTTTATGTCATGTTATATTTGTTTCTCTAGTAAAGTTCTGACTTGTACACTCTCATTTAATAAGATACAAGTAATGTTTAAGTGCTGCAAGTATTACTTTTGTTGCAATGCCTGCTTGAGTTTATGGACTGAAATCAGAAAGATAAGCCATCTTGGTTTCCAGAAGTTATATTAACTTTATAATGCCCATGGATGGAGAATAGGACATCCTCAGAAGGACACAGCTCCAAGTTCTTCTGTCACCATAATGATCACATCACCTCACTGACAACCATGGAATTATCAGACACAATGAGGTAGTGAGGCAGAAATTGGAGTTCCACTTGCACTCAGAGGTTGATCTGGGTCCTGCTCCTGTCCTTACAAGCTTTGAGCATTTAATGATCTGCAATTGCACAATTAGTCTTAAGTGTTGGATGTTGAGTCCATGTTCCACACTGGCAATAATTGAGATAGAGTCTTTCAATATTCCACTTTCTTCTAGCATCCTGCACCAAAATTGAAATCTTACATAAATCCCACATATTTAAGAATATATCTTTTTATAGCTTGTTCACTAATGATATTATTAAAACAATCCAGAGACTTTATTTTGGATTGAGGAAAATGGAGGAGAATGGAGGTAATATACAAGCAAGCAAAGTTCTGGACAACAAGTACTTCAGATGAGCTGTTCTAGCCACTTCCCTTTTCTAGTTACCATCATCCATTTTATCTTTAGCCACTTCTGCTCGTCCATTACCATGTGAAAAATATAGTGCACTGATTCTTGATAAAAACTACTCCTGTTTCTCTTGTGCCTCGATTGATTCATTAGCATGGATTTTTTTTTGGCACCACATTTTACCCAGAAAATCTACAAAAGCTCAAGAAACACTAAATAAAGTAAACATACCTTGTGGATGTCTTCCATTTTGCAGAAGTAAAGCCATCTTTTGCTTTAGGTGTTTCCTTATTTGTCAAATGAGGAATAGGTTCAGAGAGGTCAACTAACTTGTCAAAGTCACCCCGCCTCCAAGTGTTGAGGTCTGAACAATTCGGTTTACAGTTGAAATGCTACAATTAAAATTGCTCTCTAAAACTTACCATTTTCACAGTCATCATTTCAAGGTGGCCCAAATGATTCACCTGACACCCAGGGAAATCAAAACCTGCCTCAGTCCAGACCAGAGAGAAAGGAGGCTGACAGGTGTTACATGGATTTTATAAACTCAGGGTGGCTATAGATTAAAGTCATTGATCAACATCCGAGAATAAGTTTGCTGGTTGCCTTTGCAATGAGGAAGAGAATATTTGCATTTGTTATTTCCAGAACAATAACTGTCTTACTGTGAGAATGCTGTCGCATGCCTGGTACTGATTTATAACACAGATGCAACATGACTCTCAGACTCTACAAAGCAAGAGGAACTTGCCATGCTCCCACCTCTAGAGAGGAGCTAATTCCAAAAAGTTACTCATGATTTATGGCCCTGGGCCTATGCTGTGTTTCTGACAAACTGCATATTGGGAACAGCCAGAAGGGAGATACTGAGGATCTGGTGTTCACTGAGGGGACGTGGCCACCGGGACACTGAGGATGCATGATGTGCACATCTGGTAGATTTCTCATGCAGTGCAGCCATCAAAGAAAATAGCAGCTTGATAGCACTCAGATATTTTCTTGGCAGTAAAATGCATGAAATCCATACAGCTACTGTGTCCAGCTCAACAAAGCTTTGTTTATGTTAACAGTTGGATTCTCTACTCAGATTAAGGACTTTTCCACCATCCCAGTTTTCCTCCTACCCTTCCTGGTTAATGTCACCCTCCTTTGAGATCACTTCCAATTGTATTCATTCAGTCTGTTGGCTGTATGTGTGCTTTAATGAAGTATAATTTGTACATAGCTAAGTACAAAAGAAAATGTGTAGCTCAATGTCTACACCTTTGTGACCTCTATCCAATTCAAGATAGAGAGAACTTCTGTCAGCCTGGAAGTTACTTCTTGTCCTTTCCCAGTCAACAGAACTGATATTGTGTCTTCTGTTACTCTGCATTGCTTTTGCTTGCTCTTGAACTTCAGGTGAATAGACTTCAATGGTCCATTTTACTAGGCATCTTTCACCAAGGAAGCATTGGAATAGATCACCAGGTACCTTCCCTTCTTAATTTCAGTATTTTAATTTCTGAATATACTACAGTTAATCACCCTCTCTGCTTTTGCTGTACATTTGATTGGTTTCCAGTTTCACACTAGTCTGCATATGATATTGTGAAGATTCCTGTAGATATTGAGAGTTCAATAAGAATCCAAAATAAAAAAGATATCAAAGATATATCTATGTGTCCCTTTAAACCAGCAGCAAAAATGGAGACCCTGTTGTGGCTTGTGTCTAGATGTCCCCTCTGAGCTTAATGGGGTCATAGGTGGGGCTCTTCAGAGGGGGCTGGGTCTAGAGCATGTGCTTGATTTGTGGTGCAATCCTAGGATTAAGGATTCAAGCTGTGAATGCTATCCACCCTAAGGGCATGTAGGCTGGACACAGTGTAAGGGACAGAAAGAGGCTTGTTGCCAGTTACTTGTAGTTTGTTTTCTTCTGCTTGCCACCAACTGTAATGCTCCTCTGCCATGCCACCCTGCCTTGGAGCCAGCCAAGTATGACCTGAAATCTCTACAAACTGTGGGCCAAATAAACCTTTCCTCCGTTAACTTTGGGTGTTGTGTATTTTGTCTCAGCAATGAAAAGTAACTAAGATACTATCCATAACAGAGCTAAATTACTTAAAATAATTAAGACTGAATTTAATAAGAGATATATTACATCTTTGTGAGAGAGCTGTAATATTTTATTGGATAAAATAAAGGGGAGGAATTGTTGAAGACCAATCATATACTGTGTACTTTAGCTAAGTGTTACAAAAGTGTGTAGTAATTGCAGTGTGCTATGCAGAATGATAAAATTGCAACTGAGATCTAGACATAGCTTTAAATTATTCTATACTTTGGAGAAGAAAATAGTTGGAATTAATGAAGGATATTTTATCAATAGCAGTACCAGTGTGAGGTGGTTGATGTTACTGAATTTTAGATGTATACAGCAACATAAAGAGGTTCAAAAAGAAAAGAACATACGATGCATGACATATTACAAAATAAACTGTGCTAAAATTGATTACAAGGGAAATATTTAAGAAACAAATATTTCTCTCAGTACTCAGTGGTGCCTTGAAGGAAGGCAAGGCCAACACAGGCAGGGAGGTGAGGAAGCTGTCGGGGGAGGGGCCCAGTGTGGATCAGTGCCATCCCAGGGCTGGCGTCCCCAGTGCTACCCCCAGAAGGATCTTTGTCCATATTGCTGACCCCTTCCCTCTTTGAAATATCTCCTCTCTTGATTAACGGCCTGTGGCTCAGCTGCACCTGCAAGAGTCACCGTCTGTCTGTACTCTTGGTGTGTGAGAAAGGACCCATGTGCTTCCACCTGGTGCATCCAATGTGAGCAGAGCCATATATTTGAATATCATTGTCCTTGAGACCCCATGTATACAATTTGGTTCATCTCACTAAAGATGTAACAATTGGATAGTATCCTTTTATTTTCCCACAGGCTTTTTTTATGAATTTTTTTTCAAATAATTTGTATGGCTCCTACCCCTGCATATTTTGGTTTCCTATGAATTACTTTGCTTTGGTGAACTTGTTCTGGTACTCTCACCTCACAAATGTGTCAGCCTTTGTGAATATTTTTCATCTCTGTAAATAATTCATCTATGCTGCTCCCTAATAACATTTTATTTTTTTCCTTGTAAGCAACTGAGGCAGAAAAATAAATTGTTTACCACAGAAATAAAAAGAAACTAATATTTCCAATACCTTTCCAAATTAACAAAGTAGGACCTCAGTTTAAACTGGTATTAGCAGTCTACCCAGTAACCAACGGAAGTGACAAAGAACCACCATGAAGGTAGAGACAATGAGGTTTTCTATTAAAATATTATACTTTTACACCGCTGTTCTCAACTACTGTGCTCCACTGGATAGATTCATTAGAATCAGCAGAATCTTGATAGATGTAGCACGTAGGAGTTGCCAGGTATATTAATCGGGTAGATTAGGTTATCATGCAGACACAAAACATCAGTATCTCAGTAGCTGGATTCAGTAAGAGTTTATTTCACATACAGTAAAATTCTTCTGCCTCTCTGGGAAGCACTTGGAGTTTCTGTTTGCCATGTGGTACCCGAATTCCAGGATGCTTGATCTTGTTGTGTCTCCATCTAAACACAAGCTTTGCAGCTACTGCAGCAGAAAAAGGGGAAGTGACTGACAATACAACAGGTAGTACAGGCTTAGGCTAGCAGTTCACTGTCCAGAAGAAGTCACTGACCATGCTTAATGTTAAAGTTGTTTGGCCAGGTGAAGGTAACTGGGTATTAATGAAAATTCCAGCACACTGGCCTACCTATGTAAAGAGAGAATGGACTAAATATGGGCTTCTTGATTTTATTTCCTCAGGACTTTGCATTATAAGGCCAGCACTACGATGAATCCTTTTGGCTCCAGTGGGAAGGTCTTCAACTTGTGTCTGTGGTTCCGTGGAGAGTCTCCCAGGGCTCTGCAAAACTGCTCATCATTCCCGGCTGAGTGAGAAAGAATAGTCTTTTGTCATGCATGGGAATCTTCTGGTGGTGTTCCTGCAGATAAGAGCTAAGCTCAGAATCCCCTGCTTATGTATCCCCTTCAGACTCCTGTGCTATAGACATTGACTGCGTTTAATGTGAATTAAGGATAACACAAATATAGCTCCAAAGGATCACTGATTTGCATAAGACTCTGCCAAATTCAAAAGCAGTATGTACCTTCTACAGTGCCCTGTCTGCCTACAAGTGTTGTGTATGAAACAACTCTCCCTTTCTGTCATGCAACAAGGATACATCCGTGTACAACTTAATTTGCTGAAATTTTTAACTTTTTCATAAACTGCAGAAAATTGACTTATTAACAAAATCTAAAAGTAACATCTAAGCTTTTAAAGCTTCAATTAGAGAAGTACTATTACTTATTTAAGTGTACATTTAAAATCCCTTGCAGTTTTAAATGAGACAAATATAGGGATCACAGCTCAGTGCAGACCAGGAAGCTAAGCTCTAATGCTGGCTCTGTTTGCTGTGATTCTGATGGATTCTTTGCATCACAAGCTCTTCCTCTGTTAAAATTGGCAGCTGAAGTGAGAAAAAGATGTTAGGTGAAGATATTTTTTAGTTAAGATATACTCTAGTTAATTCTAAAAGCTCCATACTCTGTTACTAATTCCTCATTTCCTCAAAAATAAAATCTTTCCTGAAAACTTGTTTTCTTTTTGGGGAAACATGGGCCATCATTGTGGGGTCTTGGGAAAATTATTTGACTCTCTATATCAAATAATTAAGGTTAAAATAGGGACAACAGTATCTCCTTCATGGAATGGTATCATAGATTCTGGTATACAGCAGTTTTTTAGTAGATACGTGTTCTTTCTCCTTGAAAATCTAACTTTTTAAAGATTAGGGCTTTTGTGTAATGCTATTGTGTTTAGTTTTGATCTTTCACCTCCTGAACTTAGTCAATTAAAGCATCAAAATTCTGAGAAAACATGCTTTGTGTCTGCATACACATAAGACATACAAACATGTTTGAACATGTGATGCTCTGTTCCCCTTTTTCTTTCAATTTTGCAAATTTAACTTTGTGCAATTTATTTGCTCATAATGGAATGTTTTGATAAACTGTTGTTATATAAAGCATCATTCCAAAATTTAGTGACCTAAAACACAGCATAGCAAATTATGCCCCACCCCCAGACACTTCAACCCACAGTCTGTTCTGGTATGGTTAATAAGCCAGGAATTTTTAGAATTTTTATTAATCTTAAATGATTGTTTAAAAAACAGAATATGCAATAAGTACCACATGGGGCTTTCAAATGCTAAAATGTTTGCTATTTGGCCCTTAGCAGAAAAAGTTTATTGATCCTTGGCTTAGAAAACAGTAACTATTTTTTTCACATATCTGTGATTTGGACATGGCTTGGTGGGGAAAACCTGTTGCTTCTCTACTTCATAGCAGGTAGGCAGGTTGTACTGAAGCTAGGAGCTCTGTTTTTAGCATGGCTCACTGCATGAGTGGCAAGTTACTGTTGGCTTTTGACTGAGATCTCAGGAGGGCCAGAGGGCCAGAGAATTCATTTTGCTTCCATATGGTCTGAGCTTCCTCATATCATGTAGCTAGGTTCTTAGGGCAAGTGGACACAAGCAGACAGGCAGGGAGGCACTGTACTGCATCTATAATCTGACCTCAGGGGCAACAGGGGCTCCATTTTTCCATAAAGTCTTTGTCAAGCAGGCACTAAGTCCCACTAACAGATGGTCCTGGTCCACTCCAAGTGAGGAGGTACAGAAGCGGAGTTAGGCGTTACATAGGAACTCACAGCTTCTTATCCATCTCCCTTCATGTCATCCCCTCCTTCTCTGAAACTGGCAGCTGCTCATGCCTGGCTTCTTTGGTTTTCCCAAGTGCTGATTTATCAGTGCTTCAGGAAGACTGAATTTTGTCTTACTCTTGTTTTTCCCCAGCTCTGCTTTCTGGACTATCATATCTCTACATCCTCCCCAATTGCAGAAGACTACTTCTTATAACAATTCTCTTATCTCCTAGCACTTACAGAAAATCTGCTTTTCTGACTGATTTCTGATGGTTATTAGTATTAGTATCAGAAATGGTTTGAAGGGGGCAGAAGCTTACTGATAGGAATCTGGATTGGTTCTCTCATCTGGCTAGATTTGGAGGCATCAAGGGCTCTGATAATAGTAGTAAAGGCACCAGTAGCCTGTAGAGGGTTGTGGTAAATGGTTAAATTGTTACTTGGGGTCACCAGGAATTATATGTCAATCAACTTTAAAAAGCTAAACAGCATTGTATGGAGATGGAATGTTGGAAATATGAGTTTGGTGGCTTGTACTTTCCCAAAAGCTGCTGAGAAAGAAAAAAAAAATATTTTTTTAGACAGGGTCTCACTGTGTAGTTCAAGCTGGTCTTGAACTCTCTATGTGGCCCAGGCTGCCTTTGAACTTGTAATAATCCTCCTGCTTCAGCCTCCTAAGTGCTAGAACTATAGGTGTGTACCACTGCATTTAGCCAAAAGAATTTCTAGCTCAAAAAATTAAATTCTTGGTAATAAACTAGAGTAAAAGCCATTTCTCTGTTTTCTATAAGATTGAGATTCCGGGGAAGCCCGGTGAGTCTGAGCTCTGCCTCCTTGACCAGCGTGCAAGGCAGGTGAAACCTCGAGCACCCTCTGGGGCCTCAGTGGCTACCTGCCACACCCATAGTGTGTCTAACTGGGCTGGGCTGAATCCCAGACA
>NW_004955510.1:3149712-3151675 GCF_000276665.1 Chinchilla lanigera | reverse complement strand
ACTCGACCTGCATCCCCTCCTACTCTTGTGGAATCTGGACCAAACCTCAGACAGTCTCAGGAACGCTGGTGAGCCTCCCACGCCCTTCCCACACAAAGCAAGAAATGTCAGAAGCACCTGGGACCCCACCTTGCCACCACTCACCAGCACAGGAGCTACACTGAGCATTGGGGACCTTCAGACTCTCGCTCTGCCACTCACACACAATCAGGACACTGAGACTACACTACAGGGAGTCTCTGGTCCTTCAAAAATGACAAAATGGGGAGCAAAATGCAATCCCAGACCTTCACACCACCCAAAACAAGTCCAGGAGGCATCAACACAGAAGGGTCTGGAAGTCATACACCTGAAATATCTGAAATGATAGCAACTAAAGTAAAGAAACAACTCCATCAGGCTACAGAAGACATAAGATCAGAAATAATGTCTCAGGTGAAAAAGGAAATGACAACAATGATGAAAGAAATGCTCAGCATATCCAAAGATGACATAGACAAGAAAATAGAAGAGCATAGACAACTCAGTGAAATCTTCAGGGAACAATACAGAGAAAAACTAGAAGGTATGAAACAGATGCAAGCAAATATTCAGGAGCTTTAACATTCCATTGAAACCTTGCAAAACCACCTGAACAAAGCTGAAGATAGACTTTCAGACCTTGAAGACAGCATTGTCACTAATGAATGTGAAAGGAGGGATCCCTTAAAAATCACAAGGAACCAGGAAATAACAATTCAACAGCTGCAAGATGAAGCAAAGAGAAACAATGTCAGATTAGTAGGTATTAATGAAACAGCAGGTGTCAGCACAAATGACATAAAAAGACTATTTGTAGAAATAATAGCAGAAAATTTCCCAGGCATGGTAAAAGAATCTGACATCTAGATAAGTGAAGTATATAGAACTCCAGTTAATCATAACCAAAATAAATCTACCTCCAGACATATACTGATCAAGATCCCCGAACCTGAACAAAAGCTCAGAATATTAAAAGCTGTTAGAGAAAAGAAACAGATCACCCATAAAGGAAAGTCTATCAGAATCATGGCAGACTTCTCAACACAAGCCATCAAGGCAAGAAGAGCTTGGAGTGAAGTATTTCAGGTACTGAAAGAAAACAACTTTGAACCCAGATTGATCTACCCTGCAAAACTATCTTTCAAATTTAATGGAGAAATAAAGTATTTTCATGACAAAGAATGACTGAAGAAATTCATGAGTGCCAAACCAATCATACAAAGAGTACTGAAAGATATACTAGAAAGAGGTAAAATAGACTGCAACTTTGAGAACAACAGAAAGGAACCACCAAGCAAAGAAGCAATTAAACAAGGAAAAGGGAGGATCTAAAAGCAGGAAAACAGCATGACAAAAATAAACCAGTACATATCAGTTATAACCATCAATGTAAATGGTCTCAATGCACCAACCAATAGAAGTAGACTTGCAGAGTAGATTAGAAAACAAAACCCAACTATATGCTGCATACAAGAAACACATTTAACTCAAAAGGAAATTCACAGACTGAAAATTAAAGGATGAAAAACAATACTCCATGTGACAGGAACTCAGAAAAAAGTGGGTGTAGCTATTCTGTTTGCAGACAATGTGAACTTCAAATCAAGAACAATCAAAAGAGATAAAGAAGGTTACTACATACTTGTGAGGGGGAAGTGTCAAGAGGAGGAGACAACAATCATGAGCATCTATACACCAAATGTAGGAGCACCCACCTATATAAGACAAATTCTAACAGACATGAAAAACGAAATAAGTAGCAACACAATCATAACTGGTGACTTAACACACCATTGTCACAAAGAGGTAGATCAACTAGACAAAAATTGGGAAAGAAATAACAGAACTTAACTAAACTGGTGAACATATGGATTTAGTAGACCTTTACAGAGTGTTCCACCCAACAGCATCAGAATACAATTCTTCTCAGCTGCACATATGA
>NW_004955510.1:3094480-3146247 GCF_000276665.1 Chinchilla lanigera | reverse complement strand
TGTATTGAAATGAACAGTTAATGCTTACAATTTTTTATGTCCTGATCGATTTTGCATGCTTACATCTGGTAATCTGAGCAACTGATTTGAAGGTAACAACATGAAGTGGAATTACAATGGTGAATTCCTACCAACTTGTCTAGTGAAACTCTGTATTATATCTAATGTTTTACCTAATAATTATTTTTTTATTCTCTTTAATGGTTTGAGCAATCTTTCATTCTTACATCTGGTAATATGAGCAAGTGGTTGAGGATAGTGATACGTAATATAACTACCACTGTTAATTAGTATTTTTTGGTCTTGAAACCCTGTATCACTTTAACTGTTCTTGCTTTGATTTATGTATGTGAGACTAGTCTGCTACTACTGTTCCATTTTTTGTTTGTTTGTCTCTCATTTACTACTCTCTTTAAAATAAAAAAAAGAAAGAAATTAAACAATAACAAGTGCTGAGGGTGTTGTAGGGAAAAAGGAACAATTCTCCACTTCTGGTGGATGTGTACACTGGTGACACTGCGGTGGAAATCACTTTGGAGATTCCTCAGAAAACTAGGATTAGAAGTCCTAATTAACCCAGCGATTCTGCCTCTGGGTAGTTTCCCAGAATTAGAAACATCATATCACAGTGATATATGTGCACCCATGTTTATAGCACCACAATTTGTCACAGCTAAATCTTGGAAACAACACAAATTCCTGTCACTTGAGGAATGAATAACAAAGATGTGGTATTTTTATACAATGGCATATTGTTCAGCTATAAAAGGCTTTTATAGGTAAATGGATGCAACTAAGAGTCCATACTCATAAGTGATATACATCAGAGCCAAATGTGGAAACATCATATTGTCTCCCTAGTATACGAACCTGAAGAGTAAGTAAAACCCAAAATGTACAGTAGATATTATGAAAGGGAAAGAAATTTCTCAAAGAAAGGAACAGCTAGGATGAGGGAAAGGAGAAAAAGAAAGAAGCAAGTGAAAAAATGTATATGTCTATAGAAGAATAGCTGGGATAACCTTACTGCTGAAGTCTAGGTTTATTGAAAGGAACAGTTAATGCCTATTAGTTTTCTTTTTGCCCAATTTTGCATTGCTTATATCTGGTAATGTGAACAACTAATTTGAAGACAGAAATATGGAATATAACAAAAATTGGTGAATTCTTACCATCTTGTCTGGTGAAGCTGTATATCATTTCTAATGGGGTTTTATTCATTTTTATTTTTTATTCTCTTTAATGGTATGAACAATTTTGCGTTCTTACATTTGGTAATCTGAGCAACTTCACTGAAGATAATAATATGTAATATAACAACCACTGTCAATTCCTACGATTTTGTTCTGAAACCCTGCATTATTTTTATTTTTTGCTGTTTTGCTTTTGTCTATGGTGTTTGTATTTTTTATTGCTCTTTTTTATTATTCTCTTTAAAATAAAATTTTAAAAAATGAGTGCAGCTTATATAATACTAGCAAGAAAGGATGGTGTGTGCACACACAGAATAAAAAGGATACAGGAAATAAAGAATTCTCACTATCAGAAATAGACAGAAGACACAGACCTGTGAAAAGAGTTGTGCTGAGCACACTTTGGGGCCTGGCACGTTGCTTACATTCCTGTACCTCCTGTTCCAAAGTAAAAGGGAAAGATGAAATATATTTTTACTATAGATCCTATAGACATTAAGAAAAGTTAGTGATAACAAACAATTATAGGTGAAGAGAATGACAATTTAGGTGAAATTGCCAAATTCTGAAAACTGAAACAAAAATACAGCCTCTCAGAGGGATATGAGGAGAATGCTTGTAATTCTGATTCTCTTGGAGGCTCAGATGGGAGGCTGATAAGTTTGACCCCACCCCGGGCAACTTAGTAACTTTGGGAGACTCCGTTTCAAAATAAAAGGAAAAGAGATGGAAAGACTCTCAGTGCAAAGGCCCCGCTTTTAGTCTCCAGTGCTGAAAAAATAATGTATAGCCCATCAGATCAGCTGAATTCTAAAAAGTTCACTTCAGTAGCTGCTCTTCAATCAATTAGTTTCTCTCCTGCAATGATCGCAATTGTAGTGGATAAGAGAAAGAACCCACCGTGCTTCACAGACCATATTTATGTGAACAAAAGTTAACATAAATCCACAGAAAGAGGACAGAATGCACATTGGAAAAAGAGATTTCCAAGCATAGCTTCCTAGGGCCTTTCTCATTGTCACAGACAGAACCGCTAAACTTTGTGCAGTGAAATTTGGCTTCAAGATTTCCCTAACTTTCTAGCAGTCTTCTAAGCCTCTCTGCCCATATGGCCAAACAAGACTATGTCAATGGTTATGCCAACTATGCATCACTAATAAAATAATCAGCTTACTTGTTGCCAGGGAAGTTTCAAATATTAAAATCATATAATAAATGATTATTTATCATGGTCAAGAATCAATTTTATACCTCCAAGCATCCAAGCAATTAAGCATGGTACCCAAAATCAACTTAAAATGACTATATCCTTTATATTCATATTGGCATAATGAAGGAAAACTTCATAATATCAATGGAGATAGAAAAAAACATTTGGAGGACTTATATTCAATATATTTAGGAATTTACACAAACTTGTAATACAAAAACATGGAAACAAATTATCTTGTAGTGGTAGCATTGGCCTATAATCTCAGCACTTGGGTAGGCTGATACAGAAAGATTGCAAGTGCAAGCCCAGCTTAGGCATCTTAGTACTTTATTGAGATCCTGTATCAAAAATTAAAAGCACCAAAATGGGCTGGGGATGTTGCTCAGCGCAAAGGCCCTAGGTTGAATCTCCAGTACTGGAAAAATGTTGTAGATTTCAATATAATTTCCACAAGAGATGAATTTAGGCCCAAAAAGCATATGAAAAGTGTCTGGTATTATTAGTTATTGAGAAACGCTAATGAAAGCCACCCTAAGATAATACTTCATGTCACTAGAATTTTAAAAGCAGACAACCCTCAATATTGAATGAGATATAGGGACAAACTGAACCCTCATATTACTAGTAGGTTACTAAATTTTCTCACTCACTTTAAAAAACTATTTTGCAGTTTCTTATAAATGAACATCTACATCTATCCTCTGATTTAGTAGTTTGAGTTATTTATTCAAGAGAAATGAAAATATTCATCCACAAACATGCTTGTATAAAAATATTCAAGCAGATTTATTCATAATGAGAAATAACTGCGAAGGGAAATCTTAACATCCATTAACAGGATATAAAAACATACATAATCTTGAATAAAATATTTGCATGAACAATTTACGGTATATTGGTACACTGGAATGCTTCTCACCATTATGAATGATTTCAGTATTGATACATACAAAACATTGATGAATCTCCTAAATATTAAGTGAAAGATGATATGTACAAACAATATATATTGCATAGTTGTATTTATATGAATTTAAAGAAGTGATGAAGTAATCTACATGACATCAATCAGAGAAGTGGTTGCCAGGGTTGCATTAAGGATCTTCTTCAGCTGATAGATTCTTCTGCATCACAACTGAGAAAGTAGTTGCCCATTAGTCAAGAGTCATAGAATTATACATTAAAGATCTACACTTCTCACTGTTTACAAATTTTTTCTCAATATTAAGGAACAAACTTTCAAAAGACAATAAAATGCAATATATTGAAAGAATATGCAAAAATTACATATACTCTATTATTCTATTTATCTAAAGTTTGAACAAACAAAACTTATGGGTTCAGAAATCAGAACAGTCTTCGTCTTTAGTTGAAGAAATATAAGAAAAGATTGCAAGAATAATTTGGAAGTGAGAGAACAAATGTTCCATTACTTTGCTGTAATGGTTGTTATTCAGGCAAACACATCTGTCAATAAGCATAAAATTCCATATTTAATATCTGTAGTTTTTATTTAAGTCAACTTTAAAAAACTAAAAAATAAAAGTTTAGCCTTAAATGTGTGTTTAGAAAAGCTAAAGGAAAAAACATTGTTCTATGTATTGATTTCAAGAATTTATACAGAATCACATTAAATTCAAATAATGCAGATGACAGAAAGGGAAACAGATAAGCATAGAAATTAGTGATGCAGAAAACAACTTACTCTAGAGTGAATGAAAAAATCAGTAGCTTTTAAAATAAAAATAACATTAAAATATAAAACCTTGCCAAAATTGATGAACAAATAATAAGAAAAATGATCAGTATCAAATAAAGAGTATCAGTGTTTATAATTGAGGTATTAAGAGATTCTAGAAACATTATTCTAATACATTTTAAATTCAAATACAATAAACAAATTCTTAGGAGGTACAATTTGCAAAAAGTGACCCATGAAAAACAAGAAACTGAGAAGTCTATATGTATGTATAAAATAGAACCACTAATTTGTGAATATTTCTTGAAGGAAATTGGTACCCAGATAACATTAATAGTGAATTCTTCTAAGTGCATAAGGAAAAATGTAGTATCTCAATACAGAGAGTCCTTCCCAGTGCTCACTGTAGCCCAGGAAGTTTATATTTGTAATCTCATGGAAAAGTCATTGGAATCTTAGTGAGTTCATTAAAATCTACCACTTCCAGTGTAACGCATGGTGAGAATAAAGACACTAAGGCTTATTTGTAGTTATGGAGAGCCAGGGGGTCTTAAGTACAGCCATGGTGCTGGTTATCAAGAACAAAGGCCTTGACCCAGGGCTGAACTTGGGTTTTATTCATTCATGGAGAAGGGAGTAGCTTCAGGATGAGTGACTATGAGAATGGAGGGAAGTAAGTGAGTACTGTGAGCTAGGGTGGGTAGGAGGCCTGAAATCACCTCTGCAATATGAGGAGAGAAGGATATGCAGAAACAGTAATCTGCGTAACACAGTTGAGAGGGTGTCTAATGTTTTGGGCAGTGCTTCAGCTCTGAAGTGTAATCTTTCAAGCCCAACAAAGTCACAACCTATATCTTGAGGCTTGATTCCAGCCAATAGTGTGGAGCACTGGCTCACACATCCTGTCTCATACCAGCTTGCACAAGGGAACAATGGGGAAACACTGCCTACCATCTTCAAAGACTACCATCAGCACCTCAGCTGGACTGATATGCATTGCTTAAAGCTAGTTGAAGAGATGAGGAAAAGTCCTAGCCAGCTCTGTATACATCAATACATGGAAATAGGGTCAGGCTCAGACAAAATGGAAGCAATTGCTCCTCCTTCAAGGAAAGTCACTCAAGTGGTCCTCCACCCCTCAATAATTAATGAGATAATATAAACCACTTAGCAGTGTATTGTGTTCAAGCTGAATAATCATGATACAAAAACATGACAAGAATATTATAATAAAAGAAAATTACAAGTCAGTATTTCTCATGTACCAGTATAAAATATCCTAACAAATGAGGTATTTTTCTTTTTTTCAAGAATCAATGATATTACACACGCACACACATACACACTTCATGATTCATTTATCCATTCATTCATTGACGGTGGGTTGAAAACTTGGGTTGTTTTCATACCCTGTATATTGTGAATAATAAAGCAATAAATATGAGAGTGCAGATATTTCCTTGAGATCCTGATTTTGATTTTTTTTTTTTTTGCATATGTAGTCAGACCTCCATACCCTTGAGTTCCATATATGGGGATTGAATTAGCTGCCAACTGAAAATATTCAAAAAATGTCAGAAACTTTCAAAAAGCTAAACTGAAATGGCTTCACAGGAAGCGTCAGTGCAGGGAGCATGGTGTAGGTGCCTGCTGTAGCCCTTTGCTGCCTGGGCCTCCGTCTTCCTCCAGTGCTTGTTGAAGCACTTTCACGTCACATTTCACTGTTGTGCTGTGCAGTTGTGCTTTGTTCTTTGCACTTGTACTGAATGTGTACTTATTTTCTCCTTGTCATTGTTCCCTAAATAAAACGGTTTAACTATGTACATAGCATTTGTATTCTGTTAGGTATTATTAGAAGTAACCTGGAGATGAATTAAGCATACAAGAGTGTGTTCATATGTTACATGCAGATACTATGTCATTTTATGGAAGGGACTTGAACATCTGCAGGTTTGTGTATCTGAGAGGGACTGTGAAACTAGTGATTCTGATGGAAAACTTCTATCCAGGAGTGGAATTTCTAGATCGTGCATGAGTTCTATTTTTCAGTTTTTGAAACACTTCCACACTGCTTTTTATAAGGGCTGCACCAGTCTCATTTCCACCAACAACATTCAAGGCTTCCTTTTTCTGCACATCTTTGCCAAACATTTTTGTTGTTGCTCCTGTTTTTATTGATGATAATCTTAACAATTACCAGGGAATATCTCATTGCCGTTTTGATTTATATTGTCTTAATTACTGATGTTGAGCACCTTTTGTCTCCTTTCTTCACAATGAACAAAACAAAGTAAGACAAGACAAAGCATCTTCCAAGTTGTCCTCGTCTATCTAGAGTGGCACAAATCCTTATGTCTAGGAAACAAAAGTCAATATTCTTCCTCACATAATTTGTTTGCGTATTTTCTCCTGCTGAGTTCAAAATACTTTCAATATCCTCAATTTCCCAAATGATACAACTATTATTACATTTTTGAAGGGAAGATTCTGGCAAAGTATTGTAAGAAAATCCAATGTAGGAAGAGTGCACACTAGAGGATCCTTAAGCAAGGGGAAGTCCTTTTTGTGAGTGCAGGGGCATAGCTGTGCTGGAAGACAAACCAGAGCTAGCAAAGAGGTGAGACGTCAGTGTTTGTAGTGAAGTGAATCTCATCAGGTGGAGGAGAGGAGTGGCTTAGCAGTTCCAGGTGTGCAGAGTTGAAAGGTTTGGGCAGAGGGTGAGTGAAGATTCCTAATGTTTACTGAAAGTGACTGTTGCAAAACACACATCAGGGAAGGGCTAGAGGGTGGGAAAGTGATAGAACAAGGAAAATTGCTTGATTTTAGTATGAAAAGAACATGAATATTTCATTTAATTTAGTCCTTCCTTCCTGAAAATTAGAGAAGGGGAATAGTCTTGGAATACATTTGAGAATCAGGCAAATATAGAAATGTACATATGATTTTAGTTGACTTCATGCTTAAAGGAACTCTAGATTTAAAACACACGTCTATCTCCTGCACAAGTATCTCAAGTATCAAGTGTCTGGAGATTTGAGTTTCTGTGGAAGGAGAATAGATTGGTGGATGTAGTTAAGGAGGGTCAGGAAGGCAATAAGTCTGCATAGTTCAGGGCCCTCCCCTTATGCAGGAGTCCAGGATTGGTATGCTTCTGACCCAAGAGTTGCAGGGATCTGCCACTTCCCAATCACTGTGTCTTCAAATGCATCTGCATTAAACTTTGTGAAACCCTGCTGGTTTGAGATGTGGAGTTCCTGGCAGCTAGGGAATGTAAATTTATCCTTGCCTAGGGCCTCAGAGTCAAGCTCCTTGTTCTGCAGCCTGATGCAGATAGACATGATGACTTTCAAATGTGAACTGCGGTGCCCTGACTTGGGCTTTCCAAAGGCATCCTGAATAACTGTTTGGGATATAGACTGGAGACAGTAGGAGGTCAGCACCATGGATGCCCACTGGGGAGACTATCTCTAAATTCCTTTAGGTTGACTCATACCTGCACAGCCTGAACACTACCAATGTAGCTGCTGTTTGTAGCTTTTGGGACACCAGGCCCCCAAAGGAGCTTAGCTGGCTTAATTGGCTGCAGGTACTTTGAAGTTTTAAAACATATCGATTAGCTGCAAGACTGAACAACTGGTTATAAGGATGTGAAATGTATAATGTTTGAAAATAACACAAAGTCATATTTTTAGGTGATTTCCGTAGTCTATTATAAAATATTCTTTACTGAATTAACTTTTTAGGATAGTATTTCTCCTTCTAGATTAATTTCTATTAGTATTCTTGTATATTGTAGTATTTACATTTGTAATCTGAATTTATTTTATGGACCTAAAGATTATAATTTTAAAACCAATGGATACCATTTATCAGAGTGGAATTTCCAAAGGTTTTGAAAAGAGATGTACTCATCATTTTGTTTTGACACATTTTTCATAATAATTTACAGCTATATTCAAGAGAAAAAGAGTCTCAATAATGTTATTTGTTTTCAACAAACCATTTGGAAGCACTTAACTACACACTACAAATGTGCTAGTTGCTAGAGAAGACATAATAATGAATAAACCATGAGTATTTATGTCCTGTTTTTAGCACATTATTTAAATCTGTTCTCCCCTTTGCTGACACCTTCTTGCTGCAGTAGCCTATAGATTTGTACTTTGGTCTACTCTCTTATTCTAGCAAACTCTACTCTACTCTAAATAAAAATAGCTTTTTAGCTATGTTCCTTTTCCCATATGACTGAAAGAAAATTTAGTTGGAATCACTATGTTTACAGTCATGATTCTCTACTCTATTACCTCTCTCAAGGCTGTTTCATGTTTTCACATTCCCCAAAATCCTGATTCCCCTGGGTTCTCCTTGAGTTTAAGGTAAAGCTGAAGGCTGGATAACTGTAGTTGGGACCTTCATCAATTGTAAGCCATCAGGCTGTAAACCAACCTCCATCTCTGTTTGTATCAATTCTCTCTCTCTTTGGAAATGTCCACCCTTCTCCCTATTATGTATCCATTGTGCCTCTTTGCTCTGAATCTTCCTCTTCTTTCTCCAGAAATTTATACCTGTGTCATTCCTCCTCTTCTTTTTATTTTCACTCTATCATACTACAAAAAATTGTAAGGCAAAACCAAACCAAAGCAAACATTTTAGTTTCCACTCCCTCTTTAGCTCCAGTTCTTTCTTCTCTTTATGCTCAGAATTTGGGGGAGAGGGATGCGATTTCTCAATATCTCTTCATTTGGACACTTGTGCTTGTGCTTGTCAATTTCTTTTTTTTACTGACTACGGCCTCAATTCACTAGATATGTTTCTGTTCTCACCTTATTTAACCACCCATAGAATGTCATAAATTGAACAGGATTGATTTATTTCAACTTGTTTTCCTTGAATAACCACTTTCTTGGTCTTTCATGAATTACTTTGTACTTTGCCAAGACACTCTTCCAGTTAGATGTCCTTTACCTGAGTTTTGAACATTAGATTTCCTCAAGCTTCAGTCTAGGTGCTAGTGTCTTGTCATTCAGCCTCCTCCTGGATTCAAGACATCAAATAGTAACTCACAGCTGGTACTCCAAAAGCTTTCATCACTAGCTTTGACTTTTGCCCTTAACTACTAATGGATGTATCTGAATATTTTCTGGATATCTACAGTTAGCGATCTAACACAAAACTCAAATTTATCATGTTCAAAATTGAACTCACAATCCTATGCTTCGACGTTGATCCCTCTCTAACTGTTATGGTTTATGTCTGGATGTCCCCACAAAGCCTCATGCAGTCATGGGGGTGGGTTCTAGAGTTTGTGATTGATTCATGGTCCAATGCTGGGATTATGGGTGTAAGTGCTACACTTGCCCTGGAGCAGGTAGCCTGCATATAATATAAGGAAGGGCAAGAGCCTTGCTCTTTCTGCTGCACCCCTTTTGCTCTTGTATCTTTTGCTGTTTTCTACTGCCATGAACTGGTGCCCTCTGCCATGTGCCACTCTGCCTTGGAGCCAATTGAATACAGACCAAAACCTCCACAACTTGTGAGCTAAATAAACTTTTCCTTCCTTAAATTTGGGTTTTGGAAGTGCTCACATGTACTCAAGGATTCCATTTTGTTTCTGGCAACAAAGTGGTCCACATCTTGGACTGTGATCCAGTCTTCCTCACTGCTCAGAGATCCTAGGGTTCACTCTGTGGTGCTGTTCCTTGTTTGCACTTATTGATATTTTATATTCCCTCATCCTATAGAAATAAATAATATCTGACTTTCTTATAGAATTCTGCATCAGGAACATTTCTAACTCAAAAGTAGGCATAGAAAAGTGGTTTCTAGGCAACCACAGCAATACTTATTTTAAAAAGTCATGGTTCAGTGACAATTTAAATTATCTGATGTTGAGTAGCTTATTGATAGAGTCCTAAGCTCTGTGCTTCTAACAACTCTCTCAAAAACCTATGTTCTTTGATCAAAATGATTTTACAGGTGAATCCTATGCTATAATGTTTTCAGAAACAAAAATTGTGCTTATGTTCATCTTAAAATGAAAATAAATTATAATAGTTTATTAAATATATGTTCCCAAATATTATTATTCATACTTCAAGTAATGTCCTGAGATATAGTGCTTGAACAATACTTTCTACATGTATTTGTGATAAGAAGACCTAGAATTACATTTAATATTATCTAAACTTACATTCCCACTCCTGTGTTTCTCTTCAGAGTAAAATAACTCAAAAGCAAATTCATGTTCATGGCTGCACATACACATATATGATAGAAAAAGTAATAGCTAACATTTATTGAGAGCCCATTCTATACAAGTTCCTCTGTTTTAAGGTTCACATACATTATTTCATTTAATTTTCACCAGGGAAGTAGGTACTATTGATAACTCCATTTTCTCCATGAGAAAGAAAAGGCAGAGCAAGGTGAAATAATGCTTTCAGTATGCAAAAGCTAACATGTAAATAAAGCCATGACTTGATGTTATAGCATACAAGTATAGCACACTGATTACACAGTTTAAAATTCTTACCTGCAGCCTATCTTACCTGCCCTGAATTGCCCACTGAAGGAGTTATTGTCTTAGCTCCTTACAAGCTAAAAGCTAAAGCTCCTTATGGCCTATATGGTTCATATTCTTTAATCATGAAATCTGCTGTGGTAAGGTGAACAGTGAAACCCATGTTGTGACCTGCATGATTTCATATACACTGGTTCACTTCTCAGACTCTTAGGGAGACATCATTTTTTTCTCAAAATGGATCTTACTAAAATCCCCCTTTCACAAAACATACACTGACAGCCCAAATGTTAAATGAAGTTTCTTGAGTGAAAATGCTCAACAAATACTGTTGGACTAATAAGAGTGGAATGTCTTCCTTCTCCTTTCTCTCTCTTCTTTTTGTTTTCTTCACTCCCCCTCTTACCCTTTCTAATATGCCTGTGTCTATGATTGGGTTTTTTTTCACAACTTCTTTTCTGAGTGTTTGCCTTTTAGTTTTTGGTGCTCTCTGACAGTACTGGCCTTCATCTTGTGAGGGGACTGGGTAAAGCTCAGCCTCCAAGACCAGAGTAATAGTTAGGTCCTCCTCATCAGTCAACCCTACTGGATCAGTGACTCTCTGGATACAAAGCCAGTTTAACTTCTTTTCTACAAGCCAGACTCTGTTTGGCTGTCCAGCAAGTACACCTTATCTGGACAACAGGTAAAAGAAGAGTTCAATTTTGTTTTCAGGAGTCCATGGAGGCAGCTAACATTTATGTCATAGGAGGTTGACTCTGCCCTACAGTGGGTGAATTTCTGTACTTCCCTGGGCTAGAATATAAATGAATACTCAGTCATTACACACACTACACAAATACGGAAGGAGAAAATAAAACAAAAAAATTTGTATGTGATCCTTGTGGTCTAATAAATAGAGTGTTTATGCACTCAGAACTGTGCAGATTCAGATAATAGTCTTGAAGTTAGCAAACAAAGCAAGAGCATAGATGCCAGCTGTTTCACATGTAAAAAGTTATGAAAACATAACTTCAAATTTTGTTAAATCATTTGGTTTAGTTTCACTAGCTCACTGGGTTATTCTATAAAGCCAGGCTTGGAACACCAGCTATAATTTCAGTAGAACTGATAATATTAATTTTTCAACAGGGTAAGAATCATCTTCACTTACTCATCCTTCCATCATCCATTCATTCAAAGGCAGCAGGCTCTAAACTCCAATAAGTCAAGGAAGTCCTCTGTTGAGTTTGTTCCTGTATTAGTGATATTTGCCATTACTGGGAAACAATACCCACACCAACAACCTGAAGCAGGAGAAGTTTAATTTGGATCCTGGTTGCAGGGGACTCAGTCCATGGTTAGCTGGTTTCCAGGCAGAAACTTCATGGCAGAACTGTATGGTGGAGCACAGCTGTGCAGTTCATGGCAGCGAGGAAGCAGAATAGGAAAACAGTGCCAGAGAGGAAGTAGCCAGGGACTAGAAAGAGACTCCAAAATAAGGCCACTTTGGCCCACCTTGACACACTTCGAAATGTGTTTACAAATTACCTGAGTATCTCACAAAACAAGCAATTTGACAATCATGTTAACTTACCAGTTAAAGTACTGGCACAGAGTGGGCATATTACAAATATTTGCTTCAGAAAAGAATGCCTTTCCCAGCAGATTGATGTTTAAGGGTTTTGTGTTAAATGTGAGGAGGACACTTTTTCCAGGACTCAAAACCTCTCCAGGGCTTTATGGGTTTCACAAAAGGTTATTCTGATGTCAACTCCTTGTGCCTCTCTCAGTATCTGCCCCTTCTCTGCGGGAGACCTACAGTGGGAGGACAAAACTGTGACCCTAACAGCCAAGGTCAGATGCTCAGCTTCAGTACTGCCTTGTGATAGTCTGGGAATAATGAAAGTCCAGGACCTATGGTCACTGCTCAGTGGAGGGAAGAGGGCCTTGCAGACCCTTTGGGTGTCATCTCCAGGGTTGTTGAACATCACAGATCAGAAGGGTTGCAAAACACAGCTCAGAAATTTACAGGGTCTGCCTGGAAAGGAGACAGGCATTCAGTAGATTTATCACAGCATTCACTGTGATTGCTTCAAGGCAGAAGGAACCATAAATATGAGGATGAGAGTGAATCTGAGGTTTGAGCATTTTAATTTCAAAGAAATAAATATGTGGGCCTCACAGGGGCCCTTGTCTCCCGGCTGTTTCTGTTTTACTCATTTTTCATCTTTCTCATAGCTGTTGGGATTGTGGGGTGTAGAGCCCCAGCACTGAGTCTGCAGGAGGTCCAGCGCTAAGCTTACTCATGAATTTCAAACTCCCAGGACTCGAGAAGAGAGGTCTTCAAAATTGACTTGCCTAGCCCTTGACCTCACTCAGGTAAACCTAACATACCCAGGATATTGGTTTTATGTTACACATGACTGAAAATTCGCCTTCAGTCATTATTGCAAGGAACTTTATTTTCCCTATGTCTCATGTTCAGTGTGATATTTAATTATGGATTTTCTTGGTTTTTTTTTTCAAGATGATTTTCAGACAACTCCAAAGAATTGTGTAACATCTTCCTGCAAATGGAGAGAGAAAATAAACACTTTTAAGTCAGCTTGACCTCCTCTTTAATCTTTTTGCTTTAAAAAATTCTCTTTGGCCACCATAAAACCTAACTGTCATGTTTTTTTCTAGTGACATGAAGAAGACAGCATTCTATGATAAATCCATTATGGCTTATGGACTCCTGGTTCAGCCATTTAAGAGAAACACACACAGAATCCAATAATGCTTCAATGTCAGACAATCATAAATAGAGGTTCACAGTTTGCCAGAGAAGCAAATCACTGAAGCGAAGAACTGGGATTGAGAGAGGGTGGAAAAGGAACATAGTTTGTACCCAAGCCATAAACAATTTGAAGAGTAAAATAAAGGATATGTATTAGGAAATAGAGAAGTAGACTTTGTAGAAATGAGAAGGGGACCTAGATATGGAGGGAGGGTGGGAGAAGGTAGGAGAAGGGGAAATAAAGAAGAATAAAATTCAATGTGTGTCTGTACCAGCCTCCGTGGTGAATGTATTTATTATGCATGGTGAAATGTAATAAAGAAATAAATTTATTGAAAAAAAAGAAAAGGAGCAAATTTTGATATAGCAACTTCACTATAGATGGATTAAAGTGGTTTTTTAACCTTGGGGTTTTCTGATATGGACAATTTCATGCTTCTCAATGTAAAAACATTTTTAAAAATAGTACCAAATAGATTTACAATAAATGACCCTAACGTTATATTTTTTGAGTCCATCTATGATCATTCCCTCATATTCCTCCACCAGTCCTAGCAAGGATATGTGACAGAGTGTGAGGGTGGATACCACACCCAACTTGGTAAAGGTTTTCAAATTATTTATAAATATCACCCCAGTGTCCACAGTTTTGTTTTCTATGCTTTAACTTACCCGCAGTCACTATGATACAAAAATATGAAGTGGAAATTCCAGAAAGAGTTTAGAAGTCTTAAGGTATGCACTGTTTAGCGTGGCATGGAGGAATCTCACACTTTTGTCTTCTGTCCACTCAGAATGTATGTCATCTCTTTGTTCATGATATCCACGCTATCTGTGCTACCCACTCAGTCACATAGTAGCATCCTAGTTATCACATCAACTGTCATGAAATGTACATTGGTTAAGGCTCATGTACCCTTTATTTTACTTAATAAAGACCCCAAAAGGCAAGAATGTGATGGCAGCAATTCTTTTTTTTTTTTGTAGTACCAGGAATCAAACTTAGGACCTTGCTCTTGCCAGGCAGGTGCTTGTGCTACTGAACTATATCCCCAGCTGATGAAAGCAATTCTGATATGTCCGAGAGAAGGTGCAATCATTATTGACTAACAAGTAAAACTTTATCATATATGTATATATGCAGGGGAAAACAGTGTATATAGGTATGTTAGCTTTGTGTTTCTGAGACCAAATAATCTGACATGTATAATTTAAGGAGAAAGAGTTTACTTTGGCTTCTGGTTTGAGAGGGTTCAGTCCATGGCTGGCCTGGCTGATTCCAAGGCAGAATATGCACAATAGTGAAGGTGAAAGGCAGAGGAAAGTTGCTCACTTCATGAAGTCTAGAAGAAAAGGAAGAGGAAGGGGCCAGGGACAGTAACACACCCTGCCAGGTCACACTCTTGACTTACCTCTTTCAACAAGGCCCTGCCTCCTACTAGCAGATTTAGTTATAAACTCACCAAAGGCTTAATCATTGATGAGCATAGTATAGAACCCTTATAATCCAATTACCTTCTAAAAGCCCACCTTGGAACCCATGAGACTTTTCCAGAACAATTTAGCTCCAAACTGTAAAAATATGAACTATCCATATCCTTGGTGTTAGGCAAAGATTGAGGGGGAGGGTTTTAAAACATATCCCTTATAGATAAGAGGCAACAACTATACATAGATTGATGAGAAGTAATTTACTTAATAACAAGTCCACCCATTAAAAGTTTTCAATTCATTGGTTTATAGTATACTTACAAAGGTGAGTTACCACCAACAAATGCTCTTTTACTGAATTGTATCACTGTAATTTTAGAACATTTTCATCATCCCACAAAGAAATATCATATCTCTTGGCAAATAATCTCTCTACAACTTACAAGTTACTATACCTATCCAGCTACCAATTTCCTTATTGACTCTACACTAATTTGCTATTTCTAGACATTTGCAATGTGTCCTTCCTTGTGACTGGCATTTTTCATTAAGCAGAGTGTTTTTGAAGTTCACCAACATTGTCACATGTATCAGTACTTCATTCATTTTTACTGCTAAGCAGTGTTCCATTGTATTAATACATCAATTTATTTATTTCATGAATATTTGAAATATTTTTACCTTATGTCTAGTATGAATAGCATTACTATGAGCATTTATATGTACTTTTGCTTGAAGAGGTATGTTTTCATTTCTCTTGGGTGTATGTGTAAGAATAAAAGTGTATTGATCCTTATTTTTAAAGTTTATTGAAGTATTGATGCGGTGCATCCCACTAAAGAATTCACATACTCACTGTATTTGATTTAGAAATGAAAAAGAATCATGTTTTCCAAAGGATAAATAAGATAATGTACTGCTCCAGAAAGTTCTAGATTTAGAAGAGGAGATGGATCATGAGATTGCAAGGTGCTGGGAATCTGAAGAAAGCAGCCACGGGAAGGGAGAGAGAGAGAGCGAGAGAGACAGAGAGAGACAGAGAGAGAGAGAGAGAGAGAGAGAGAGAGAGAATGTATTGTGTATGTATGTGTGTATGTGTGTGTACATGTGTGTGTGTTTGTGTGTGTGTGTGTGTGTGTGTGTGTCGGAGGTCAGGAAAAATACCTGCAAGAGATAGAATATTGTCAACAGAAACAGTTGGGAGAAATGGACAAGGAAGGAAGGCTTCATAAAGTAAGATATCTTCATACCCTAAGGCATGAGCTGAGTGAAAGGTAACAAATTTGTAGGAAGTCAAACAACACAAGGTAACCGGGAAACCGGTCTGGAAGAAAGAAGTACAGGTGCCTGAGAGCCTCCGACCTTTAAAGCAAGCTTCAAGGAAGTTATTATTCATATATTTTCCTTTAATCCTGAAAGGAGTAAAAAAGGACACCAACCAGGAAATGCTTTGAAAACAGAAGTAACTATAGAAAAGTTTATCATTATTAAAGCATTAAACGGGAAAAGCAATATTCAAACTACCATATATTACAATTTTATTTTTTATTTTAAAAGTCATAAATGCACATTGTTGAAAATTTGAAATATACTGATGACTAGAAAGTAAAAATCAATAGTAATCTTAAAATCAGGGGCAATCAATTCTAACATTTTTAACCTATATATGTGCATTTTTACATTGCAGTTGCAAATTTAATTAGAACTTTAAAAGCAGTTACAAAATTTGGATGTAGCTATGTAATTGGTTTAGTTGTTTTTATAATTAATACTGTTACAAGCATTTTTCTGATTCTTAATATATTCTCAAGAAATGAGATTTTTAAAACCACCTAGAATTTGACCATAAGGAAAAGCTGAGGAATTTATCAAATCCCTTATATATGATCATTATAACTTTATCCTAATATAAACTGCAAATATCTTGATATCAGAAATGGCATTTGACATATATTACTGATCACTAAAATTTTTTCCAATTGGATTAATTGAAGTAAACTTTTAGGAAGAAAACTATTCTGCAAAGGAAGTAGATATTTTCAGTATTTTTCTGGACCTTTTAGGGAAAAAAGAATCTGTTTAAACCTAAAGATAGTAGAGGCACTGACAAGGACATTGAATGATGCCTTTGATTTCCTTAAAAAGTGTAAAAAAGAAAACATTATCAAAAGATTAAAAGAAGCCTAGAGTATTCACAAAAGATGAGGAAGCCTTGATATTATTAATGCTTGTGGAATTAATATACATATGGTTAATAGCCATGGAGAACTCCTGATAAAATAATAAAATGGACAATGATTATGTATAGTCTTTCTTAAAGTCCAACACTTAATGAAAATTTTAAAAAAATGTTTCATGTTCTCAGAGTGTACTAGAAATTAGTTCTCACCCTTTGGATATCTAATTGGCAAAGTTAAAACTCAATAATTTTAGACTCAAGAAGGTGTAGCTGAAACGCATATGCATTTTCAGCTTTTTTATTATGAATGCAATGGTCAGGATTTTAAAAAAAAACGGTTTGACAATACATAGTACATGCCTTTTAAAAAATTTATACTTGGAGATTCAATCTAAGGAAGTTTTTAGCAACTGAGACAAATATTTCTGATCAAAGATATTTATGTGAGGGATTTTTACTGTAAAATGCATTTTACTATTAGAACATAATGAGTATAAAGAGCATTAAGTAAGTCATGGAATGTATACATACATATGGTGAAATGTGGTTTTATTAAAAGTGGTGTTAAATGAGCGATTTCATATTATATATGTGAAAAGTCAGAGCACAAAGCTACTTATAAATTATGAAGAGTTATAGATTTTAAAAATTTAAACAGAAAGAGACAAAGAAAATGTATTTGTTATACTGATATTGGTTTCTTCTAGGAAGTAAGCTATAACTGAAATTTGTTTCTTCTCTTTCTTAAATGCTATTTTAATCCTAGTAAAGGGACTTCAGCCCTTCATACAAGGAGATAATCAAAGACGATGTCTAGAAGGAAATTGAGAATATCTGCCTGTTTCCTTTTCTTAGGGTTAGTGCATGCTGGGTTGTCATGTACCCTAAGCATGAGGATTACATTCCCTATTCTATACTGAATCGCACCCAGGGGTGTCACCCTGCCTATCTCATGGCTACCTATCACCATAGCCTGGGTCATCCCACACAACAGCAGGCTTAATGCTGCCTTCCTTGCTAAGTTTCCTAAGCCTGCAGCTGGCCCCACACAGCAGATGCTATTTTCTGGCCCAGAATGTTCATATGATTGGGATGGAGGCAACACATATCTTTCTGGTTGTTAATGTTTATACATCTAAAGGGAATATTTTAGGAGACATTTTTAGGGCATTGAAAGATACATTAACTGTAGGGGAGAAAGAGGACTGTGTTACTGAACAACTCCTATGTCAGACATAGCACTAGGAACTTTTCATATGGAGGGTCTTTGATGGACATAATCTTGCTAGGAGGGGCAATGTCCATAGCACAAGGCACTTTTCATGTACAGTAGGATTTCAGTCAAATGTTAGTGGCCCACACTGAGTTCAGTTCTCCAAATGGTGTACTCCACTTCATAAGTATCTGCATTTCTGTGACCAGGCTAATATTTGCCCCATAGTAAATGGGTGTGAAAAGTTCCACGGCTAGTCAACCTTCATCTGCATGGCTTCAAAGGCAGCATGTTGTCACTGTTTCTCTGACAGGCAGTCATTTCTCAGCAGAAAGCAAAGGACACTGCCTTCCTAACCTGACATTCCCACCTAGTTGACTGGTTAGAGTTCTGAGGGGGGATAGTTAAAGGAAGGCTGAAGGTTTTCAATCTATTATCCAGAGGCTTGAGAAATGAGCATCAATCATACTACTTTGGACTGGATGGTTTTGCACTCTTCACTGAACATGGTGTTTGGGTATGTGTTTGTGTATCTGTTTGTCTGTGTCTGGGTTTGTACATATGTGTACAAACACATATCTTTCTCCCCCTTTGTCCTGGGCCTACTCATCACCCTAGCCTCCAAGCATTCCTCCACACATAGTAGGCACTCAATAAATGTTTGCTGAAATGCACAGAAAGGAATAAAAAATAGATTTGTGGCAAAGAAGGAACCATGTTGTTGATGTTATTACTGTTGCATTGGGGAGGTGTATACCTTTTATGGCTTGTCCTTGCTTTGGCTGGAATCCCTAGTTTTTAGGGCTTTGTAACATTCATTATAAATTCCATCTGGATGGAAACTTGGCTAAGCTTCTTGGCCTTGAGCTTTTAATTGATGCTATGCTTATTGGAATGTGAAAATATGAGTTCTTATCTTTATGATGCTCTTTTATGCCTGTGTAATTTACAAATAGTTTGGTGCCTCCATAGGCTCTCACTGACTTGTTATTGGTTTTTACAGAAATGAAATCTAGATGCCCCAAGGACAGGGCTATAAAGTAGCTGTCAGAGGCTGTACAGCATCGGCCTCTTGAGCAGCCCGTTGTGTTATATGGAAATGTGCTGTAGGTTCTGTGAAGAAAACCCTCTTGATGCTGCAGGTGGAGTTATAGATGACCCACACCTAGCTTTCCAGGCTGCCTCCTCGTAAAGGGACTCCAGTCCATCTCAGACCCAGCACCACCTGTTCATGCACTTTCAAAACTCCGTCCAGCTGGTTTGGTTTTATATTCCATTCTATAGTGGGGAACACAAGCTATTGGTGTTAGAGAAGCGATGTGCGCTTTGTGAGTTAGAGCTGTAATGAACCTAGCTTTACCCATTTACTGAACTAATGTTCACTGAGTTCCACTGTGTAGTCATTGCTAAAGATACACGCTAATAAGTGACACTATGAGGGTCTTATTGAAGATTTCACTACTTAGTCGGTGAGATCAGCACACATGTAATAAATTTACACTGTAATAAGTATAGGTCAGGAGTAGAGTGTCTTAGTCCCTTTCTCATCACTGCAACATGATACCTACACTCATAATTGGAAAGAGGAAAGGTTTATTTTAGCTCACATTTCAGCCTACAGTTGACCGGCTCCAATGCAGAACAGCGTGACACAGGGGTGTGGTGGAGGGATAGCTGCCCACCTCATGACACACAGGAAGCAGAGAGGAAGGGAGGAAATAAGTCCTTCTAGGCCGCACCTCCAGGGATCCTCCTCTTCTGAGCAGATCCCATCTCCAAACAGCAAGTCAGCTGGAAGGCTTCCTGAGCCAGTCATCTTCTGGAGCCCCTGTCTATGAGTACATGCGGTTTTGGTTCACTTCTTAATGTAGAGTCAGTGCAGCACACTTTGAGGGCACAAAGAAGGCAGCCACAAAAAAGTTTCTTCTTTTGGTAATGTGCCCTTCCCCAGGCAATTCTAGGGTGCATTCCAGTGAATGTTCTACTGAAAGGTAATCAAAATTTTAGACAAAGACCTGCTAAGAAAGCTCACGAACAATGACTGTCAAAACCAGCAGACATGTCCAGGCAAGTCTGATAACAAAATATTCCTTTCTTTGGGTAACCCTTGATTTTACTGCCTTTGTGTAGCTAATGGCCTTGCAATGTAATATAAGATGTTTTTCACAGCCTTCAAGTAACTGATAACCTCACAATGTAATTTGAGAAGCTCAGATTCTCTAACAACCCATGATTTCAGCCAACCCTCTGGTCATATGTGCAGAATTTCCCTTTGTACCTCCCTGCTTATCTTTAAAAGCCTTAAAACTCCACCGGGCAGGACACTGACTCTTTAGGAGAGATCTTAGTCAGAAGCCCACTAGTGTAAAAAACTGCCTTCTAAACCTATTCAGTGCTGTTTCTTCCTGTTTGGCCTGTTTTTCTGCAATAGGACTAGAGAGCACAGGGATTTCTCTAGCCACCTTCATATCCTAAATCCCATAGGAAGACTGTAATGGGCTCTGTTAGAGTCTAATAACTTCTCACTATGGTTGAAGTATATTCACTGCTCTATTGGTCAGGTTTCCCATTGCTAAACAAAATACTTGATACCTGAAACTTAAAGAAAGAGGTTTAAGGGCTGGGGATTTAGCTCAGGCACAAAAAGCGCCTGCCTGGAAAGCGCAAGGTCGTGAGTTCAGTTCCCGGTACCGGAGAAAAACCAAAAAAAAAAAAAAAAAAAGAAAGAGGTTTAAATTTGGTTCAGTGATTCAAAGGTTGCATAGCTGGCTAGCTCCAGGGCAGGAACATCATGGCAAAGGGCATGGTGGAGCAAAGCTGCTCACTTCATGGTGGTTGGGACACAGAGCAGGAGAAGAGTCCTCTTAAGAGAAACACTTTCCAGAGTTATGGCTCCAATGGCCCACCTCCTCCAATGGGGCCTTACCTACAAAGAGCGTGTTTCACCATGAACATCTGTGAATTAATCCAGTGATGAGAACAGCATCACATAATCGAATTGCCTCTCCAGGAGTTCTTAATCTATTCTTAATCCAATCTGCCTCTCCAGTTTAAGAATGAATGTAAACAAAATCATGTATTTTGAAAGACTTCTTAGAAGAAAGATGGTGCTGTTCTAGGCAATCAAAACAAAAGGATGCTGCAGAGGTGGAGGTAAAATTGAAATCCATACTTTGGGATGCCAACTATAACAGTACTTCATGTTTTTTTGGACATCAAGAATTCCATGACAATTTTTGAGTTGTGTATCTGAAGGGCTTTTTGTCATTATACTTAGAAATGTCCTAGGTACCTCAAATTTACATTGATGACAGAACTGGTTTGTACTATGCTGCCAAAGGCTTCCAATCACATGTGTGTTTGTTTCTCACCCAGCTTCATGTGTCAGTGATAGTTGGCCCAGGCCTGCACTATAAGTTTTATGGGCCCTAGATTTTTCTCCCATAAAAGTTTTAACATTTTATTTTACCTCACTTGTAAAAGATAAATATATTGAAACTATAAATACTTCTTTTACCTAATTTCATTTTGTTCATCTGTTTAAATAAATATTAACATAGTTTCTAGGCCCCTAAAAATATGAGGTCCCTGACTGTACCTTTTAAGTCTAATAGGTAAGATGGCCTTGACTCAACTTGAATTTGTCTGAATTAGACAAGCCAGAAACTTGGAATTTATTCTTACTAATTGTTTCTATCTATACATCTTAATTATCATCTTCTGTCAAATTTATCACTTAATTTTCTTCTGATGTTCTGATTTCCCTAAATCCACTTTCACCTACCTGGTCTAAAAAGCCATGGTGTCCTGACCACGTCCTGACTGGTCTCCCCACACTCTCTGTCATATCTCTCCCCTCTATTATTATCAGTGCTCTGAAATGAGCCTTTGTAAACAAATCTCTCACTCACAAGGCTTCCAGAGCATCTCCATCTTCTTAGGATAATAAAAAGCTAAGTCCATAGAAGTAGAGAGCAGAAGAGTGGTTACTAGAAGAGAAGCCATGTAAGAGCGAAAGCAGATTGGTTAATAGGCTCAAAATCACAGTCAGATGCGAGGTATAAATTCCGGTGTTCCATTACACAGTGAGCGATGATCGTGAACAACATTGCATTGTAAAATGAATGTTCTCAAATGTATGCAATGATGGATAACCTAAATATCTTGAGATGACAACACATAATGTGTAAATGTACCACAACAGGCACTGTACCCCATAAAGATGTCCAATTTTTATCTGTCAATTAAAGAAGCAGTGGAAACATAATCTTAACATAACCGGTAAGTTCTTGGAAGAGCACGCTCCTGTCTGCCTCATTAAACTTATCACATAATACTCTCACTCTCTCCACCTTGGCCACACTGGGTTTCTCTCAATTCCTTGAAAGCAGCTTTAGCTGTTGCATCTCAGGATCTTGGAACATATCCTGTCTCCTGAAACTAACTTTTTATTCCCTCACATGTTAAATCAATTACTAGTCATTCCTTACAGCTTTCTTTAAGTGTCACTTGGCCAGGATTCCCTGACCTACCATGTAGTATTTATCAAGAAATATATTTTCTTAGTAAAATATGTTTCAGTTGTATAATGTTTTACAAATTGTATTTAAATATCTAATTGTACAAAGGATCATTTAATATCAACCTCACCCTCCAAAGAATAAGCACCTTCTGATTTATAATTGCTTGTTTCCCCACTCTGCCTGCTACAAGTCAGTCCTCAATTTATGTCAATTGAAAGAACAAATGAAAGGATGAAAAATGAATGTTGATATGTCCTCAAATACCTCACATTTTCAAGTTCACAAAATTTTTTTTTTTGAGAATTATCCAATGCCAGGCACTCTAGGAGGCTCTGCATACAGAAGACATTCATAATCACCACCTTCATGGAGATTTTGGTAAATGATGAGGCACACAGAAGTTAGCGTGATAAATTAATTAAATTCATAAATTAATCAAATTCTCTCCAGTGGCATTCAGTGTCACGAAGAAGTGGGCAGTTTGTGGAGTTAGCCTTTGAAACCTGCCTGGTTCATAATGGGAATGTAGTTTAGGGGATGAAAAAGCACTGTTCTTAATGTTTGGGATGTATTTCTTTTTCCTCTACCTTGAAACAACTCTTTGCCATTTTGTGTGCCGAACAAAGAGTTGTGTATCTGTGGTTCTCTCCACTGACCATACTGAATCATTGAGTTCATGTTCTGTGATATGGACATTTGGTTGCACAGAACAAAAGTCGAGCTGGAGGGATAAAGCTTTTAATCCTTTCTATTGGGATTCTTCTACTTTGTTGATCTGGATACCATTCTGATGGTGATGTTGCTGTGTTTGAGTTATCTGCTCATTGAAGCAGGATGAAATGCTGAAAAGCATAAATTGAACCCCTAAAACATAAACACAAGTATTGACAGACTCATTACATGGTACTACTGATATGGAAGCCTGCCACTGACATGATCTTTATGACTGAAGTCCTGGGTCCATCTTCCTCCAGAAATGACAGATGAGAAAGCAGCTACACATAGCTGGAAAGTTGGATAAAGTCTCAAGAATATGAGCTGCCCCAAAACTTTGAATGGGGTATGATTTAGTGCACAGGGAAAAATTTTTAATACCAGCCTCTAATCCAATAGTGATCCCACTTTATGTCATATACTGATCTGACATACAAATTTGAAATGATGGCCTCATTGAATTGTTGATGCAACTGAGACTCAGTGAAATGACTAATCTGTCTTGGTTACTTTTCTCTCGTTGCTGGGACAAAATACCTGATGCCCAAAATTAAGGAAGGAAAAGTTTATTTCACTTACAGTTTGTGGAGGTTTCAGTCCATACTTGGCAGATTACAAGGCAGAGTGGCACCTGGCAGAGGGCTACAGCTCATGGCGGCAGAGCAGAGCAAAAGTAAAAAGCACAAAAGCCAGGAATCTCAGCAAGCAGCCTCTTGCTCTCCCTTACATATGCAAACTATCCACCCCAGGGCCGGTGCAGCTCTCACATCCATAATCAATCAAACTCCAAAAGCCTGCCCCATGACCACATGAGGCTTTGGGGGGACACCCAGACACAAACCATAACACTAACATATATGGCAAAATTTCTTAGTGATATTATTCAATCTAGAGATTGGTGATATTTCTGCTTTATCATGCTACTTTACCTTTTTCAGTGTCAATTGATTCACATGCAGCTCTCACTTAATTGTGCACACATATCAAGCACATTGTGACTTGTGTAGGGCAATCCATTTGCCACAATTTTTGCAATTCACACTCAGCACTTCCTTCTCTTTACTGGCAAATACAGAGGATCAAAAGCTTTATCCCTCCAGCTCCACTTTTCGTCAGTGCAGCCAAGTGTCCTGGGTCAGTTGTTCAATATGGGGAATGGAAAGAACCATTAGATACACAATTCCTCACTGCTCCCTGTATTCAGATGTCTGTATAATAACAACATCAACCTGAGAAAAAACAGAAGCAGAAATGTAAGTGAAAAATAACCTTACACAAATATATGTGTTATAAGATGGGAACTCAATAGTAATCACTGAGCATCCTTAAAAGTATCATAGATTTGTTCTTTGGAGATAGAAAAAACTAGAAATGTAACTACTACTAATTTTGTTGGGTGATGTTGGGCAATTTAGTGTATTACTTAGAGTCTTGGATATTTCTCCTGTAAATTTGAGATAGTAAAACCTACTCAAAGAGCACTCTGTGAGAGTCCTTTCCTCTCTCAGAAAGCTTCTTGAAAGGGACATTGAATCTTCACTCATCCCTTCCTTATTACTTGCAATAGGGGAACCATTTCTAAAATGATTACTTAGCTTGTGAGATAATTATTGGGCCAGGAAGGAATCATTGTTCATTAAAATGTCTGAGAGCATGTGTCAGCATATTTGCCATGGAAAATGTCTGAATCATGCCGTCTGTTGGGAGATACTACTCACCCAAGATGGGGGTGCAGGAGTTCAGTGCCTGCTAAGTCTCACCATGTAAACCCCAAGATCCAACCCAGATTCACTAGCGTGTCCTACATTGCAGCATTTGTCACTACCCCACCTTATAATAACATATTGCTTTTCTCTGATTTCTTTATCTGCAAAATAGGGACAATATCTCAAAGGTTCTGGTAGAGCAAATTAGTAAAAGCTGTTGAAGAATTTAGACCTCCTGACATAGTGTCAGTTAAGTCTGTACAGACTGGGTGATAAAACTTGAGAAGGATTATTATAATCCCCATTTTAAAGATGAAGACCTGGGAGAGCAAAGCGATTATGCTACAGGTGGGGGGTACTAGAACCACCTACAGTATGTGAACAAAGGCTAAATGGACAATAAATTGTGTGAGTAAGTGTTATTTGTTCCTTAAGGGAGATGGTATAGAAAAAATGTATACTCTCTAAACGTTGCCATCTCCAATTTTTTGCTGCATTCTTGAAAAGAGAGGGAAGGAAATGGGCACTTTAACCTTGATTAATGCAGTATAACATCTGCAGATTCATTTCCATATTTAAGTGAAGTCAGTTTTCACAGGATACAAAGAATTGAATGGGTCATGGCAGAGAACGAGCCAGAGAAAAGGCAATGGTGGTATTTGGAATAGATAATGGGTAGTTCCCTTGTAAACTCCATTTCTATCAATCAAACAGGAAGTTTGCACTTATGTGAAAATGAGAGGAATAAGTAAATTGGAGAGATTAAAGAATTATGAAGAAGTCACAGGTCTCTCTGGACAGAAGTCATATACTGCCTGCAGTAAAATAACCAGTAAATTGTTCTTAAGAAAACATGCTTCCACTTCACCAGCATAAAAGGTATTCATCAGAAGGACATCCCAGCCTTATGTTCTGACCTTGTAGCCTGAGATGTAGCTTAACTATTGATCAATAATCTCCCCTGGGCTCAGAAATGCGCAAGACACAGAGCAGCTTTCAAATCTGCATTTTCTGCCCCTCCCTCTGTTTGGGGTTGCACCCACTTTCAGTGCCTCTAGGCTGATTCCACGATGATGTAGCTCAGCCAAAGCAAAACTGTAATTGACATTTTTCTATAAGCCAATTCCTGTACAGCTTGGTTAATCCTGCTCTACAATTTAAAAGTATAATGTGGGCCATACCAGGAGAGAAATTTTAATTTCAGCAGCAGTACTCAACTCACATAGAACACGTGCCTCTTTGTATAAATAAGCAGGCTTTTTGACTTGGAAATAAGACCAACTTCCTCACCCCCATCCTACCAGACACATTTACTGTGTTGAAATATGATGATGGTGGGGAAGAGATGCAAGCGTGATCTTCAGTGCCTATAGGAGCCGAGTTCACACAGGTTTTCATCTAAAGGCGCTAGGAGGAAATTGATGCACATAATGTTAAATAGACTCTGCTCATGCTGCCAGATGGAAAGGTAATTCAAAGCGATTTCCAAGTTCCACCCTATAGATTTTACAGCCGTCTTCTGGTGTAAACCATTACCCTTTTTACCCTTCTTTGTTCTTGCATGGTATATGGATGTAGCAGCCTGTGGCACCTAAGAAACTTGCACGCATACTTTTGAAATAAGTAGTTAGATAAATAATGAATGGGTATTGTTTTGGGTCAGCCCTATGCCTGGGGAATATCACTGAAAGTAGTTTTGTGAGGCCAAGTTTAGCAAGATTCAAGCTAGCAGTCATAGAAAGGCAGCAGCTATGTCTCAGAGGAGTCCTCAGTGGGGAGATGGAAGACCCATGGTTAGCTGTTAGTGCCTTACACGGTTGTTCCTCAAATTCACTTTCACCAGCTCCTCAGAGAAAAGCATGGTTAAGGACTTGCGTCACGCTAACCAAAGGCATGGAGGACTTATGTATAAATTGGTCACCGAGTCATGACTTCGCAGAAGAATAGAATCATGAGAAAGATATAACCCTCTAGGGGTATGTTTTCCTAGTCTAAAGGCAACATGGGAGGCAAAGTCAATTGTATTTTGCTTTGTGAACATGTCGACAAAGCGAGAAGAAAGTTAAATTTTCCTTAAAATTTCTGTCATAAAATTACAATGTTGCACAATCTTTATGATAATTATTATTTTTAGTTTATTTAAGTTTAATGGTACAATTTAGGTGTACATAATGACTACATTCATTATAGGGAATTTGTACCTGTATCTGATATTTCTTGGTACACTCTTTTCCTTCTGTCCCTTCCCCCTCCTTTCAAACCCCCTTCCTCTCCCCTTTCACAAACCTCTGTTTTTGTTTTATTCTTCTTTTCTCATTTTTCCTTTCCTTCCTTCCCCTCCCCACTCTCTAGTTCCCTTTTCATTTTGAACAGACTATTTAGTAATAATACAAAGTACAAAACAAATGGTAATAATAATAATCATAAAACCTTCTTGCTTATTTTATGTAGTATATTCTAATGAAAGGTTGTGTGAACTGATAGAGTTCTTCCCCCTTGACCTCAACATTCTTGAAAACAACCATAGACCTTTTTCTCTAGACATCTCTTAATCGGGCCTCTGTACCTTTGCTTTCCATAGACATGTTAATCTTATTAATGAAGAAAAATGTTGATATGTTTCCTTGTTTAGCTCCCAAAGCTTACTCTTCATTTTGGCCGCAGAGATGACCTGTCACTGAAAGTGTTTGGTTATTGGGAGAATCACTCTTAGTATTTTATTTTATAGCTATATTCATAGAAGCCATTTTGTTCTTAGAACTCCTAGTTACTGATTTCACTGGACTGGAAGATTTTCATTAAATTTTTTTTTTTTAATTTTAAAGGTAAAAGAATGAAAACATATTAACAAACACACAGACATTTAGAAAATAACACAAATACAAGCAATACAGAATTTCAGACCAAGTGATAGAAAATTAACAATGGTTGTTGTATTACATATTGATATCTTCAAAGTGGTTACTCAGATGAACAAATATAGGCATGTAAGATGAAGCTCTATCTCTAGCTCTACAAAGCACGCACAGGCAGGGAATAAGGAAACCCAAGGGCAAGGCATCAGTTGTTTATAAGCTTGAATGTATATGCATATGTGCATGTACATATAAAACGAAAAAAATACCTTAGTTTTGTATATACATGTTCATTCTTCAATATAACTCAGTGAAAAAGTCCTAGGTCCTTATAATAAATAATAATAAGTCCTGGGCCATTAAATAAATTTATATAAATAAATAAATAAAAGCCGTAAATTGCTCATAAGTTCCAAATTCTAACAAGGAAAGTAGCATCTGTGGGCAGAATAGGAGCTTTCTGCCTTTGTCCTTCTGCGGAAGGATCCCTTTTGATAACTACAATGGAGGACAGCACCCATGAGCGTCCAGGAGAGGGGGTGGGGTGAGGTGCCGGTAGGGTGGAGGGGTGCCATTACACAGAGGAGTTAAAAAATAAGTCCAAGAATAGAGGCGAGAGGGGCCCCCCAGAGGGCAAGAAGAACAGTTTCAGTTTACCCAAGTTGCAGCTCCCCTAAAGCAGCAGAGCTGTGTGCAAAGAGAGCCTCTTTCTTGGTTCATGATTTCTCCCCTCCAGGATGAGAGAACAACAAGTAAGCATCTGGCTCCTGCCCGGCCTTCACGTCTTTCTTTCCCATCAGGAATCCTGAGATGAGCAGCAACGGTGAGTGGTTGAAAGGCAGCAGGAGGGGCTGGGGATTTAGCTCAGCGGCAAAAGTGCCTGCCTGGCAAGCGCAAGGTCGTGAGTTCGGTTCCCCGTACTGGAGAAAAACCAAAAAAAAAAAAGAAAGGCAGCAGGAGTAGAGAAGAGACGCCAGGACCCTACTCGCTGCGCACTCTCACAGGAGGCTCGTCCATGAGCCCCTGGGGATACCTCAGCTGTGGAATCCCCAACTGCCCCCAGGCACCCCAAATGCTCTGTGCACCTCACCCATCTTCTCGGGCCAGCTCACTCACCACCCCAAATAGACAGTGAGTACAAGCATCTCACAGACAGCTGACCCGAGCCCAGGACCAGGAGAAGGTGTGCAAAGGAGCATTTCATCAACTGTCCTAGGTAAAACCAATTGGACTCTCTAAGCACAAAGCCTACTTTTGCAGGATGGAGAGAAGATGCATAATCTTAGAAATCTGCTCCCTTTGAGAGATTATGAAAGGTTTGGAGAAGGTATATATCAGGGACCTGGCCAAGATGCCTAACTGGCTGTATGAGGTCGTAGGATGAAAGGATGAAATAAGAGACAGACAAATTTAGTAGTGCATAAAAAGGGGGCTGGGAGGTCAATGCCTCAGGACCTGTAGAGACAAAGACTCTCCAGCTTGCTACTGTTTGCCCTTGCCAGAGCATGGGGAGGGGTAGTAAGTGATTCCAGGAGCAGTAGTAGCATTGCAGTGGGCTAGCAAAAGAACAAAGCATTCTTGCAAGGATGAGACAAAGGTCAATAAAGAAACTGCAGTTTCCCCAGGTGAAACTTTGACTACTGCTACTACATTGCTTTAAAGATGCTTGCCATTCTCAGCAGACCTAATTTTGCCCTGTGAGCACCACAGCATCACTAGCCATAGGGCTTCAACTGTGACCAAAAGCTGAGAGTTTCTGCATTCCAATTTGGCTTCCAGGGCAGGACAAGGATGGCCTTGGACATCCGCTTGACTCAGTTTATAACTTGTGGTCCCCAACAAGTAGACAGGTAGAAAAATTTTGAAACAACCTCAGAATCCTTAGCTAGGATGTTTAGTGAGGGTTTTCCTCCTGAGTCTAGTCAGTAAGAGTGGAGAAAGTCACCACTTCTTCAGAGTAAAGACAGGAAAACAAGATTTCAATGAATTTGAAAAGCCAAGGACACATGACACCCCCTAAGGAAGACTAATAGCCTGTTCTAAAAAAATAAAGAGCTATGACATGACAAAGAATGCAAAATAATTTTTTCATGGGATATTAGTGAGCTATAAGGAAACAGACAACTTGATGGTATCAGAAAAAATAATGCATGGGCAAAATAGGAAGTTTAGTTAAGGAATTGAAATCATAAATGTGAGCCAGACAGAAATTTTGGTAATAAAGAATGCAGTGAGTATGATGAAAAATCCCATACAGTGTTGATCACTCTCATTCTTTCTCTCTCTGATGCACATACACACACACACACACACACACACACACACACACACACTCTGTGAACTTGAAGACAGGATATTCAAAGACATCTTTTCAGAGAAAACAAAGCAATTTGAAAGGAATGAAGAAAGCCTGAGGATCTATCCAACACAAGTTGAAGATCTCACATTTATATTTTGCAATTTCCAGGGTAAGTGTAAGGAGAGAAAGGGGTAGAAAGCTTATATAAAGAAACAATGTGAATTGGGTGTGATGCTGCATGCTTGTAATCCCAGCATTTTGAAAGGCTGAGGCAGGAGGACTGCAGTTTTAGGCCAAGGCTGGGAATATTCGTGAGACCCTGTCCCAAAAACTAAAGTGAAATATAGAATAAAATAGGGCTAAGGATGTAGCTCATGTGAAGACCCTGGGGTCAATCCCAAATCCTATTAAAAAAAAAAAAAAAAGACTGGAGGGAGATATATCCATGTACACAAAGCTCAAAAGTCTCCGATAGTGTAAAACCCAAAGAAGACTTCATTAATATATGTTGTGGTCTTAAGCAGTGAGACTAATTGTTTGTAAACCCTAAAATCAAACCCCAGTCCTCATATTTAATGGCTGTGTAACAGTAGGTATGCTTATTCCTTTCTTTCTGCTATATTTTATTATTATTATTATTATTATTATCATTATTATTTGGTATTGGGAATCGAACTCAGGACCTTGTGGTTGCTAGGCAGGTGCTTGTGCCACTGAGCTATATCCCCAGCCCTATAATTTAATTAGTAACAGACTTTTTTGACTAGGACTCAGCCCTCTCTTGCCCAGGAAAATTTCTCTATGGCTTCTGATTCTGTCCTCTGAGTCAGTGTTCTTTTTCATTAAATGTCTTTCAAATCGCACACCCTCATTTTCTCTTATTCAGCTTGTTAGAAGTGAGTCACTATGATCTGTTCATGTTGAAATGGAAGGGAATTATGCTCCATTCTTGCAGTTATTTGTGGGCATGTGTTTCATGATTGAAAAATCCTTTAATATTTCCTTTTTGGTTTGTTTTTCATTTCCTGTTTTTATCAGTACATGTTTGTAGTACATGCATTGTACAATCATCTTGAGGAGTGTGTACATGAACATAATACAGCTTGATTCTTTGTTTAATCCCCTTCCCCTTCCCTTCTACCTCTCTCTCTCTCTCCTTTCTTTAAACAACCATATTTCCTGTTTCCATTCTGCCAGGAAAGAGAATCACAGGGCTGCTGGAAAGTCAGCAAGGAAAGGGGTCTGCCTCTTTTCTTCTTTCTATTCCAGAAGCCATGTCCACAGTTGTTGTCAGTAGTTATAAAGTTAGCCTCACTGCCCTTGTTAACTGTCTCAGCAGCCAATGGTCAGGATCTTGTCCAAGAGATCACAGTCCCTGGTGTGCAGGGCTCCTTGGCCAGGCTCCTGTGGGTCCAAAAACAGTTGGAGGCAGAACTTTGGCCACCCCAGCCTTTATCTTTAGTTTCCTGCCCTGGGTCATACGTTGTTCTCTGGAACTGTTACCCCTCCCATATACCCTCTTTATCTACCCGTCTTTCAACATCTCTGCAGCCACTGGTTTGTATCAGATAGTCTCTGGGGCACTACCTCACAAGGTTTCTTTGGACACCTTTTCCCTTCTTTATTATTTGCAAAGTATCTGTCATATCTCAGACTACAGATTGCCATTTCCTGGCAGCTGTTCGTTAGACAACTTACTTTCTCTCTGCTTAGAAGGGACATCAGGCTAGGTGTAAGGTAAGGACCCCCAAAATTACCAAAAAAAGCATGTGTGGATATTACACAATGCAAGAAATACTCTATTTTTTATCAGTTTCTCAAAGATATCTATAATCCAGAGAAGACTAAAGGCTACTAGTTTATGTTCCTGAAACTAGATGATTTGGAGAAATAACTGGAAATGTTTTGCTGTTCTTCTGAGTCCATCTTTAGCCACACTCATTTTTGGAAAATTCCCCAGGTGGTTCTGCACACATGGGGCTCCTAGCCAGACACATCGCTGATGTTCCTTCTCCCCTGCATTCTGGTGACAGCACTGCATCTGCTGTCAGGTGGGTGTGCCGAGAAAGGCATTTTGAACTAGAAAGAGCAGGGCCTCATCTCGGCTCACTCATGAAAGAAACATCTCAGTGCTTTTTAGGAGGATGCCAGTGACATTTCATTGAATTCCAAGGACAGAAACGATTTTATAAGAAATTGCAATTCAAAGTTGCCTCATTTCTGACTCCTTTACGGGGATCTAACTGACTTGTGATTGATGATCTACTAGCTGATTGATGATTTACTCTTCCTGCTGGTGCTTGCATTCTGTCCCACTGCTACACCAACTTTAGAGCCAACTCTAATTGCTTATTTAACCTCTCAGTTAAGGTTCTGGATGAGGAATCTGATTAGCTCAAAAAATAGCTGTTGTTTGACCAGGGATTATGTTACCGTCCATGCTCAGCACAAAGCTTTCCTATATGTATAATACATGCTCAAATAAATGTCGCTAAAAAGTTACAGTCATATGGAAGGGAACACAAAGTTGAGGATGGGACTACCAGTGTGATTTAGGGCCAGACCTGGCAAGAAGTAAAAATTGTTCTCAGTAAATTGTGCAAAAATAAGGTTTAAAAAGTATAATGAAGTCATATCACATAAAATTATAAGATTGTAATACCCACTAGATCCACAGATATTGCTACATTTCATCTTTGACTTCTGTAAGAACTAAGATGAGCTGTAAAAAAATCATCATTTATTTTGTTGATGAAATATTATGTTTGTAATGACATAAATTTAAAGTTTTTTTTTTTTTTTTTTTTTTTTTTTTTTTTTTTTTTTTTTTTTTTTTTTTAGTGCTGAATAATATACTCTTTTGTCTTCTTGAGACAGGGTCTCGCTATGCAGTATAGCCTGGACTTGAGCTCACTTTGCAGCCCAGGCTGGTCTCAAACTCACAATGATCCTCCTGCCTCAGCCTCCCAGTGCTGGGATTACAAGCATGTACCACCGTGCATGCTTGTCATACAATTAAAGTACAATTTTTGTACTTTAATTGTCATAAATTAAAGTACAATTTTTATTATATTGGGGAAATGACACTCTGACCCCTCATTTCCTTGAATTCCTGTGATAAGCATGTAGATTTCTTAGGACTTAGGCTGCTTTGACTTGTTAGGAATCCCATGTGTGCTGTGACATTGGTCAATCCACCTGACACTTGTGTCCACCTTGTCCCTAGTTGAATACTGGGCAACTCAAGAATAAATCTTTAGGAGTCTAGAAAATTGATGATTCTCTGACAAAAATATCTTCAAACTGTGACAAGAGACATGGAAATAATTTATATTCTCTACAGTAATAGGTTGCCTTTTCCCCTTTATTTCTTTAATATCACCAAATATAGGTTTTATGAAACCAGGTAAAATTTCAATCAAGAAGTTTCAGCAGATAGCATAGTTTAGTTAGTGAAATTTGCAGGTTAAATTGAATTTAATAAAATCTTTTTTCTCTTTTGATAGCATGTTTTTGGAAAAGGTTTAAAGGGTCTCATGCCCAAGTATTTGACTACCCCAACAAACATGAAGTCAACTCTAAAATAAAACTCACAGACGTAACTACGTTGTTCTTCCTTCTGATAACCATATTGGCCAAAAGGAGCCGAGGTTGAAGAGAATTTTGGTTTAAAATAGAGAAGTCAGGGATTTAGCCCTCCTTCATTCTCTGCTATCACCTTTGGTGCAGCCTTTCTCTCTAAGTCCTGAGGGGGTTCCTGCCTCTGACTCCTTCAACTCCCCTTGGATTTTCCTTCTAGACTTTTGCAAAAGTTTACCTTCTGGTTTCAGATTAGGAATGCCTCCCTTAGCCATAAAGTGACCCCTTTACATTGTCAAAAACCGTTATCTTTCAAGTTTGGGAGGACTTACAGCCAATTTCATTAGATTTATTTTCAATTTTTAAAATTTCCCTGTAATTATTTAAGATGAGGGAAAGAGGACACTTTCTGTCTAAAGAGGAGGAGCCAAGGGTCTCTGCTGAGAAAAAAGTACAAAATTTTACACCCTTGCTGGAGACTGTTACTGGAACTGGAGCAGATGTCCACGGAGGAGCCAGTGGGAAGGAGGGGCTGCTGGGTCCACCTTGACTTGAGCTTGCGCTGCCAGAAACCCAGCTGAGAGGGTGTGAAAAGGAAATGACTCCACGAAGGGGCAGTGCTCACAGGAGCAGAAGCAGACCTAGCTCAACCTCAGAGCCTCAGGGCAAGAGCTGGTTGTTGGGCAGCTTGAGTGAGGAAGACTAGGGTCAGGACACTAGTGCTGCACTCCTCCATAGTGCCCACTTTTCTCTGCTGGACCTTGGTGCTGGTGAAAGTGGCAGGGAAACATGTTTTTGTACCCATGTTGATTGAAGCTGCCAGGTCTTCCACAGCTGGGTGACAAAGAAGGACCAGAAAAATATTGAAAATATACCTTCATGGAATGTGTTCTAACCTGGGACTATGTTCTCCACAATGAAGCAATTTACAAATAACATCTCAATTAATCACCATAACCTTGTGTGGCAGGTACCACTCAGACCCCTCTTGATAGAGTGAGAAACAGGCACAGAGAGTATAGTTCACCAGGACAAATTGACCCAGGGATGCACAGAGAGCTGAGGCAGACTCAGCCCACAGTACCATAGGCTATGCACTGGTAAAGTAAAATTAGTGCTTCCTGAATTATCTGTGATTGTGTGAGGACAGGATCCAAAGTCCAGGCTTTTAGAGTGTCACATTCTGTAACTCCTCCCTCCCATTTTCATACAAATTAGCCCCTTGTTAGACTGGGTCACTTGTAACAGAAAAGAAGTGCAATTTATGGCAGCAGCTCCCAGAGTTGTCATTCATAGCACTTCCTGATGACTGTGCATGCTGGATTATGTCTTCATCTGCTTCTGCATTTGTTTGTACATTCTTTCATTCTGATTTCTCCAAAGCTCAGTTTTACCTTCATGCTCTATGATTTCATTCATAAATTTAAAAAAATGTTTTTTATTAGTACACATTTGCAGTACAAACGCCTGCCTTCTTCCTGGGGAATTGGTCCAGGGATGCCACACATCGTCATTCTTTTTCCATTTCTCTGCTCCATACCTCTCCCTCCATAGCTTGGTCAGGGTCCATCCTGATCTTGTATGGTGCACAGCGAGGCTGGGTCTGCAAGTCTGGCCAGGTTCTGCTGGCCCTGGGCTCCACGACACAGCACCCACAGTAGGATCAGCTGCAGTCTTCAGGAGCCATAAGAGGGCAAATAGGACTGACTGGCATTTACTGAACTAATTTCCTCCAGTTTAGTCATGCTTGTTAATTAAAACTGCTCAAACAGTCACTGTTGGCAGTTCCAGGAAGATCCTGGCTGGCAGTGAGAGTGAAATGCAGCAGCAGGATTGACAGATCTGCTCCAGCATTGTTTAACAGGGACATTGTTTCAAAAGGTTGTGGCTAAAAAGGGAATGAACAGAAACAAACATAACTGTGGAGATATATACATGCATCCATACATGTTTCATGTCCTGTAAGTTACCTTGAATCTTTTACCTCTCTGCCAAGATAGCCTCACATTAATATTTTCAAAGATGCTGAAATATGTACAAGTGATGAGTGGAACACATATTGGGATTTGCTGTTATACTTCTGATGGAATCACTAGATTACTGTCACCTGCTGAAGTACAAAGTGTGGAATGGGATATAGCACTCTTGGCTTTAAAATGTGGCTTAGATACTTTCTGGTTATAAGCCATAAAACAATGTTCTTAGGGAAGAGAAAGACTGAGCCTTCTTCATCAGGTACCAAACATGACAAGATGAAGGACTAAAACACAATCTCAAGACTCTACCCCACTCAGAACAAGTCCAGGAGACACTGACACAAGAGAACTTGGTAAACACACACCTGAAATTGCTGAAATGATTGCAATGGATGTAAAGAAACAATTCCATAAGGCCATAGAAGACATCAGATCAGAAATAATCTCTCAGGCAGAAAGTGAAATGACAATAATAATGAAAGAACTGCTCAGCACATCTGAAGAAGAAACATACAAGAAAACAAAAGAATATAGGCAATGGATGGAAACATTAGATGAAAAATATAGAAATTATGTAGAACACATGAACCAGATTCAGAGAGACATCTAGGAAATCAAAGCATCCACTGAAAGCTGCCAAAACCATTTGCTTGAAACCAAAGATAGAATTTCAGATTTTGAAGACAGCATGCCAGCTAATGACCGAGAAAGAAAGAATCTCTTAAAATTAACAAGAAAACAGGAAAAATCAATTCAACAGCTTCAAGACAAGGAAAAGAGGAATAATGTATGACTAATAGGAGTCAATTAAATGGCAGGAGGCAATACAAATGACATAAAAAGAATTTTTGCAGAAATAATAGCAGAAAATTTCCTGAGCATGGAAACAGAACCTGACATACAAGTAAATGAGGCATATAGACCTCCAACTAACCACAACCAAAATAAAACTACACCCAGACATATAATAGTCAAATTCCCAGAACTGTAGCAAAATAATACAATATTAAAAGCTGCTAGAGAAAAGAAACAGATTACCTATAAAGGAAAGCCCATCAGAATCATGGCAGACTTCTCAACACAAACCATCCAATCAAGAAGAGCTTGGAGTGAAGTATTACAGGTTCAGAGACAAAACAGCTTCCAAATAAGACTGCTGTACCTTGGCAACCTATCCCTCAAATTCAAAGGAGAAATAAAAGAACAATTGAAGAACTTCATGAGTGCCAAACCTTCGTTGCAAAGGGTACGAAAAGATATTCTAGACAGAGAAAAATGTGACCACAATTTCAAGAACAACAGTAGAAAGGAACCATCAAGAAAAGCAAGCAATTAAACAGGTAGAAAAAGTCAGGAAACTAATACAAATAAATAACATGACAACACTAAGTCAACACATAGTGGTTATGACCATGAATGTAAATGCCCTCAATTCCCCAGTCAAAAGAAACTGACAGGCAGAGTGGATTAAGAATCAATATCCAATGATATGCTGTATACAGGAAACACATTTTACTCTAAAGGAAATCCATAGGCTGAAAATTAAAGGATGGAAAACAATCCTCCATGCAACAGGAACCCAGAAAAAAGCAGATGTAGCTATTCTGTTTGCAGACAATGTAAACTTCAAACTGACAACAATCAAAAGAGGTCACTACATATTTGTTAGGGGAAAACTGCAAGAGGATGAGATAACAATCATAAACATCTATGCACCAAATATTGGAGCACCAAACGACATAAGACAAATCTTAACAGACATGAAAACCCATATAATTAAGAACACTATTGTAATAGGGAACCTCAACACCCCACTGACACAGAGATATGTCAACTAGACAAAAAATAAGCAAAGAAATAACAGATCTGAAACAAAGCTGTGAACAAATGGAATTAGTCAATGTGTACAGAGTGTTCTACCCCAGAACATTAGAATACACATTTTTCTCAGCTGCACATGGAACTTTCTCTAAAACAGACCACATTCTAACCCATAGAGCATACCTACCTAAACGCAAAAGCATTGAAATTATCCCATGCATATTATCTGCCCAAAGTGCAATGAAATTGGAAATTAATGACAAAAGGAACTCCAAAAATTCCATAAACACTTGGAAATTAAACAACAACCTCCTGAACAAGCAAGGGTCACAGAAAAAATTAAAGAAGAAATTAAAAAATACCCTACAAAGAAATGAAAATGTAAATACAACTTATAGGAATCTGAGGGATGCAATGAAAGCGGTCCTCAAGGGGAAATTTATAGTGGTGAACTCACACACGAGGAAAACAGAAAGAGAACAATTACATAGCTAATGTTGCACTTCAAACTTTTAGAAAAAGAAGAACAAGTCAAGCCAAAAACTGAAAGAAAGGAGGAGATTATAAAGATCAGGGAAGAAATTAATGCAATTGAGACAAAGAAAACCATCCAAAAAATAAATGAATCAAAGAGTTGGTTAACTGAAAGAGTACCTAAAATAGATAAATGCCTAGTCAACCTTCTTGAAAAAAGAAAGAACTCAAATTCATGCAATAAGAAATGAAAAGGATGAAATTACTATGGATTCCACAGAAATTCAGAAGATCATTAATATCTACTCTGAAAATCTTTACTCCCAAAGGATAGAAAACTCAGAAGAAATGGACAGATTCCTAGATATGTATGAATTACCAAGTTTGAGTCAAGAAGATATAAAAATCTTGAATAACCCAATATCAATTGTTGAGATTGAAAATATGATTAAAAACTTACTGACAAAGAAAAGCCCAGGCCCTGATGGATTCACAGCGGAATTTTACAAGAAATTCAAAGAAGATTTAACACCAGCACACCTCAAGCTCTTCAAAGAAATTGAAAAGGAAGCAATTCTCCCTAACTCATTTCTGGAGGCAAGTATTATACTGATACCCAAACCAGGGAATGACCCAACCAAGAAAGAGAACTGCAGAGCAATCTCCCTAATGAATATAGAGGTTAAGATACTCAATAAAACACTAGCAAATAGAATGCAGCAAATCATCAAGAAAAGCATACACCACAACCAAGTCAGATTCATTTCAGGAATGCAGGGATGGTTCAATATTCACAAATCAATAAATGTCCACAACCAAGTCAGATTCATTTCAGGAATGCAGGGATGGTTCAATATTCACAAATCAATAAATGTTATACACCATATCAATGGAGCCAAAGACAAAAACCATATGATCATCTCAATAGATGTAGAAAAAGCTTTGACAAAGTCCAACATGCATTCATTATAAAAACTCTACAGAAAACAGGAATAGATGGTTTTTACCTCAACCTGATCAAAGCCATCTCTGACAATCCAACAGCAAACATCATATTAAATGGACAAAAACTGAAAGTTTTTACTTTAAAATTGGGAACAAGACAAGGATATCTGCTGTCACCACTCCTGTTCAACATAGTTCTGGAACCATTAGCCAGAGCAATTAGATGAGAGAGGAATCAAAGGAATAAGGATAGGAAAGGAAGAAGTAAAACTAACACTGTTTGCAGATGATGTGATATTTTACATGGAAGACCCCAAAAACTCCACAAGAAGACTCCTTGAATTAATCAACAAATTCAGCAGTGTAGCTGGATACAAAGTCCACACCCACAAATCAATAGCATTCCTATAAACAAACAATAAACAGACAGAGAGAGAAATTAAGGAAACCATACCTTTCACAGGAGCATCCAAGAAATAGAAATATTAAGGAATCAGTCTCACAAAAGCAGTAAAAGAATTATTCAATGAAAATTGCAATACTCTGAAAAAAGAGACTGAAGAATATTTCAGTAAATGGAAAAGTATTCCTTGCTCATGGATAGGAAGAACCAACATTGTGAAACTGGCCATACTCCCAAAATTGTTGTACAGATTCAAAGCAATTCCCATTAAAATACCATTAGCATTCCTTACAGATCTCGAGAAAACATGCCTTGAATTCATCTAGAACCAGAAGAGACCCAGAATAGCAAAAGCAATCCTGGGCAACAAGGATAAGTCAGGTGGAGTCACAATCCCTGACTTGAAATTATACTACAAAGCTACTGTAATAAAATCAACATGATACTGGCTAAAAAACAGACCTGAGGATCAGTGGAACAGATTGGAAGAAACAGCCACAGCCACAAACACAATCAGCCACCTAATCTTGATAAAGGGGCCAAAAAACTTACTGGAAGAACAGCAGCCTCTTTAATAAATGGTGCTGGAAAAATAGGCTTGCCGCCTGCCAAAGGCTGAAAATAGACCCAAGTCTATCACCATGCACCAAACTCAAGTCAAAATGGTTCACAGATCTCAAATTAAACCAGAAACACTAAATCTATTGGAAGAAAAAGTAGGTCAAAACCTTGAAGACAGGGGTAGGTAGATAGTTCATGAACAAAAACTAAACTGCACGTAAAATACTTGAAAGAATCAACAACTGGGACCTCATCCTACTGAAAAGTTTCTGCACATCTAAAGAAATCATCAACAGAATAAAAAGAAAACCCCCAAATTGGGGAAAAATTTTAGCTGACTGTCCCTTGGACAAAGGTTTTCTATCTAGAACATACAAAGAATTAAAAAGCATCAGCACCCCCCAAATTCAAATACCTAATCCAAAAATAGGGAGCTGAGATGAATACACACTTCTCAGATAAAAAAATCCAAAGGCAAATAAATATATGAGAAAATGTTCAATATCATTAGTCATTCGAGAAATGCAAATTAAAACAGCACTGAGATTCCATCTCACCCCAGTAAGAATGGCTAGCATGAAGAAATCAACGAATAATAAATGCTGGCGAGGCTGTGGAGAAATAGAAGTCTTCTCCACTGCTGGTGGGAATGCAAACTGGTGAAACCACTGTGGAAATCATTTTGGAGATTTCTCAGTAGACTGGGTCTGGAGGTTTCATTCAACCCAGCTATTCCCCTTCTGGGTATTTTCCCAGAAGATCTAAAAACATCATATCACAGCCACATATGTGTACCTATGTTCATAGCAGCACAATTTCTAACTGCTAAATTGTGGGAGCAACCCAAATGTCCATCCACTGAACATTGGATAAAAGAATAGTGGTGCTTTTATATAACGGAATACTACTCAGGTATAAAGAAAGATAAACTCGAGGATTTTATAGGTAAATGGTCACAACTAGAGACCATACTCATAAGTGAAATAAATCAGAACTGCATGTGTAAGCACTGCATTGTCTCACTAGTGTAAGACCTGAAAGAGTGAATAAAAACTAGGAGCTATGAAAGACATTGTGAAACGAAAGGAAAATGCTCAAAAGTAAAGAGTAACAGGGGTTGGGAAAAGAGAAGGGAAAGAAGGGAAAATTATGTAAGTATGTATATACAGGGTAGCTATCATAGTTGAACTACTGTCTCATATTGCTTTACTGAAAAAAACAGTTAATGATTACTTCATTGATCAATAGTGCATGTCTCTATTAGTTTTCCTGAGAAAACATCTTGAAGATATGAATATGTAACACAACAAGCATTATTAATTTCCTACCACTTTGTTTGTAACTCTGTACTGTTTGTATTGTCCTTGCTATTTTGTAAATGTTTGTCTGTTTGTTTATGTGTTTTCCTTCTTTTATTTTTCAAAATAAAAAAAGACAATGTTCGTAAACTTTTTGAGATTTTACACTTAAAATGTTAAAATTTTTGGGACATAATATTACTTAGCTCAGAATTTCTAGGACAAAATGAGATAATATATGATAAGCTTCTTACATAACAGTTATTTAATAATTATTGCTTTAAAATATCTTACACTATATTTCATACTTTGGAGAAAGCAAAAGTCATTCAAAGTAAAGATTTATTAACAAAAAGATATTTCTTTTTTTAATTAGTTAATTTTATTGGTACAATTTGTGTATACATAATGATCACATTCATCAGAAGGAATTTGTACCTGGACATGATATATCTTGATTCTTTTATTTCCCATTACTCTCCTCTCTCTTCACCCCCCTCTTCCCCCTCCTTATTTACAAAAGCTTTGTGTCCATTTTCCCTTCTTTCCTCATTTATTGTTTTCCCTTCCTTCCTTCACCCCTACCCCTTTCTTGTCCCTCTTTTCATTTGAACATTTTCTTCCTATTTTGCAATACCTATTATACATTTTGATCCTTACTTATACTTTCAGTTTCTCACACCAAAGGAGAAATGCAATATTTACACATGCATGTGTCTGAATTATTTCACTTAACAGTATTCTCCCAAGGTATGTCCATTTACCTAGTAATTTTGGGTACATCCTTCTTTATGACTAAGTAGTACTCCATTGTATAAAAATATGTCTTCTTTATCCATTCATTTGTTGATGGGTATTTGGGCTGTTTCTAAGATTTAGCTATGACAAACTATGTTGCTATAAACATAGGTGCACACATATTGCTGTGGTATGCTTTTAATTCTTTTGGAAATGTATTTCTTTTCATTTCACACAGAAATGACAGGCATAGGAGAGATAGGTCCATATAATTTGATATATGTATATGATGGAATATTGTGAAACCATTAAAGGCTAACATTTAAATGAATATTTCAGGATATAAGCATACTTATATGAGAATATGAAAATTTTTAGAATACCAAATTGTATATAAATGTAATCATGTTTCTAAAAAATACATGTAAAAATCTACAGTGGTTACTATTGACAATGTGATACTTCTTAATTCTTTGTGGATTTGTAGGACAACTTTACTTCCTTCATATCTTTTATCTTTTACATAAAAATATATAATATTTTAAAAAGAAAGGTAAAATATAAAAATGATTCCAAAATTAGAAAAGTCATGAAACAGCAATGAAATTGTTCTGGATGACTTAGAAATTGACACTAAAGATGTTTCTGAGAGCAAATTCGTCTAAAGTTCTTTGAGTCACGACAGTGTTCTCTAAAGAAGGTGACCACTTTGAAAGACTCAAAGTCACTTATACAAAAGCAGTGTAATGATGGTTTGATGTGGAACAGTTTGAGAACTCAGTATAAAAATCTGTCTTGTTCTGCAATGGTCTTTACAAAATCTTCTCGTGATGTAAAAGAAGTGGTAAGTGAGTTTGGGGTAAGGTGATACATTTGAATTTATTTTCAAATAAATTTAAAACTACTTTTTCAGTCACTCCTACCCCATTTCAGGTGCCTGACAGCCATGTGTGGCTTGTGACTCCCATAGCAATGGCAAAGATGCTGATCATATGTGTCCTCTTGAAAGACCTGGTAGATAACCCAGGAAATTGAGGAATGCCCAAACTGTAGAGGGCACAGGTGTAAGGAGGGTTGGAAAAGCTCTAAGGAGGAAGAGGAAATAATCAGCTAGGGTCAGTGAGAGGAATCTCTTATTCTGTCTGCCTCTCCTGTCAGATTCCTTTTCTAGTTCTTTTTCCTTGTGGAGCACCCTAAGTCCTGATCTGTGCTTCCCACTTTCCACCATCGCCTACCCCGAGTGAGAACAACATAGATGCCCAAGTATCTCCATTTCTCTTCCCACAGATCACGGCTATTACTGGCCTTGCCCCAGAGTTTGACTGTAACACTGGATGGAGATCATCACCCAATGGTACAAAGATGAGACAGCACATTCTTACATCTGGTAATTTGAGCAATGTAGGTGAGGAGAGCGATATGCAATGTAACAACCACTGTTGATTTGTATTATTTGGTCTTGAGACCCTGAATCACTTTGAATGTTCTTGCTCTGATTCGTTTATGTTAGTGATACTGGTATGCTGCTACTGTTCTATGTTTTTGTTTGTTGTTTAAAATAAAATTTTTAAAAATGACAAGACATCAAATACAACTGTCTTATTTAAAAATGTTGAGACACTGACTCTTGTCCCTGACTTTCTGTGGGGAGCACCAGTCATGTGCAGAAAGAATGACTGTTAGACTCTCTCTGGCACTACCTTCTCACATTGCTTTCTCCCAAGTCTCTACTGCAGGGACTGTGTTTCTCATCCCCACACTGGGATCCTGCCAGGCTCCACCCATGGGAGACAGACATGTCTTTCTTTTTTTGTCTAGATGTATCATAAATTAAATTGTTTTATTAGTGCATGTTTTCAGTGCATCATAATTACATTCATCTTAGGGAGTAAGGACCATACTTGAAACATCTTCGTTTTTCAATTCTTTATCCCTGCCCTGCTTCTCCTCTTCTTCCCTCTCTAGATCCCTTTCTCATTTGTGAAACATCCCTCTCCCTGTTTCCTATCATTTTTGTAATGGTTGATACATTGTGACAACTTGAGAAGTGTAGAAGTTTAACTAATCTACTCAGCAGGAGGCCAGGGTCCTCACGTTGTAAACATCCTGAATCTGTGCAAGAGAAGGGCACAGAGGTGGTGTGTGAGTGCTACATAGCCTGCTTACAATATAAGGGAGGAAATGAGGCTTGTTTTCCCCACCTTTTGCTCTTGCTGCTTTTGCTGTCTTCTGCCAACTTGAAGTGTTGCTCCTCTGCCATGCCACCCTGCCTTGGAACCAGCTGATTATGGGCTGAAACCTCCACATACTGTGAGCTAAATAAACCTTTCCCTCTTTAATTTGGGTGCCAGGTATTTTGTCTCAGCAACAAGAGAAAAATAACCAACACACTTTCATATTGGTTTTAAAAATTATTTATACTTTGGGTTTCTCATTTAAGAGAAGTTGTTGAAACTTGTAGGTCTTATTTATTTCACTTAACATTATGGTCTCAAAGTGCATCCATTTCTCTATAAATGACTCATTTATCTTTTCTTATGACACAGTAGTACACCATTGTGTATAAATACCACATTTTCTTTATCCATTCATCTGTTGAATATATAGGCTGCTTTCAAGATTTAACTATTATGAATTGTGCTGCTATAAACGTGAGTGCGCATGGATTACTGTAACATGATGTTTTTAACTCTTTGGGAAAGATACATAGAAAAGGAATAGCTGAGTCAAATGGAATGTCTAGCTTTAATTTTTTAATACTGATATCCATAGTGGTTGAAGAAGTACAAATGGTCAATAAACATATAGAAGGCCCTTCTGCAGAGGCAAGGAGTGGGAGGAGCCAGGACAGGAGTGTCTCCCTCTCTTTTGGCCTTGTAGGACACTTTTGACAGCACCTGTGTGGTTCTAGCTTGCCACTGTGTCCCTGGTTTTGTCCCTGAGGCTCTGTGACACCACCTCCTCCCATTGCTCCTCAGTCTCCAGGGCATGGAGGGTCCCACTGCTGCCAAGCACTAGGTTTCCCCATGTTCTCTGGGTTCAATTCTTTACTGCCAGAGAGGTCAACTCTAGGTCTTTGGTTCTACTCAACCTGAATTATAAAGAGTGGGTTCTGTTGTTGTGATAGATGCCACTGAACTGCTATCTGCATGTTCTGTCCCCTGCAGACCTCTCCAGCTTTGAGAGTATCCTGTTGCTAGTGACTCCTAAGTGCCCATGGTGGCTCCCCAGTGTCCTTTCTTCTCAGTGTATTATTCCTAGTCATCATCAAGAGCTTAACTGTTTTTACGCAGTACCTCACCCTCAACTCCTAGATGACCCTGTTGCCTTGTTGTTTTTCTCACAGAAGCCTGTCCTGACATGTTCTTGGGTGTCTTTGCCACAAATTCCCTGTACACCATTGTCTGCAGTTTCCGGTACAAGACCTGATGCATATGGCATAGGCCGAAGTACTTGTGAGTAAATAAATAAATGGCAAACATAGGATGAATGATTTTTATTTACTTAAAAACAGAAAATATTTATTTTGGTCCACAGATTTTTATTAGTACATATCTGTGATAAATAATGAATGTATTCATTATATGAAATATGTGTATTTAGATATATAAAGATATCAATCACATCTCAATCCTTTTTATTTCCCCTTCCCTTTCTTTCTTTCTCTCTCTCCCTTTCTCCCTCCCTCTCTCTCTCTCTTTCTCTCTGAGACAGGGTCTCACTAAGTAATTCAGGATAGCCTTGAACTCACTATGTAGTCCAAGCTGTGCTCAAACTCACAATGATCTTCCTGTCTCAGCCTCCCAAATGGTGGAATTACAAGTGTGCACCACCACACCTGACCCCCTTCTCTTTTTTCCTCTTCCCTCTATCCCTAGATTCCCTTCTCATGTGTAAAATGTCTACCTTCCTATTTCCTATCATCTATGTTTTATATTATTTTGCTCTTTAAATCATAGTTTAGGTTTCTCACATAAGAGCCATGCAATATTTAACCTCTGTGTCTAATTTATTTCACTTAACATTATGGTCTCAAGTGGCATCCATGTCCCAAATGACTCAAATATAGCTTTCTTTGTGGCTGAGCAGTAGTACTCCACTGTGTGTATGTACACCACATTTTCTTATCCATTTATCTATTAGTAGAAATAGAGGACATTTTTAAGATTTAGCTATTGTGTTTTGTACATAAATATGAGTCTATGTGTATGGCTGCAACATGAATTTTAATGGAAAACACTGTGATCTCAATGTTCATGTCTCCTGGAGAGTTACATGTTGAAATTACCTTCAAGTATGATCCTTTGTATTGGGGCATGCTGGCAGAACTTTGATGAAAGGGAATCATACCTTATCAGACAGGCCACTGAGAACTGATTAGCCTCTTCTGCTCTGGGAAAGCTAGCTAGAAAAACTGTCTATGAACCAGAGAATGACCAGGCACCAGATCTGCTGATATCCTGATTTTGGATGCCCCAACATCCTGAGCAAAGGAAAATAAATGCTTGTTTATGCACACTACATTTTATTTCCACATCACTAACAGGCTAAGGCAGGAACCTGTTCATGTTGGTGGCTGAGATTTGTGATACAGAAGAAAGTTAAGTTTTACGATCCTAAAACCACTCCATATCTGCATGGTGAATTTAAATTTTTAAGTTTCACTTTGTGGTTTCTCCCAAGAGAACACCTTGGTGTTCTGGCCCCCAGAGTTGTCTTAGGACTCCTGCTGTTAGCTTTTCTTTCCTTGTTCTTTGCCATGGGCTTGCTTTTATTATTTGTTGTGTTGCTAACTCATTTCTAATGGGCCTTGAATTAGCACACTGTTAGTTAGATATACCATAGGGAAAAGGTCTTTTGAAAACCACTCTAGATTTAAAATTATGCAAGAGAGTAATACAATTTCCAGGTAACAACTAAAGAACAGCTTATGTATATTTTGGGATAAAGTATGTCTCCTGGTCTTCCTTATCATCCAGATTCATCACTCCTTCTGGGCTACTGATTTGCAGCAAGCTCTCTTTCTCTTGTGTGTGTGTGTGTGTGTGTGTGTGTGTGTGTGTGTGTGTGTGTACATGCACACATGTGACAGAGGAAGAGAGTTTGGGAGAAAAGGAGGTTTTTTTTTGTTTTTTTTTTTTTTGTCTTTTTGAGACAGGATATCCATATGCAGTTCAGGCTGGCCTTGAACTCACTTTATAGCCCAGGCTGGCCTTGAACTCACAATCTTACTGCCTCAGCCTCCCAAGTGCTGGGATTACAGATGTGTGCCACCACGCCTGGCTGCGCCACCATGCCTGACTTCAGAAAAAGATTTTTTATAAACTTAATTTTTTCTTTAGCCTTAGTATACTTCCTTTTTGCTAGAAAAGGGGTGCTAAAAATTTAAATTTTAAAATTACACAGAAATATGCTTGAATCTTTAGTTCTTAATAATTAAAAGAATTGTAAAACCTACTAAACTATGACCCAATACAAAATTGGAAGTGTAATATCTACCTAAAAATATTTTTTTTGCTTTTTTTCTGGCACCGGGAGTCGAACTCATGACCTCATGCTTGCCAAGCAAGCGCTGTGCCGCTGAGCTAAATCCCCAGCCCCTACCTAAAAATATTGTTGTGAAATTTTCATCACATGTTATAATGATAAAATTACAGGTGACCCAGTCTATCAGTTAGGACTAAGATGTTCATTTAGCAGGCTCCTACTGGAAGGCACACATATAATGCCAAATGGTTATCTCATTGACCAGCTGCCCAAGAAGCGGCTGACATGACAAGGGCAACCAGAGAGAGTGTTTCTTCTCTTTGTATTTTTGAAATAAGTTCTCATTATGCAGTTCAGGTTGGTCTTGAACTCACCTTGTAGCCCAGGCTGGCCTCCAACTCACAGTGATTCTTCTGCCTCAGCCTCCTGAGTGCTGGGATTACAGTCATGTGCTACTATACCTGGCTCAGGATAGGGAGTGTCTATGTTTGTGCTTTCAAGTCATAATTACTTACAGTGTTGGCATTCACTGCAGGTAACAATGATTCAAGCAACTTTATAGAGGCTCCCATAAGTATAAAAGAAGAATTGCTCTCACCTAAATGGCTTTGAGAGGCAGGATGGGGTTATGCCTGGGCTTTGCATCCATCTGAGCACAGTGGGGTGTCAACAATCCACTGAGCTCAGGTGAATGCACACTCTGGCCCTCAAGGGCACAGGAGCAGGAGCTGGTGACATGTGGCAGAGACACTGTCTGTATGTAAACTAGGTCTTGCCTAGAATCTGGGCTCTAAAGGTCGCTTCTGTCCCGAGTTTCTGTCCATCTGTGCCATGCTCCCTTCAGCCAGTTGCTGTGCTCTGACATGCAGAGGGTGTGGGATCTCTCTGCTGTCTTTGGAAATTGCAAGTGGCTAGTCTGGGACACATGGAGAAGACACTCATGGCAATGCCTCTTACATAGCGGAGTCTGCATTATTTATTTTACATACCTTTTCTCAACTGAAATTTGCAGTTACGAAGCATAGCTTTTTTATTATAATTAAAACCAAACTTTCCCTCTGAAAATTCACAAGAATAAGGGCATATGCTTCTTTTCTTAAGGCAGTGATATGAAATGGAGATGAGAAATAGCCTTTTATGGAAAGACATTTTTTCTTTTTTCCTATTCTTTAAGAGATGTGACAATTAATCCATATTTTGATGTCTGATTCACTGTCAAGGATCATAACCCTGAGTCTAACCCTAAAAAGATTTAGAATGCTCAGCCTAAATCTTACTTCTTAAGGATTTTTCCCCATGAGGATTAATTCTTCTTTTTAGAGGCAAGACTATTTTGCTTATAAAGTGTCTCAGAGAATAAATATTCATATGCTATGGAACTGGAACCCAATAAAGACTCCAGAGAGCAGAAGAGACATGCACGCTCCCTTTTCTCAACCATGTGTCCACAAAGCTTGAAATCCCCACCTTACTTGCCCAAAGCCATGGCAGTTAAATAAGGTCAAATGAGAAGCTCAATTAAAACTGCTCAAAAAGACAGAAAGAGCGTCACCATGCTGGTAGTGCCAGATATCATACGATCTGACATCTCACTGTCCAGGCTTGCCATCTGGTGATACAGTAGGGTTCCAATCTTTCTAAAAATAAACACATCAGTTACAATTGTCCACTCAAGTAGGTATGACAGAGGTGGTCTTACTGGCGATTTGAGTCTTAGATTACCTGAGGTTATTTGACAGACCTCAGTTGTATAACTTCAGCTGTGTGGGTTTCAGATTTCATACTCTCTGTGTTGAAGTGTTATTTAGTTTACAAATCATTTTGCAGAAAATGAAAAAATCAAAACAGATTCACATACAATAATTTATAAGCAAAACCTTTTACTTCAGGTTTAAACATTCCCTCAGCTCAGTTTTTTTCTGACAAACAAAGACTTCTGGAATGGAACTTATAGTGATACCATCACCATCACCATCACCACCATCACCATTGCCACTACCAATCATTTCTTATCATTCTTATTGAGTATTATTACCCCAGAAATAAGCACTGTACAAAGTTTACTCTGAGTGATAAGCAATCCAAGAGACATGGAAATGACAGGAATCTGACATGCACAAGGTAGTAGTATTTCTTTTAGAGGCTGGACCTTAGCAGTCCCTAGCTTAGCCAAACTTTCCAATGCTCTCTTTTCTTATGTGCCAAATGTAGAAAATGATAGTGTTACTGAGAGGCAGAAATGAAGCAGGTTGTGCTAAAGTGTTTATCCTGTTTGGGGAAGACCTGGGGAGCTAAGGGTATAAACCCTGATCCGAGGTCAAGATAGGAGGGAATGAGATGGGCAGTTTAGGCAGCAAGGCAGCAGAAGAGGATCACAGTCTTCCTTTCTTGGCCCTTTGTTCTCTTTGGGGGTCAGCGGAAGGGATGATACCTTCCACATGGTGGAGGATTGCCTGCTTTCCTCTGTCTATTGATGTGATGGAAAACCATCTGAACAGTCTCTCGGACATGTTTAATTTGTGCACCCTGTGGCCAGACAAGTAGACAAAGAAAATTCACCTTCATAGCTGTGTCTCTGCTTCTGAAGGTGAGGCATAGGTTAAAAACCCTCCTGAGTCTTCTGTTGAAGGACGGACAACTTAGAGGTAGCGGGTGTCAAAGGCTTGCTGGGATCCTTTGGGTGAATGGGTGACTGGGTGACCCTTGCTTCTCTGTCACAGCTGAGGCAGAATGTGAACTGGCCACTTACTTGGATGGTCTGTGGGGAAGTGCTTCTGGGTCAAGTACTAACAGCTGCCTCCTTCCCAAGCTGCCCTTGAAAGTGGCTCCTACTTGCATCCTGCAGACACAATTATGAACAACAAATAGATAAATACAACTGGTGTTCTGTGAGACTGCAGCTTCAGGGTGTGCAGTGAGCAGAAAAGTGGAAACACCAATTTCAGTGTTTCCTACCTCATGTGGCCTTAAGCTCAATTTCTCAGTATAAAAAATAGAGATGATAATTCATGTTTCATTTGAAAGCCCATAAAATATTATGTATGATCTGGTACATGAGCAAAAACATTTCAAGTTAATACTGGCTGGAATATTCAGGCAAACTAAATTGAATGCTGAACACAAGCACTGTAAACTGTTTAGAATTTGGATGATAAGGTATGAGAAGGACTATTTGAGTGGAAGATCACTAACAACTGTAAACAAAGTAATTTGGTTAATTTTAATACTATTTTTGTTTTTTCCACATTTGAAAAATAGTATCATTGCTCCTAGCAGTGTGATAAAGTAGATACCTTTCAAGATTTTTTAATGTAAACATTTGAAAATGTTAGACTAAAATTGGAGTGTTGGGTAGACAAGAAGATAAAACATTTTCCGAGGCAAAAAACTGTCTCAGAGTTGGAGCCCAGAGCAGTAAACCTCTTTTACACGCAAATTATTTGCAGAATCCTAGTGAACATCTGTTTTTGTTTTGTTTTGTTTTTCTCTTAATGAAAGTCTAATGAGGGAGTTCATGCAGTGCTATCAAGGTAAACCAGAAAAAATAAGCGCTGTGCACCCTTAGAATTTCTAGGATAGGTGTACATACACACCAATATTCATACTACATTTGAATAAATTAAAGATGGAATTTATGCAGAGATCTCTAGAGCCAGGTAAAACAGAGAATAATTTTACTTGGGAATAAGTAGGCCATAAGGCAACACTCATGTGGTTTCCAGGCTGCATTTTTATTCTCTGGGTGCCAATTAAAAACTTAGGCTGAGAAATTAGGTTAAAATGTTTCTCAGTTGAGGATGTTCCCATCATCCCAGGACAGGTAAACACATAAATCTGCTGGGGACTAACTCACCTTCCTGGACACTCAAGAGGATTCCCATATGCAGACTTTCATGTTCTTAATATATGTAAATGACTTTAAAAGGAGTGAAAAGTGAAAAGATGATAAAAATTACACTGTGAAAGTAATAAACAAATCCTAGAGATGAACACTGGAATACTTGTAAGAAAAATACAAAATATTAAGCATAACATAAAAATTATAAAATTGGGAAAAAGTTGTTTAGAAGGCAATGTGAAGAAACAACAGTGTTGAATGAAACAGTGTTATGCTGGAATTCAAGAAACAATAGATATTTTCAACAAGGTTAAACACATTCAAATTATAAAATGTTAAAT
>NW_004955510.1:3067043-3094380 GCF_000276665.1 Chinchilla lanigera | reverse complement strand
AACAGAATGACACTTCACTCTTGTAGAAGTGATAAATGGAATGTCTGCTCCTAACATGGTAAAGGATCATGTGCATTGCCTTAACATTGGGAAAAGTCACCAACATTCTTGTTTGTGACTTTTATTCAACACTTTATTGGAGGTTCTGACCTGAAAAATAAACAGGAAAAATGGACCCCAAATTGAGAACGGAGAAGTAGAATTATCTTTATTTACAGATAATATGACTGTTTAAATAGAAAAAAATCCTAAGGAATTCACAATATACCTCTTAGAATTAGTAAATGAATTCAGCAAGGTTGCAGGGTCAAAATATGAAATCCAACCATATTTGTGGATTAACTAATGGTCAACATGTAATACCAAGCTGAACTAAGTCAGTGTGGTTCTGGGTGCGGGTGGCCCACCTGAGGATTGTTGTCAGCATCATAAAAGGAGAACTGGAGGGGAAGATGGTGTGCTATTGATTCTCCCGGAGAAGGTTGTTGTGCTGGTTTTGCTGATATGAACTCAGCTGTTCTCATCATCAGATGAGCTTGGGTCCTTACTGTCCCCGGGGATGGCTGCAGTTGTCTTTGGGCAAGCTCTTGTCTTTACTTGAGTGTTGCTTCCTGACTCCAGTGCAGAACCCTCAGCCTTCTGGCACAGATCCTTCGTCCTGCTGGTACAGACTTTGTAGCTTTTACCACTGACCTTTGGGCCTTCCCAGTGCAGATCTTTAATACAGAGTGCATGAGAAATTGTGGGCTCTAGGCTTCTGGCTGGACTTATGCAGGACATTTCTATGGGATCCAGGCCCTCAGCTGGATTCTTTGGGTCTGTAGTGTGTTGACAGACCTCCTGCACGCTTTTGCATTTGACTCTTTAAGTAAATATTATAAAATAATTCTATAAATTGTGTGTTCTATATTAATCTTTTCCCTTGTAAACCCTGACTACAGCAATATTTCCACATACAATAAATAGTCAAAGATGAAATTATGAAAACAATTCCAATTATAATAGCATTAAAAAGAACAACATAGGAGGCCAGTGCCTTACCATATCACAGCGATATATGTGCACCCATGTTTATAGTAGTACAATTTGTAATAGCTAAATCATGGAAGCAACCCAACTGCCCATCAACTGAGGAATGGATAAAAAAGTTGTGATATTTTTATATAATGGAATATTACTCAGCTATAAAGAAAGACAAACTTGGGGCTTTTGTAGGTAATTGGATGTAACTAGAGACCGTACTCATAAGTGAAATAAATCAGACCCTCATGTGTAAACACTGTATTGTCTCCCTAGTGTAAGAACCCAAAAGAGTGAATAAAATCTAAAAGGTACAATAGATATCATGAAAGGGAAAGAAATTGCTCAAAGGAAGGAACAACTGGGATGAGGGAAAAGAGAAAAGAAAGAAATAAGGGAAAATATATATAGATATACACATGATAGCTAAGATAGTTTTACTACTGATTTCTACTACTTTATTGAAAGGAACAGTTAATGTTTAACTGTTTGATCAATCTTATATGCCTATGTTTGTTTATCTGAGGATCCCATTTGAACATGTAAATATGTAATACAACCACCATTGTAAATTTCCTATCACTTTGTCTGAAAATAGTATTGCTTGTATTGTTTTTGTGTTATTTTGTAAATATCTATGTGTCTGTTAATTTGTAATATATTTTCTTTCTTTTATCTTTAAAATAAAAGAGAACAATATATTTTAAACATTTTAACTCAGTATAATTCTTTTCTTTTTTTGAGACAGGGTCTTGCTATATAATTCAGGCTGGCCTTGAACTCACTGTGTACCTTAGGCTGGCCTCAAACTTATGGCAGTTGTCCTGCCTCAGCCTCCCAAGTGCTGGGATCACAAGCCTGTGCAACCACAACTGACTCAATCCAGTGCTTATGAAAATCCTTGCAGGCTTTTTGCTTTTGCAGAAGTTAATAAGTACAGCCTGAAATGTACTTAAATATGCAAAGGATTCAGAATCGTCATACAGTTTTTAAAAAGATAAATCAAGTCTTATAACAAATGCTTACTTATTTCAAAGTTTACTATAAAGCTACACTATAAAGACAGTGTGGATTTACATAAAGGCAGGCATATAATCAATGGAACTGAATTAACAGTCTAGAATTAAACCCTAACATTTATTAGTCAATTGATTATTTTAAAGCTGCTAGGTAATTCAAAGAGAACAGGACAATCTCTTTGAAAAATGAATATGCCTAAGAAAAAATACTTTAAAATCACATTGCAAATATAGGACTTGCATTTAGAACATATGCTGTTTACTTACAACTTATTAATAGGAAAACAAAGTTTTCCCCCAGGAGCATAAGATTTGAATAGAAATTTTGCTGAAGATATCCATGTAAATAATAAGCACATAAAAAGATGCTCAATATCATTAATTACTAAAAATAAAACATAGTGTGCTTTTAGTTCAAAATCAAACTGAAAGGCAATAATAGATGTTGGTGAGGCTATGAAGAAATTGCAGTTCTCGTATATTTTGGGGAACGTAGAATTTTATATACACTTTGAAAAACAAATTTGGCACTTTCCTGGGAAGTTAAATATATGTTTATTAACAATATGGCCTAGCAGCTCTTCCTCCAGCTATATAACAACAGAAGTATGTGTTTCTATGCAAAGACTTATATACAAAAGTGTATAGTTAGATTGTTCAAAAGAGCTTTAATTGGAAACAATTCAAATGTTTATCTACCTGATAACCAAAAATTTGATGTGCATATCCACTGAAACACTATCTATCCAGCAGCAAAAATAACAGCTTATGATACATGCTATGACATAGATGAAACCTGAGAACATTATGTTAAATGAAATAAGGGGTATGAAAAGAATATATACTATATTTTTTACCCAAAATTCTAGAAATGGCAAATCTTTGCAGAGTGGAAACAGATTAAGTGGTTTTCTGAGAATGAGTGTCAAAATGGAGGTGAACTGCACATAGGCATGAGGAACTTTTAGGATATAATAGAAATGTTCTAAAATTGGATTGTGATGATATTTGCACAACTCTACAGCATGTACTAAAATCACTGAAATGTTGAATTAAAATGGGTAAAATTTTTGGCATGTAAATTCTACCTCTATAAAGATTTTAAAGGCCTTAGAAATTGAATAAGATATGTAAAGGCAAAGCTAACAAAAAGGGTAGAAAAGAACACAGAGGGATCTTTCCAAAGCTAACCAAAAAGTGTATAAAAGAACAAAGAGATATTTTGTAGTGATAAAATATACTGTCTATCAAGGTTATATTATAAGGATAATATCACAATAATAAAATATATACTGGAAGTATGCTAGAAGTGTAAAAGTAAACTAACAGATCAATGATTATAGTGAGATTATAATCCCAGCATTCAGGAGGCTGAGGCAGGAGGATCATTGTGAGTTTGAGACTAGCCTGGGCTACAAAGTGAACTCAAGGCCAGCCTGAACTGCATGGTGAAATCCTGTCTCAAAAAAAAAGATAAAAAACCAAACATGTACATTTATAAATCTTCATTTATTGCAAGTGAAAACAACTAAAAATTACCAAAATGTGATAGTCAATTCTACTCACTTGGACATTATACAGCTATAAGCCATTCATGCAAAGTGTATCTCAGTAATTTGTGTGTGTGTGTGTGTGTGTGTGTGTGTGTGTGTGTGTGTGTGTCTATGTGGTACTGGGGATTCAACCCGAAACCTTCATAATTAGCTACATCTCCAGCCGTTTGTTATTTTCTATTGAGACTACTCCTTGCTTAATCACCAAGTTTTCCAGGCAGTGCTGGAACTTGTGATCCTCCTGCCTCAATTTTCCAGAGTGCTAGGGTTACATGTTTGAGCCACCAGGTCCTGTTCTAAATAATTATTTTCACAAGTATATACAGGAAGTGGAGGACTAACTATAATGGTTGATAGAATGTGTCACCTTGAGAAGCTTAAAAGCTGTTATGATTTGTGTCTAGTTGTTCCCCCAAAGCCTCATGAAGTCATGGGGTGAGATTCTAGAGTTTATGATTAATTCAGGATCTGATGCTGGGATTATGGGTGTGAATACTATACCCACCCTGGGGCGGGTAGTCTGCATACAATGCAAGGGAGGGAAAGAGGCTCATTCTGCACCACCACTTCTCCCTTTTTGTTGTTGCTGCTTTTGCTGGTTGCTGCCACCATGAACTGTTGCCCTCTGCCATGTGCCACTCTGCCTTTGAACTGGCTAACTGTGGACTGAAACCTCCACAAAACTGTAAGCTAAATAAACCTTTCCTTCCTTAACTCTGAACATCAGGACGTTTGTCTTGTCAATGAAAGAAAAGTAACTGAGACAAAAGCTTAACTAAGTAACTCAGGAGTTCTATATCCTACAATGTAGAGACACGCCCTATAGCAACTATTTACCTTTAGGATATTTTAATGGTTGATTCATTGTGTCAATCTGAGAAGTTTAGAAATTTAAGTGTCTCAGCAGGGGGCCAGGGTCTTCATTTTGTAAATGTCTTGAGCCTGTGCAGGAGGTGGTCACAGAGATAGTGAGAGTACTACACAGACCCTAGGACAGATAGCCTGTGTACAGTATAAGGGAGGAAAAGAGGCATGCTTCCCCCATTTTTGTTCTTCTTGCTTTACTATCTTCCAGCAACATGAACTGCTGCCCCTTTGCCATGCCACCCTGCTTTGGACCCAGAGATTACGGACTGAAACCTCTACAAACTGTGAGCTAAATAATCTTTTCCTTCATTAACTTTGGGTGTTGGATAATTTGTCTCAGCAACAAGAAAAAAGTAACTAAAGCAGAATTTGGTACCCAAGAGTGAAGTTGTTGCTGTGACTATACCTGACCATATGGTTCAAGAGGCTTCGGGAATGGCTTGTGAGAAAAGTTTGGAAAAGTTCTTGGAGATGTTACCTGAAAGAGTAGAGCTAGAACACCTTAAGCTGTTCTGTATGGGATATTCTGGTCAGAGCTCAGAACACCATAAGCCTGATGAAAATCCTGCCTATAAAGACCAGGCTTAGGAGGATTCTGTTGATAAGAAGACTGCACTGGCTGTTGGAGTCCAGGCGATGGGGGTTATGGCTTGGCAGAAATTTTGTCTGTAGTTTGCTCATGTTCAGAGATTTTGCCTGAGAATGAGATTAAGGGTGGCAGACTAATTAACCTTGCAGAAAAAATTTCAAGGCAGTTGACTCTTAAGGCTGTGGCATGGCTGCTGCTTGGGGCTTTTAGCCAGATCTATGCTGAGAATCAAGAGCAAAGAACTCAACAGAATTATCTAAACTGTTGTGAGTTTGGCCAGAAAAGGAGCTCAGTAGAATGATTTAAACTATTGTAAATTTGGCCAGAAAGGAAGCTCCAGTAAAGCTGTGAACTATAAAGAAAGAACTGATAGAAATCTTGATTGCTGAAAAGGAACAGAAAAATATAAAATATGGCCTGAGGGCAGCAAAAGAAGCAACAATTCTCCACAATTTGCAGCTCAAAACTGCAAAAAGTGAAAGACTTTGCTTTCAGAAGATAACTGCAGAGCACCATGTTGCAGAATGGCATCAGCATAGAGAATTTATGCCTCAGAATTAGACTCAGAGTGCTCAGCAATCCAGTCACTGGGCCCTTACAGCCAAGATAGAGAAAAACCTGGCTATTGCTCCAGCTCACAGCAGACCTTGGCATCATCCATATGGTGGTGATTTTCTTTTTTGGTACCAGGAGGTGATGGAAGTTTTAGGTACATGCAGAATACAAGAGTTGTGGGGTTATGAAAGCTTCCACCCAGATTTCAGAAGATCTGGGAGGCCACAGAATGTGTCCCTGGTAGGGCAATATTTGAAGTTGTGAGGGTGAAGCCAAAGGTGCAATGGAGACCCCAGAAGTTTGGATAAGCCAGGAATATGGACCATCTAAGGAAAACTAAGAAAGAAGCTCCAGAAACTACAACCTCCATAAGTGCCATAGGGATAGAGAACCTCATCACTTGCCAGAGATTGCCTCAGATGCTGCACATGGAACTACAGGACTTAATGTTTGCCCTCCTTGATTTTGGACTTGCTTTGGCCCCAATCTTTTGTAACCCTCTTCTTGTAACTTTTGGAATGAAAATATTTATCTTGAGACATTGATTGTTGCAAGTGTTTAACTTTTCATTTGTACAGGGGCTCACAGCTAAGAGTTTACCTTAAATCTCAGAGGATATTTGGACTTTTCAGCAATGCTTAAACTGTTAGGACTCTGGCAACTCTTAGAGATGTACTAAATGCCTTATGCATAAAGGAATGTGCATGAGTCTTTCGGGGAGCAGGAGCAGAATGTTATGGTTCTAATGTAATATAATATTCATAGACTTAATACTGGTTCTTAAGGATTGTTAAACCTGTGTTGTAATGTTTAAGTTGTGAAATGATAAAAATAATCATACCTTTGTATCTGGAAACTGGTTTTAAAACTTTGTCTGGTTTAAAATTGAAAAAGGGTGGATTTCAATGGTTGATATCTTGTGTCAACTTGAGAAGTTTAGAAGCTTAACTAAGTAACTCAGCAGTTCTACATCCTAGGGTGTAGAGGACCTGCTGTAGTGCAGCTGTTTATGCTCTAGGTTGTTGTAGTGGTTGATTCATTATTTTCAACTTGAGAAATGTAGTAGTTTAAGTGACTCAGCAGGGGGCCAGGTTCTTCACTTTGTAAACATCCTGGGCAAGAGGAGGGTATGGATATGGTGACAGTGAGAAAATCTACAAAATCATAGTTGCTTTCTGCCCACAAGAAGACTAATGAAATTAAATCCCTAAATCCCCAACCCTCCTTGACCAAGTTGGGATTCCATTTTCATTGTTGACAGAATAGCATGAGGAGGCAGAAGCCAAAATGGATTCAGATGTGGCCCAGAGTGAGTGTTGTTCAGGGGAGTCTTTAACAACCACTAACTCCCTGTCAGGCATCCTTGTTGATCCTCTTCTGTATCAGGTTAATAATCTACATTAGTTACTGTGGGCTGATTAGATCCACAATCTTTCAAATGAGTCTACAGCAAAGGCTTAATAAAAGGAGGCAAATGGAATGATTTCAGAGCTCCAGAAGGGTGAAAGTCCTCCCACAGAAATTGAGATTCTCTCAGGGCTAAGACCAAGACCTTCTCTAGGTAGTCTGAATTTATTTGGTTTTTAGAAGGAGGAAGTGGAGTACTCAAGGGTGGAATTAGTCAAGGACATCTCCGAGTAAGGTATTAAATTAATCCTTAATAAGAATTAAGTTAATCCACCTAGGAGTGAGATGCCTGAACCTATAGTCTTTATCTAGTTGGGATTGGATCCAGGTGTCCTTGGCTGTGATCTCATTTTATCCTTTGAGGCATTCCAGCTTCATCCATCATTATAGGTTTTATTAGGGATTAGTGACTCACAGAGATTCACTTACTATGAGTCTGTCATCCATTTTCAGACAAGGAGTCTAGGCCTTGGGCAGATTCACAAGTGAACATGAAAAGCCAATTGATTAATTTAAGTCCTGCTCAGGGTTGCTTCATAGTGGTTTCCACCACTTCTAGAAGTCAGGGAGTAAGGTATCCTACCTGGATGAGGACATGCAGGCCTATCCTTGTGTGAGGGCAGAGGGAGAACAGAGAAGCTACCTTGCTCTCTGAGTCCTAGACAGTTTAGGAGGCAGATGCCATCTGTGATAAGCTGCTATTACTATACTTTCAGTGATCACTAACTCCTGGTGTTCACACGGTTTAGTGATTCTCTCTCTTTGAATTTAGGCTGAGCATATGGACTTGATTATAATGAATAGGAGATGGGAAAGTAATGGAATGTCACTTCTGAGTTTACATATATAGCATTAGGACTTCCTCCATTATTCTCACTCACTCCTTAGATTGCTCTTGAGATAACTTTGTAGAGAGACTCACATGACTGAGCTGGGAAGATCTTCTGAGGCTCATCAACAGCAAAATTAAAACTGTTCTCAGTCAGATCCTGAGAGGCCTCTGACTTGATCATGATTTCATTATAGCTTGTGAGAGACTGAAGAAGACCACTCAGCTGATTTGTTCCCAGATCTCTGACTCAGAGAAATTTTGAGGAAATAAATATTTTATGTTTTGATACATTGTATTTTGGGGTGTGGTTTGTTAAGTTGCAATTGCTAAGTAATATACAGTTCTATGTTGTTGAAGGGAGAGCAAGTCATTTGATGGAAATAAAGTGATTGACCAAAATCTGTAGACAGAGTTGGAGAACAGAGAGTTTCCACACTCTGAGTCTCACTCAAAAATCAAAGAGAAAGGAGAATATCTTGAAAATAGCCAGAGAAAACAAGAAACGTTACACAAAGTGTATAAACTGAGATCACAAAATGGCTGCAGTAGGGATCAAAGCCACTAATGCAGAGTCAGGGATGATTGGGAAGTTAGGGCCTGAGCATGTTCTCAAATGAATAATTTTTAAATTGGGCAAGTCCATCAGAACCACACTATCTTCCATCTTCACTTATTTTTGCTTCAAGTGCAACTAACCAAAGGACTTTGGAACCATAAACTGACCCTTTGCCTCCATCAGTCAAATTTATGCAAAGTAACTGCTAGTACAATGCTGGTATTAGCCTTCTTATAGTTGCTTTTGCTGAGTAATGAAATCAGAGCCTTGCATGTGGTGAGCTAATGATTTGGGGGCGGGTAGTGGGATTCAAACTCAGGATTTTGTGCTTGCCAGGCAGGTGCTGTGCTGCTGAGCTATATCCCTGGCCCTATGAGCTAAACAATTAATTCTGTCCTTCTCTCTCTTGGAAAGCAGGCAAGTTGCTGCTGGATCTTTTGTGCCTTGCTACTGCAATTCCTTAAAAGACCCCTAATAACTGTCTTTTATTTGAGCCTGATAATTGTTTTCATTTCAGGTTTGTTTCAACAAGGGGAATAATGATTTCTGTATTCTCATCAGGAAAGAAAAGATTAGAGCCATAGACAATAGAATAATATTTGTAAAGTCCTTGGAGGGAAAAACATTACACTAGAATTTTATAGTCTATAAGTCAGCACAAAAATAGTGAGATATGAATATGGAAAAGGATAGAAAAATTATAGGACTTTATAGGACTGGTCCAGGAAGCTCTAAACAGATGCTCCAGAGAGAAATAGTGAAGAAAGAGAGTTATCTGTGAAATAATGGAATAAATTTTATCTTTTATCACAAATAAAATATGCTTACAAGGTGAACAGGCTCATTGATCATTTCATATATTGAGTGAAGAGAGAAAGAGTCCTACACAATAATATGTTACCTATTATCTGAAAATTGTGTAATTTTAACAACAGAATATTGAGAAGAGAAAGGAGAAGAGATTTTTTTGATTCATAAGAATTAAGAATCAGAGTATCAATATTCATTATATACCTTAATCAAACCCTTGGAAAGTGGAAAGGAATGGAGCATGTCCTTCATAATTAATAATTTCTATTGAAGAATTGTATTCCCAACCAAAGTATTAATTGTGAAAGCAATTAATAAATTATTGGGATTTTATTATTTTAAAAACTTACCTATCCTATACACTCATCCCTAGCAAACCAGTAGAAGACATGCTCTGCCAAATTGATGGATCAAACCAAGAAGCTAGAAATCCAAGAAATATGGCATTTGACAGAAGAAAAGCAAATGGAATTGTCAGGGTGATGGCGAGATCCTAACAGGACAGCTGTTTCACAGACTAAGAACTCTATCTTTCTAGTTTGAAGCATCTAAAAAAACTCTGAAGGAATTTTAAAGCATAATGAAGTGAAAAAATGTGTCTCAAGTTCCTGCCATGAAAATTATGCAAATGGACAGCTCAGTTGTGAAGCAATGATGAGCTCATGGAAAACAAGCTATGACAAAACTGTATTGTTTAGGCAATTATGATTTTGTCCAGTATGGTTTTAGTCTCTGTTCCCATACTTCCTGGCATATAACTTCTGACATCTTGGGAATGTTCAAGGAGATGAAAGCTTCTTGTTTAATAATGAGCTGAATGGTGGCTGGCAATCACTATTGTGCCTCAGGATGGGGACCAGTTACCAGGAAGACCCAGGAAAGGAAGAGGAGCTGAAGGCTAAGTCAGTCACAAATGTCCAGTGCTTTGATTAAGTTTGCCTCTGTGATGAAGCCTCTATAAAACCTGAAAGGATAGAGTTCAGACAGCCTCCAGATTGCTGAGCACAGGGAATTTCCCAAAGAGAACCACCAGTGAAGGCTGATACTCCAGTCCCACGCTCCACCTTTGGCATCTCTTCTTTGATATCCTTTATAATATCCTTCATAGAAAATAACACTGCACAGGTGACAGGCTGGGGCTTGTGGGTGGCATCCCAAGCAGAGGACAATCTCAAGGACAGTACCTGTCACGTGTTGGAGTTGCCACTCTCTCCAGTCAGAGTGGAGTTAAATCAGAGGTCTTTAGCCTGGTGCAGAACTGCTTGCTTGCTTACCTGGTGTGTGTGTGTGGGGGGGGTGGTTCCCACATCCAGTATCAGATGCACACTGGGAACATATAGTAGTAGTGTCCTAACCATTTTCCTTTTCAGTGAGACATAGTACCCACACCTGCAAATTAAAGGAGGAGCTGTTTATTTTGGCTCATGTATTTAGTTCATGGTGGCCCTACTCCAAGGCAGGAAGGCCTGGTGGAAAAATCTAGTGGAGGAAAGCCCACACTTCAAGACAATTGAGAAGCAGAGAGACAAAGACAGGTGAGTGTAAGGGAGATACACCCTTTCAGCTTAAGCCCCCAGTGATGTGCCTCTTCCTACCTGGCTCCACCTATTCACACCAAGGGAGCTGCTGCATCCCCATAATCCAATCACCTTCCACAAGCCTGAGCATCTGAGCACATGAGGCTTTGGGAGATATCAGTTATAAATCACCACAGGTGCAAAATAAGTTTATTTTTTCTATGTATCGACAGAGTAATCAGTGATGATTAGTGCTTAAGTGGACACCCAAAAGTGGACAGGAAAACTGATCTAACCCAATCTACAGGACACTGGGAAAATTTTTGAACTTCAGGTTAAAAATATATCTGACCCATATTAATTTTAATTTAATAAGAAAATTGGGCTTAAAATGATTTAAAATCTTAATCAGTTATTTGCATTGTTGATAGAGACAAAGGATCCTTTGAAAGAAAGTGCGTTGGAAAAGAAAGAGGAAATCCTGTGTCTACCTGGCCTCCAAGAGGTATAGCCTTTTGCATATTTGCGCTCACCTAATTGAAATGATTAAGAGACTTGCATAGAAATGGCTCTTAGTTTATATGTGTTTAACTCTGAGGCTTCTCTACAAACTCTCCTTGGGGAATTGTTACTTAACTTTAGAAAACTACTTTCTGTGATCATTTACAAAAACACAAGTGCGTTTTGAGAGAAAATCAATTTTCAAACGTGTTTTCTTAATTAAGTGATATTCAAGTTCTGTAAACCGTGGCTCAGCTTCCCAGCTTCCCCCAGAACCCATTGATGAGAAGGCCTTCCACGGAATGGTGTTCTCCTGGAAGAGGGTAGCTATGCCTCGGAGTCACCTGTTTCCTGTGGACTTAGGTGACCCAGTTGTCAATCTCAGGCATGGATCCAGCCTGCCTGCCTCTTATCCCAGAATATCTGAAAACTCCACCAGCATATGAATATCTAAGTGGTAAGATTAAAAATAGATCCGAAAGTGATTGTCACTTCCTACCAACAGACTGGTGATTGAGTGTGTTCTATGTTTTGGGGGTAGGACAATCAGCGTGAAAAGAGGTGTTCTGAATCATTCTGTGCTTAGCACAAAAGAGTGTGTTTATAATTAGCCATGTAAATCATGGGAGCAGAGTGCAAGGGCTTGAATGCCAGAAGCTTCATCTTCACTCACCCCGGAACCTTGGGCAAAACACTTAACCTTCTCTAGTCCCAATGGCCTCATTTCTAGAAATGCTACATCATAGGTCACTGGAAAGATTAAATGAGATATTGCAGGTGTAACTATAGTGTCTAATTGTGTTGCTCAACAAAGATATATTTTTTCTTTTGTTTCAATGATCTATTTATTTTTAAGTAGTTTTCTGTTTATTGTTAAAGTTGCAACAATAAGTAAAAATCTTTTTTTCTAATATTCTGAAATTTTTCTTGGAATAAAAATACAGAGAATGCTGTTAGGTCCGGCGACAAAGGAATATAAATCCATGCTAGCAGTTAGGTTAATGGACATGGAACTGACATTTCTAGATTTATAATATAACTGCTACACACACACAATTAATAGCAAAACTTCTAGCATTTTCAAATAGTTTATAACTATTGCCAAATATGCAAGCAATTTTAGACTGGTAAATAAATATTTAAATCCTGTACACCTCCTAGCTCCCTCTGTCTGGCTGCTGACTCACCATCACAAGACATTCCTATGTCCTGATTGGTCAAGATCAAAGGTCAAATCCTTAGCTCTCTTGAGCTGGAATGGGTGGCACTCTAGTAGAAATTTACCCAAAAGAGTGGCAAAAGATAACTAAGTACCATGCAGAAGAATTTTAAAGACATAGAATTTGTGGTTAGACAGATTTGTTCCTGTGCTCTTTTGTTTCCTGCCTATGAGATATTGGGAGAATTGTAAATGACCCTAGGCTTCCGTTTCTCATTTGTAAAGTGGAGCTGATAATAACTATCTTCTATGATCAAGATATCAAATGTACTAATATATGTAAAGCTTTTGACATTATTCCTGGCATACATTTTGGAGTACACAGAATGGAGAAATGCAAGTCTCTGTATCTTAGGTTCAAGAGCAAGTTGTAAGATTTTTCATTTTTATTTTTTATAAACTAGAGTTTTGTATTAGATATTATCATTGTTTGGGACAAATTTTTCACGCTGAAATTTCATTACATATTTAAATCTGAGTCAAGTTTTACTACCTCCCAACATGATTAGTGCTTTGCCAAGTCACTAATTATTAAATTAGCACAACAGCTGGTTTAAATCAAATCACCAATGGAAGTTAAGGGGAGGAACAGCAGTGTCAGAGCAGCATTGATCAGAACAACAGACAAGCATTCCATGTTTAACCTTCAAGCTCAAGTCTCACCATTAGAAAATCCACCACTGATAGTTGTTGGGAGGAGGAGAAAATCAAATAATCCATTTGCTGAGTAGAAAAAAGATCAGCATTATTGGGCAATGGCCCTCTTCAAATGAATTGTGTAACACAATTTAGAGTCTATGAAGCCAAAAGCTCAAGGTCTTTAGGAGGTGAACAATTACTCTCACATGCTCAGACTGGGCAGGTAACAAGTAGCTGCTGAGTCCCACCAGACGTGTGTCCCTGTCCTGTGTGACAGGAAAATTCTGGGGAGCCCAGTTCTGGGAGATGATAGGATAGAAGCAGTGCTCATCATTGTATTGGCTTTAGAGAAAAAATACTTTTTTTCTCTTAGTTCTTAGGAATATAGAAGAAAGGTTAGCAGACAATTAATTCTTAAATGACCAGAGATCAACTTTTATTTCAATGCTCTACCTTGAGGACTTCTGTCCCTCCTTTCATTTAACCTTAGGTTGAAGATGTTCCTCTTCAAATGCCAGTGAAACTAGAAATAAATGACAATCACACTACGATGAGCAGAATGTTGGGAAAGTAGAGCAAGTAGATAATAGCATCAAGGTCAGGGACCCAGGAATATGCTGATGTGAATAAGGAGCTATAATAGCCAGGGAATTCGAGGCTCATTTGCCTCAGACAGATCATGGAGCCCTGGTCAATTTCTGAGAGATGCAGTCTGGAATCTCTGCTATGATGGAGACTTCTGAAGGGTTGTAATAGTAGGTTGGAATCTGGAGTGAAAAGTGTGAAATAGTTCATTTTTATGCCAATTTTACTAGACTATGGGGAATTCTGACATTTGGCCAATTGTTATCCTTGGTGTGCTTCTGAGGGTATTTTGAAATGAGATTAATATTTTAATGTTGTGTTACATAAAGCAACTATCCCTCCACGCATGATGTAGGTGTGCCTCATCTAGTCAGTTGAGGGTGTGCATTAACAGAAGATTGATGCAGCAGATTCAGGGGAACTGCTCCCAGACTGCTTAAATGAAACACACTGATCTCTTCCCATCTTCAAACTCAAATAGACTTTTCTTGGCTTTTAGGCCAGAAGTCATGCCCTTGCCTCTCTGCTTCTCAGGCCTTACCTCTTGGACTAGAATCAAATCATTGGCTTTCTGGTGTCCACATTGCTAACTGCAGACCTTGGAACTCCTTAGTGACCCTATTTCTCATAATGTATCTCTTTTGCTGAGGGTCCTGACACAGACTGACTCCCAAGATTACCTCTGTAATCTACAGCTCCCCATCCACCAGAGAATCACAAAGGCAAGATAGCTATTCTCTAGAAGCTAGAATTTTCTAGGTTATGTATATTAAATAATTTTCAACTTATGATATCTTCAGTTAACAAAGGTTTACTGTGATTTAACCCCACTTCAAGTCAAGAGGTACCTGCAATCCCCACTCCCCCTCAAGTCCAGGTACGGTCAGATCAGGTTTAGAAATGACAATTCTCAGAGTAGAGGAAAGGGTCTACATTTGAGATGACAGAGAAAAGGGAGGGATCATAGAGTCTGCTAAGAGTTCCAATTTATTACCCTTTGCTTTGTGTTCTCTGAACGTAACCCAAGTCTTTCATGTGACCATGGCAGCAGTGATATAGCAGCAATTTTCAGAGGCTGAAACAGACCAAATCCTTGCTCTATCCATAACTGGAGGCTGCCAGCTACTTTTATCCTCTCTATATTTTGAACATTAAATCTTGATGGTCTTATATGGCAATTGCAGTTAAGAATGCTAAAATTTGAACACACTGGGACATTTACTTTTAACATAATCATTTAGTCTTGGTAATGGTGAAATTTCAGGATTGGAATATTCTCAGTATTTTAGTATTTAAATTTTTTCTGTAGCACCCCCTGATGTGTGTGTGTGTGTGTGTGCTGCATGAGGTACAGTACAGCTAGACTTGATAGAACTAGACTGTGGATTTAATTTTTAGTAAAAAGAACAAATTGCTTCCCCCCAAATAGTATATGAGGGTACTCATTCTACTACACTACATTTTATTCCATTTTAACTCTTTTAAATGTTTGCTAATGTGGTAGGTAAAGATACATCTTCTTTATTCACTTTTATGAATTACTTGTTGAAAAGAAATATGCCTCTTCTTTTTATTCTCCCTTGTGAATTCCTTCTTGATATATTTTGATTATTTGTAACACTGGTGCACTTTATGTATTCAAAATATTATTTACTTGCTCATTATAAATGTTGATTTACTACATAAAATTCTTTCTTTTATAGTCTCATTTTATCCAAAAGAGAAATTGTTTTTGAAACTATGATTTATTTCCAGTTATGTTACTTTTATTAATATTTGTCCTTACTTCCCAGCATTTAATATTTTTAATTTTGTTGTTTTATCTTATTCAGCTGAGAAATAGTTACCTCAATTTTGTTCATTTTTCATAGGTTTTACATCTCTCCTCCCTTCTTTGGCAATGTCATTATGTTTGTATCTATGTGATAGTTATTTTTATGACTTTAAAACTATTTTTAACATCTATCTGATTTATCACATAATTTAACAGTTATTTTAAAAGACCTTTAAATTTTTATGACATGAATGTTTTGACGATTTTGACTTCCTGTTATTTAATTAGTTCATCTTGGAATTGTCTTCAATAACCTGGTCCATCTTAAGTCTACCCCTAGACTATTGCATCTGTCAGCGAATGAAATGTCATTATATGATAGATGACTAAGTATGCTCTGTTTCTCTGAAGAACCTTGAATAGTACAATGACCTAGCAGGAGGAGCTAAAATGGGAATTAAGTGAAGAATCAGACTTATGGAACACAACATCATTATTACACCACCCTCTTGACAATGAAGAAATCAAATTCAAAAAATTTATGTCTTCTCTGAAGTTATATATGAGGTACTTGGGGATCAGAAAATGAATTCACATTCAACATACTACAACATCACAAATATCTTTGACTCTTTTAGATGGTGTTTTAGTCACTTTCCCATCACTGGGACAAATGCATAACACCCACAACTTGAAGGAGAAGAGGTTTATTTTGGCTCATGGTTTCAGTCCATGATTACCGGGCTCCAAGGCAGAAATGGCAGGGTAAAAGAAAGCTGTTTAATCATGGCAGTCAGGAAGCCGCAAGAGAAGGAAAGAGTCAAGGAGAAATGCAATTTTCTGGATCAGCACCCCCGTCACCTACCTCAGCCAGGTACCATCTCCTAACAGCACTGTCACTGAACTCATCATTGGATTCATCCACTAATTAGGGTAGCACACTCGCTATCCAATCACCCCCAAACACAAGAGACTTTTGACAGACACTTTAGAGGTAAACTGCCACAGAAGTTGATTATTTAAACCACCTGAACATGGAGAAGTTAGATAACAGAAAGGAAAATACATATTAAAAACCTCACAAAAACAACAACAACAAAACCTTCCAAAATTCTTTTTCCTTTCACCATTGCCTTATATTCAAAACCTTGTGACTCTTTTTTAAGAACTGGGTATTTTCTCAATCTTTCTCTGTCTCCTTACCTGTCATCCTCCTCTTGATATACACTGGAGCACAGAAGGTCAGGTTAGAAAGCTCTTTCCAACTGGGCTGAGGTGGGGAAATGCTGACTGACTTCAAATAAAGACAAGGCTGATGAACCCATCAGCAGGGCTACATAGACAGATGCCCTTGTATTAAAAAGAGTGGAGAGTGGATTTTTTTTGTAATGCTATGAAAGCATGAAAATCAACAGCTCAGGGGAATAAATGGTGGGCTGCTGTCCTTCACAAAATAACTCTTTGGAAACTCATAACTTTATTGCATGGTGGGAAGTACAGAGTGAAGCACATGCGTGTGTGTGTGTGTGTGTGTGTGTGTGTGTGTGTGTGTGAGAGAGAGTTATAGACCAGGAAACAGCTTGTTGTCATCACAAATATGAAGAACTAAACTGTGCTGGCATTGTCAGAAGGACAAAAAAGCTTGTTCTAAAAATGCCTGCTGTATTTTTTTTCTGTGATGCAGCCATTTCCAGTATATTTTTGTTCTCTGTTGCTCATTTGTCTCTGAGGAGTTCTACTGAGTCACTTAACCAGAAAAGGAAGAAAGTGAAGGCAACTTAATAGTGACCTAAAGTACTTAGCTTGTCAAATGAAAAATGGTGGCCTGCTACAGTCCATCATCATATTATGTATGCTTATTTCTTTCCCTTATGTGCATACATTGAAAGATTTCCTTTATATTTGCAGTGCAAGTCTATTTTACAGTTATTTCAGTTCCCAAAGATCCTGATGGTATTTTTATCATCATATTCAATAATGTCTTACTAGACTCTAATTTCATATGATACTTCTTGAGATGAAAATTATCTGTATAAAAGACATATCACATGTCACATCCTTTAGTAAACTTATCAATCATCACACATATCAATGGGCTTTTATTTTTGTGCAATTTTGCCAAAAGGAGAGCCCAATTTAGTTCAGGGATTTCAAAATTTATTTGATATTTTCATCTCATTTTTTGTATAATACTTTTTAAAATGCTATATACAGGCTCTACTAAATGTCCACCACATATATATGAGGGAAGAAATCTAGTTTGCAACACTAGATCCAAATGTATGCGCAAGTAAGGAAGTTTAGTATATTTCCTGTCACTCTCTGAATGTGTGGATCAAAACATACTATACTGAGTTAGTGAGCTTTCCCACTACTGGGACCAGATACTCTACACACAAAAATAAAGGAAGAAATTATTTATTTCACTCATAGTTTCAGAGGGTTCAGTTCATGTCTGGCTGCCTCCAAAGCAGAGACATCACAGTGGAAGGGAGTGATGGAGCCAACTGCTCAGTTTATGATGGTTAGGAGTCAGAACTGAAACGGTACCAGATTGGAAGGGGCCAAGGATGAGACAGACCCCAAGTTCAGGGCTCCATAACCTATCCAGACATGTCCAGAAGTGTATTCCACCAATCTCTAGGCAGGTTCTAAGCTAATCAAGTTGACAAACTTTACCTTCATAAGTATTCTTTTCTTTCACTCTGAAAAAAGGGAGGTTGCCAGGTATAGAAAACTGATCAACATCTACCAGATAAATAGAGTTAAAGAAATAAAGTGATATAAACTTACTGATTTACAGTTGGTATCTTCACTTTAGTGATCAAAACATTTTCTTTCAAGCCAGGACATCCTTCTCAGTAACTGCATTAAAAAGCTGAATATTGTTGAATGAACATGCAGTCAGAGTGGAGTAACAAGAAGCATGGGGGATGTTTCACAGAAGGCACATGTAGAGTGTAGGAATCAGAACTCTAGAGAGAATGAACAACAGCATGTTAATGGTTGGGATAAATCTGCTTATGTATGCAGTGCCTATTTATTTGATTATCTTATGGTGCTGAAGCATGTAGAAAAATATAATGAATAATGGAAACTTAATTTCTGTACATCCTTGAATTAAAAAGTAATATTAACATTTTAGCATTTTTGCTTGAAATAAAAATATGTATACTTATATAAAATTATAGATATCAGAATATATATTTTAATAAGACATAAGTAAAACCAATGTTTTCATTATTGCTTCCAACTCCTTAGTTTCTGTCCTTTCACAAAAGGATCCACTCGAATTTAATTTTTTGATAAACATCTCAATTCATGGTATGCCATGTAAATGTATTAAGTCTTATACACTGTGTTAATCAAGGTTCACTAAAGAAACAAAAATGAATAGCAGATATTTATCTCTATACAGATGGTCCTCAACTTATGATGGTTAAACTTACAATTTTTTTACTTTATAGTGGTATCAAAGTAATGCGCATTCAGCATACAGTGTAGTTTGAATTCTGATTCTTTCCTGGACTAATGATATGGTAAAGCCCTCCCTCCTGATGCTAGGCAGCTCCTCCCAGTCGGCCACGTGGCCACAGAAATAAAGAACCAGTCTTCTATAGTGTACCATGTTCCTGAACCATGATGTTTGATGAGTTAAATGTATAAAACACATTCTCAACTTACTATATTTTCAATTTACAATGGGTTTATGGTAGGATACCATTAAAAGTCAAGGGGTATCTGTCTATCTATCTATACAGCTAGGTCTAGATCCAGAAACAGAGATTTATATTTAAGAATTTGCTCATGTGACTGTAGAGCCAAACAAGTCAGAGAATTTGAGTTTAGGTTAATAGACTGGAGACCCACACAAGGTTTTTGTTGTTGTTAAAGGATGAAGGCATTCTATTGACAAAATGCTTCCCTGCTTGGAAGTAAGGGGATGGATCAGTCTTTTTATATGAAGGTTTTCACAGATTGGATGAAGCTTTCCCAATCCAATCAGGTAATCAGTTTTGTTAAAAAATTACTTACTTTAATGTGAAAAAATACCTACTTAAAAATACCATTTGAAAAAATACTTAAACTTTATAAACACAAGGACAAATGGAATAATGTTTGGCCAGATACCTGTCTAGCAGTAATTTGACCAATAAATGATGCATCACATATACTGTATAATTTTATGCTATATTTGGGAGGAATTAACAATTTCTTCAGGCTGTGTATTTGGTGGAAGTTCCTTCATTTTTATTTGTTGCTTTTTTATGAGTAGATTAAAATTATGCACTCTTGGCAGGAATATCATAACAACCATGCTGTATGTACATTTTCCATGTGTCATACAACATGTGGTATGTTCTGTCCTTTCACAAAAGGATCCACCTGAATTTAATTTAATTTTTTGATAAACATCTTAATTTATGGTGTATCATGTAAATGTATTGTCTTATATACTGTGTTAATCAAGGTTCACTAAAGAAACAAAAATGAATAACAGACATTTATGCTATTGTATACCTTGGAACCAAGTACAGCACCTCTTAGTTCTTCTGTCAGTGTCAGCCATCTGGATGAGCCATGGGCATTGCTTGACCAAGTTTCCTTCTGTGAAAGTTTGAGAGATTATTTTCTCTCCTGGTGACTCTCCTTAGTCTCACTATACATCATTAAATCAGTTTCCTCTGTGGTACCAATAATCTGCTTGGTCAGAAAATCGGGGACTCAACTGAGTTATAGTACGTCACAGCAGAGATTTTCTTATGTCCTAGGTCCTCACTGACCTTAGGGGGCTAGGGACAAAATATTGACTATGCTCCTAGCCTATTGATCTTTCTAATTTTTGGTCTCTAAACCTCAGTTGTTAAACATCTAGAAGAGAAGATTAATGACATTACATTGTAATGGAGACAGTAAGCTTAATATTACTATCTTATCTGAATATTATACACCTTAGAATATAAAATGGAACTGTTATTTTCTAACAATCATGGATATTCTAGTATTTAAATCCCTATAGGATGTTAGCAGATAACAGTTACCTATTTTAACACATAAATTTAGAAATCAAAATCATATATAACATTGCTACATAACATTTTGTGACATACCTAATTTTTCATTTTAACATAACATAACCCTTTTAACCAATCATCTCTATCTAATACATAAGAAGGTTTTATCTAATTTGTTGTTCTTTAATGGGATACACATCACATAAGCCTTTCTTGTTAAAGGCAGAGTTCTGAATCTGAAAGAAAAGTCTTATCACCATAAGCATACTTTGTTTTACAGTTTGGAAGAACTGTACAGCTGAAATCATGAATACATACACCATGAGAATAACAATAATGAATTGTCATACAAAGTGAAAATCTGTTTTTATTAATTTAGTTTTGTACCAAGAACATCTTTTATGAGAGACCCTTATTATATTTTTTCTGGAAAACTTTATCTTTTGACCATGACCAAATTATTGGGGGTGTCCCCAAGAGGCTACTGAGATTATTAGGGACTTCATATTAATGAACAAAGGCTGGCCAATCCTCTACTCATCAATTGGAGTCCTGTCCAATAATCTCTCCCTACTCTAAGGAATTTTTAATTATCTTAAATTTTTTGACGACCAGTGAGTAAACCAATTTTGATATCACTTAGACTTGCTAGTAACACAGGTGGGAAACATGGTTTTAGGTCTATAACCCAAATTATATTATCAACAAATGATCCAAAAATATAAAGGAAAAAGGGAAAAGGGAAAAATTGTTGAGTTCAAATAAAAAGGTAACAGCTATTCACAAATATGACAGACAAGACAGATAAGCATACAGAACAAACATCTTACACAATCAGAGTGCACTCAAATTATTTTGACAAAATTGAGTTATAGTAACTCCATTACAATTTGAAAAATTTATAATTATATATAAACTAGTCAGATTTTGTTGTTTGTCAATTAGCAGAGATCTCCTATAAGAATTTGGAAGGAATAAAATCTTTTATCTATAATGAATACATATTTTTTATTTTTTGTTCTGTCTTAAGAATACTGTTAACTTTTAGCTCAGTTAACTCTATATACTCTATCACCTATTCAGACTCTTGATTCCCATTTCAGTTACCGTCTACTGAGCATTCTGGGTCAGTTCCTTTGGTTGGCACCAGGTTGGATCTACCTCATCCTCGTCAACTTCTTCTCCATATCTGGATTCATGATACAGCCAGACAGTAGGTTCTAGCAAAACACAAGCATATGTTTGACCTCAAATTAGTTTGTTTTTTTCCTTTTACCTTGTGAAATTGTTTTTCTGCTGCTGTACTTCCATCTTTTGTAGAATTTAAAGGGTTAATAGTGTATATTGCCAAGTGAAGTCTCTTATGAGGTGTGAATTTTGTAGAGAAAGATTTTCCCTTTTGTTTTTTTAATTGAATTTTGATCATATGGTGAGAAACCTGTATCCTGTATTTTGCAAGAGGAAGCTGTCACATAACCTCCCTTACCCTAGTATGACCCATCTGTGAAAATAGAAGAAAGCTAAATTAACTTGTCTGAAGGATAACGCCAATCAATAACATCAAAGAAGTTAGCCAACGTAGATTACCAAGAGGTTAGAAATTGTCATAACCGCTGTTGTTGAACTGAAGAGAAAGGAAACAATAAGAGTTTGCTCCTCATGACCAAAGCCATTAAAAAGGATCCAAAGACTGCCAAAGGATCCCAGTGAGTGTATGTTGAGGTTGACAAAGCCAAAAATATGACCAACTCTGAAAATCAGTTAGGGTTGATCTGAACAATTTGGCATTTAATATATCTTTATTGGATAAGATGACCCAAATATGAAAAGGTATCATTAGGCCTGCCACCATTTAAATGGGATGTCAAAATCAAACCACTGTTTAAACCCTATTGTTTTCAGACTCCAAACCTCTATATCTGTTTATAAAATTCCAAGGCTTTTCTACACCAAATAAATTTAAGGCTGTAAAACAGGCAGTCAACCTCATTAGAAATCAAGAGAACACCAAAAACATAAAACTTCCCATGTCAGCAACGTATCCTGTGTGTGATGTCAAGAAGAAAATTGTAATTAAAAGAAAGATAGTTTTATTAGCTGTATAATTTAAAATGGGAATTTTTTTACTGTAACAGACCAAAGTCATCACTGAAATATACATTTTTGAGACAAGGGGCAAAGTTTCCATTTATGGGAATTATGTTCTTTTAAATAATTTTAAAAAATATATCCATTAATGTAAAGTTAGGAAATATGATTTTTTTCAACTAAAGGCAAAATGGTTTTTTTTGAGGATGGAGACAATTTTTTTTAATCAATCACCTTAAGGGAAAAAAAATCTAAAGGCCCTTTTTTTTTTTTTTTTTTTTGGCCACTTGTAATAGACAGAGAGAAAATGGATGTATTCCCTGCTATGCTCTATTCTCAATAGAACTGCCCTTTGCATTCCTCCAGATCAGCAATCTAGTATTTCTGATACTGTGGACCTGTAGTTGCCTCACCCAGAGGCCGTCCTCACTTGTGTCTAGAAGACTTTTAAAATGCTTCTCCTTTAAATAATGAATTCCTATTTTAACCCAGTAAGTCCTTTTTTATTTATAATTTTTAAATGTCTGTCAGGGGAAGAATAACCAATTGAAAGATGCAAGTGACTGGGGTGATTTCTGCAGTGTTTTGAGTATTTTTAATTATAAACTTAATTTCCCCTATACAGTCTTGATCAATGACACCAGGCAAAACCTGGAGACCTCTGGCTGCAGCTTCTGGTCTATTGCCTTGGGGCTGAGTGAGCTGCTGGCAGAAGCTCAATTGTCCTGCTTTACCACTGGGAATGGGCTCCATGGACTGCACTTCCCACTCCCCAGTGGTGTGGCAATTACCCCTCTACACGCATGGCCGCCAAATTTTTTTCTGGTTTTCCCCTCCTCTGATCTAGGCTTCTGTCACTATGAAGGTTCTTAGTGAAGCCCGAATTGTAATGGGTGTGGCTATCCTGGGGGTGGGCTGCTTGGTGGAGGTACCTAACAGGTTTTTCTGGGATCCAGCTCACTGGGCAGAAGCACAAGGATGTGTGCAATCATTGTTGTTGTTGGCTGACTCCAGGCACTGGATGGACCAGTCGTTTCTGCCACTCTCACCACTGGATGTCCTGTTTCTGCCCAGATTCTAAGCACAGGTGCTATTTAGTGAACTTTTGGTGTCAAAAGTGCACATAGTGGCAAGATACAGTGTACACCACAGTCATGTCCTGCCTATTCAGTCCTGGGACCCCAGGCCTATAGTTGGTGGCATGCAGCTCATGGACATGTGGGTGGCTGGAAAATCACAGCTGAATCTGCCTAGGACTGGAAGGCAGGGCCCACCATGCACCTGGTCTGCCCCCCTATTATTTGATGGGCCAAGGCAGGCCCCAGGGGAAGTTTCCTGGAATGATTCTGCCTTCCACATCAGTTTTAGATTTACACTCATTTTTCCAATGGAACCCATGTCGACAATTTGTACAAAGACTGGAAAGTTTTGTGAAAGAGACAGATAATAGCTGTGCTGCCTTCACAGGTGCATCAGAGAAATTTTGGGCAAAATGTCCCTCATCCTGACAATGGAAAAAGGATCCTTGTTTGTTTTCTTTCCTCCAGGCTGTAAGTGAATAATCTGAGTGATAGCTCTTTCCAAAGCAGACCCTTGCACACATGAGGAGCTAATATCTGTACAAATCCAAAGACATATAATTTATCTTGGATCATTGGGAGCTTGAACTTTAGTAATAGAGTAGACATATTGAAAACTCTGCATGGAGTCCCCCACACATCTGGCTTCTTTTACTGCCAATTGCAAGGAAGAGAGAGAAAAAATGGCTCTATTCTCTGAGAGGCAGAAATTCCATGCTGTGATGCACCAAAATTTCTCTGAGATGAAAAGGCCAAGAGTGCCACCTATAGTTCAGTTAAATTTATCAGGTATTGTGAAATGGAATTCATGAGAAAACACTTCTCTGATGGGGAAAATTCTGTTTTGTCTCCCACTGTTCCTTCCTGATCAGATTGAGAAAAATGAGAGGGTTCAAGCTCTATTGGTGGTACCTTGTTCCACCATCTTTTTATACTCAGGACTTGATTTTAAGGTAGTGCTCTGAGTTGATTCCTTTGTGGTTGTAAAACCCCTTTAAACCAAAATCAGCAAAGAAAAGTAAATACCCTGTACAGGAAACATGCATGCAAAAACCACTTTTACATATGTATACATCTGTGATTCTTAAGATGCTATTTGCCCCATTTTTAACTACTAGTAATTCAATATACCTTTCTCTCTTTGGTTTCTCTTTAAGCCCATTTATTTTTCTGGCCCTAGTGAACCTGTATCACTAAGTTTTTACACCTGGTGTTTTGTAAATACCTGATGCATGCCTGTGCTGAATACTGGCCCTAACCAAATTCACTTTTCCCCAGTTGCATGCAAATGAAAAACACTCCAAGCCTACCAATATTCTCACTGGGTGTCCTTGTTGAGTGCCAATTTGTTGTGACCTACATGACTGTTGATGTTCCTGGGGAAAAACAGGGAGGGGATGAAGAAAATAAGACAAGAGACAAAGCTGAGGTCAGGTGGAGGTCCTCTCTCCTAATGGAAGAAGAACTGAACAACAGTAGGGGTGTTTATTTACACTTTTGACAAGGTCAGTATCATGAGACACAGGGTTGCCTAGTGACTAATGACTGGATTTGTCTCAGGCAGGATGTTTTTCTCAGAACTGAAGTATTTCCAGCTTCAGCTGTTCCCCACATTCCTTATTTTCTCTTATGCCCTATCGTTATTTCTTCTATGCTACTGCAATATCATTAAGAACATATTATCCATTATTGATAACTTTGCTACTTCAATAACCCAGGTCTCTCACCATTCTTTCCACAAGTACTTTCCATTTGTAATTAATAAGATTATTTATGGACTTAACTTTATTATTTTATTTTATTTTACTTTTTGTCTTTTACCTTTGTTTTTTTTTTTTTTTTTTGGTTTCTTTCTGGTACCTGGAATTGAACTCACAACCTCACGCTTGCCAGGCAAGCGCTGTGCCACTGAGCTAAATCCAGAGCCTACTTTTTGTCTTTTGAGACAGTCTCGATATGTAGTTTAGGCTGGCCTTGAGCTCACTTTATAGCCCAGACTGGGTTTAACTTTAAAACCATGTAAACATTGTAATGCTCATCACATTTTCATCCACAAGTTTTAGAACCTATTGATGATTCATGTTTTATTGAATTAATTGTATAATTGTTATGAAATAATAGCACTCTAACCTCATCATCCCTTCTACCTTCATTAGTTGATCTTCTCATAAAACAAACAGATCCATGTGTCCCATCAGCCTAGGAGGCATTGAGGTCAATTGGTGTCCCAGGACTTGCTGTCCAAGAGAAGTTAGGTCAGCCTTACCCATAAGTAATTCTAGGGAATTCTTTCCCTGTGTTTATTGTGGAACACAAGATAGTAGACTATTTCAGCTGGTGTAAGGAAACAAGAATGACTGAAGGAGGAGAAAGGCTTTTATTTGGCCAGTCTGGGTCACAGAAGCTTCCCTTTGTAATTTCTAAGCCCTGAAGATAATGTCACAAAGTCTTTATTAAATTTGAGGTGAGAAAACAAGCCCCAAACAAAGGCAGTTATTCAAAAACAACTGATTTATAACTAGCCATCTAGCCGGCCTCACTCAGGTAGGGAATCTACCCTAAAACGAGGGATGTGGGGGCAGGCACCCACAAATTAAGGACTGGTAGGGAATGGAAGGAGGAGGGAGAGCTCTGTAGGGACGTATGAACCCTCCAAGAGCACATCAAGGTGTGGTCGGGCTGGAGGAGTTGTGGGGAATGTGCTCCTCAGGACAGAATCTATTGCGCTTTGTGGAGACAGAGGATCACCCTTTTAATACACCAATTTCTTCTTCATGTTGACTGGCTTAATCCAGGGAGGGCACTGTCTCATCCAGTCTGCACCAAGGTCTTGTAGCCAGGCACCTTCCCCCAGCAGCTGTACCATGCTCCCTGCCATCCTCTCAGTGCACATCTCGATGGTCACAGTGAGCAGGTCCAGCCACTTAGCATGCAGCTTCACTAAGCCCTTTCTGTGCCACAGCTCGCTGGTGTCTTTGGTTTTCTTTGTATCTTGCCTTGCTTCCTCCTTCCCTCTGCACTTCCCACTGCCCTGCTATGATACTGAATTATTTTATTTTTTCTGACTAAATTATCTAAAATGTATTACCAACTCTTTTAACAGATGTGCACAGGCTGGAGGCTTTTTGGTCACGATTTTGTCATTTTCTGCTGCACAGTAATATCTGCCCTTAAAGTAGAAATAATTCTCTGCATGCTTTTGAATAAAACATTTCCAAATCAACTTTCCTACAGTAAATTTTAGGTAATATAAAGGTGCCCATTTGAAGTATAGAGTGCACCTCCTCTGCCCTTGGAGGAGCCAGCACCATTGAGAATGTACCTGTGATAGATGCATTTTTGCTTCTACCTTTGGGGCTTCTTGCATGTACCCAGCAATCTGCTTAAGGCTTCACTGGGGCCAATTTTTTTCCCCACAAATCCATTAACTTTTTCATATTGCAAGATCTAGGATCTCAGCAATTCTGAGGATTCTTCTACAAATGGCAGTTTGCACAGTTCTCCATTAATGAAATATTTCTGGCCTCTATTCATTGTTTTTCATAGGAAGCTGGAGATTCAGTACTGCTGCAAGCATGCTTGTGCTAGAGGATATGGGGAAGATGAGGCACTCAGATCACTGCAAGTTTGAGACCAGCCTGGACTACAAATTGAGCTCAAGGCCCACCTGAACTTCACAGCAGGACCCTGTCTCAAAAAGACAAAAAAAAAA
>NW_004955510.1:3034150-3066467 GCF_000276665.1 Chinchilla lanigera | reverse complement strand
TTTTTAATTTTAAAGATAATTAAAAAAAAACAGTAGCAAAATGCCAACAAAAGAGACAAAAGCAAAACAAAGCAAAAACAATAAGAATGATACAGGGTTTCAGAACAAAATGATAGGGATTACTGTGATTGTTATGTTAAATATTGGATCTTCATTGAAGTTGCTCAGATTACCATACATAAGAATGTAAGATTAATCAAAACATTAAAGAGAATAAAAAATAAAAATGAAAAAATTATAAATGATACAGAATTGCAGTTAGCAAGATGATATGAATTTATCAATGGTTGCTATGTTGCATATTGTTGTCTTCAAATTAGTTGTTCAGCTTACCAGGTATAAGCATGCAAAAACAATAAATAAATAAAGCATTAACTGTTCCTTTTAATAATCCATTAGGCATCAGCAGTACAGTTATCCTCGCTATCTTTCTGTATACATATATATTTTTTCTTTTCCCTCATCCCAGTTGTTTCTTCTTTTGAGCAATTTCTTTCCCTTTCCCAGTATCTATTGTACATTTTGGGTTCCACTTACTATTTCATGTTCTTATACTGGAAGACGACATGATATCTACACATGTAGGTCCAATTTATTTCACTTATGAGTATGGTCTTTTGCATACATTTACCTATAAAAGCCACAAGTTTATCTTTTTTATAGCTGAATAATACTCAATTGTATAAAAATACCACATCTTTTTTATTCATTCTTCAGGTGATGGGCATTTGGGTTGCTTCCAAGATTTATCTATGACAAATTGTGCTGCTGTAAACATGGGTGCACATATATTGCTATGGTATGATGTTTCTAAGTCTTCTGGGAAAATACCCAGAAGGGGAATAGCTGGATTAAGTGGGACCTCTAATCTAGTATTGTGAAGAATCTCTACACTGGTTTCCATAGTGGTTTCACCAGTCTACACTCCTGCCAGCAGTGGAGGATTCCTTTTTCCCCACAGCCACTCCAGCATTTATTATTGGTTGATTTCTCAATGATTGCCATTCTTTCTGGGTTGAAATGAAATCTTAGTGTTTTGTTAATTTCCATTTCTCGAATGACCAATAATGTTAGACATTTTTTCATATTTTTAATTGGCATTAGTATTTCTTTATCTAAGAAGTGTGTATTCATCCCAGATTCTTATTTTTAGATTGGGCCTTTGAATTTTGGGGGCCTGATTTTTAAAAATTTTTTATGTGTTCTGGATAGAAGTCCTTCCTCTGAGGGGCAGTTGTCTAAAATTTCTTCACAATCCATGGAATTTCTTTTACTCTATTGGTGATTTCTTTTGATGTGCAAAACTTTTCAATAAGATGAGATCCCAGCTGTTGATTCTTTGAAGTAGCTCCTGCGCAGTTTGGTTTTTGTTCATGAACTCTCTGCCTACCCCTGTGCCTTCAAGATTTCTACCTACTTTTTCTTCCAGTAGATTTAGTATTTGTGTTTTAATATTCAGTTATTTGATCCATTTTGACTTTAGTTTAGTGCTTGGTGATAGAAATGGATCTAGTTTAATCTTTGCCATGGGGAGAGCCAGTTTTTCCAGCATCACTTATTAAAGAGGCTTTCATTCTTCTAATGAACATGTTTAATCCCTGTATTAAAGATAAGATGGCTGAGTGCATTTGTAGTTGTGTCTGTATCTTCTAATCTGTTCCACTGATCTTCAGGCCTGTTTTTTTGCCAGTACCATGCTGATTTTATCACAGTAGTATTGTAGTCTAATTTCAAGCCAGGGATTGTGATTTCTCCTGCCTTTCCTGTTGCCTAGGATTGCTTTTGCTATTCTAGACCTCTTCTGGTTCCAAACGAATTTTAGAAAAGTTTTCTCTAGATCTGTGAGGTATACTAATGCTATTTTAATTGGGGTTGTATTGAATCTGTACAACAATTTTGGTAGTATGGCCATTTTCACAGTGTTGATTCTTCCCACCCATGAACAAGGAATGTCTTTCCATTTTCTGAAATCCTCTTTGATCTCTTTTTTCAGAGTACTGTAATTTTTCTGTATCAATCTTTTCCTTTTTTTGTTGGACTGATTGTTAAATATTTCATTTTTTTAGATGCAATTAAGAAAGGTGTGGTTTGCCTAATTTCTCTCTCTGTCTGTTTTCTTTTTGTGTACAGGAATGCTATTGATTTTTGAGTGTTGACTTTATATCCAGTTACACTACTGAATCTGGTTTTTAAATATATAAGCTTTTGGTGGAGTTTTTGGTGTCTTCTATGTAGAGTATCATGTCATCTGTGAATAATGATAATTTCATTTCTTCCTTTCCTATTCTTCTTCCTTTTATTTCTCTCTCTTGTCTAATTATTCTGTTAATACTTCCAGAACTATATTCAATTTGAGAGGTGACAGTGGATTTCCTTGTCTTGTTCCTGATTTTAAGGTAAAAGCTTTCAATTTTTGTTCATTTAGTGTGATGTTAGTTATTGGGTTGTCACAGATGGCTTTGATCAGACTGAGGTAAAGACCATCTGTCTCTATTTTCTGTAGGATTTTTATCATGAATGGGTTTTGGACTTTATCAAAAGATTTTTCTGCATCAATTGAGATAATCATGTGATTTTTATCTTTGGCTCCATTGATACAGTATATTACATTAATTGATTTGCATATATTGAACCATCCCTGCATTCCTAGGATGAATCCCACTTAGTTGTGAATCCCACTTAGTCATAATCTTTTTAATGATTTGTTGCATTCTGTTTGCTAGTATTTTATTGAGAATTTTTGCATCTGTATTCATCATGGAGATTGGCCTGTAGTTCTCTTTTTTGGTTGAGTCTTTCTTTCATTTTGGTTTCAGGGTAATACTTGTCTCCAGGAATGAGTTGGGGAGAATTCCCTCCTGTTCAATTTCATTAGAGTGTTTAAGAAGAATTGGCATTAAATCTTCTCTAAATTTCTTGTAGAGCTCAGTTGTGAATCCATTAGGGCCTGGGCTTTTCTTTGTTTGCAAGTTTTTTTTTATTGCATTTTCAATTTCGCTCATTCAATTTTATTGCATTTTCAATTTCTCTGAGTTATTCAGGATTTTTACATGTTTTTCATTCAGCTTTGATAATTCATATGTATCTAGGAATCAGTCCATTTCCTCTGTGTTTTCTATCCTGTATGTTTGATTCTTTTGGTGTGCTTGGGAAATTTTCTGCTATTATTTCTGCAAATAGTCTTTTGATGTCATTTGTGTTGATACCTGCTCTTTCATTGACACTTATTAATCTTATACCTATTAATCTTACATTGTTTTTCTTTGCTTCCTCTTGCAATTGTTGAATTATTATTTTCTGGCTCCTTGTTATTTTTAAGAGATCCTTCCTTTCACAGTCATTAGTGACAATGCTATCTTCAAGATCTGAAAGTCTATCTTCATCTTTGTTCGAGTGGTTTTGCCAGGTTTTGATGGAATTTTTAGTATCCTGGATATCTGTTTGAATTTATTTCATGCATTCTAGTTCTTTCCTATAGCTTTCATTTAAGTTTTTCATGATTTATCTATGCTCCTCTCTTTTCTTATCTATGTCTGCTTTGAATCTGCTTCTTTTTTTTTTACCTGAGAGAATCTTTCTGATCTGATCTCTTCTATGGCCTGATGGTGTTGTTCCTGTATTTCAGCTGCTATTATTTCAGAAGTTTCAGGTGTATAACTTCCAAGCTCTTCTGTGTTGATGTCTCCTGAACTTATTCTGAGTGAGGTAGAGGTCTGAGATTGCATTTTGCTTCTTTGTTTTGTCATTTTTGAAGATCTAGAGGTTCCCTGGACATCAGCCAGCCTGCCACAATGGTGTGGGTGTGGTAGGGTGAGGACTCGAAAGTCTCCAGTGCTTAGAGTGGTTCTCGTGACTCTGTGCAGGGGCAAGGTGTGGTCTTAGATGCTCTCACAGCTTTCTGGCATTCAGTTTGCTTCCAGGCCAGTAGGAGAGAGGCAGGGGAGGCTCACTGGGGTTCCTGAAGCTGTCGGAGGCTCAGCCCAGCTTACACAAGGATGGGGGGGCACAGGTTGTGGTTGCTGAGGCTTTAGACATTTTTTAGGATGCAGCCAAGTTCCCATGCTGATGGGGGAGAGGTGAGGGCATAGCCATTGAGGCTGTGGATGCTGTCCAGGGTTTGGCTCACCTTCTGAAGAGGTGTGTTAGGTGCAGTGATTGGCCACAGAGGCCTGGGCCTTCAAATCTTGATCCTCCTGCCTCAGCCTCCTAAGTAACTGAGACTGCAGGAGTGCACCACTCACAGGGAAATGTTTTCCACAGCCAGTGAATGGGGTGTAAAGGTAGCCATATGTTGCCACTGCACAGAATGATGTCTGCAGTCTCAGTGTTTCCAGTGTCGATATGTCAGCCTTGGATAAAGGAACATCAGAGGAAGGACACAGGGTTACTGGCTCTGGCCTCTCTTCTCTGTTTTTCTCTGCCCAAATCTGCCCTCTCAGAGGCCTGACCATCCCCCATGTGAGGTAGAAAACCACACCTCACACTGTTGTTCTTGTGTATTCTTTGAGTGCCCTCCCTTTTCATGAAAACCTCAGGCTAATATTTATACATTGGGGTGGCATCAGAGAGTGTGGGCTGAGCATCCAGGATCTCCCTAACACACAAAGGGAGAGAGAGTCACATCCCCTCTGTATTAATTGAAATTTGGGGCCTAAGGAATTGACCTATTCCTTGTCATTATGCTGCAGAAAGTATCAGGAAGTACCTGGAGAGGGTCTTTTCTGAAAAATTATCCCTTGGGCTGCAGTTCAAACCACTAAAATATTGAACACCTTAAAGTTCACTCATATCCAGCTGATATCAGAATTCTTCTGTGTCTTTACTAGACATTGTCACTGAGGGTGTCAGCCTTTCTCACCCATTTCAGTTCCAGAGAAAACATTCTGGAAGGGCAGAGAAAGGCATCTGTTGCCCAGAGCAATGGACAGTGTTGTGGGAACACCACCTAAAAACCGAAAATTACAAGTGTGGAGTAAGTGCCAGAAGTGGGAGCAGGTAGGAAAGATGTAAAACCAAGGGAAAAAAGATGAAGGCAAATCTGGGAAATGGCCTCTTTTAATCTGTCCTAGTAACAGAGTGACATGCATGAAAAGTCAACTGAGCAAATTCATGACTTTGTGAGATCCAATCACAAAATCAAAACAATAAGGGAATAGGGGACTGAGAATGTAGCTCAGTGTAAAGGCTCTGGATTGAATTCTCAGTACCCTCCCCCACACAAACACACACACGTATATTTAAATGGCTCTGTAAGGAAGAGAATTTAAATTAATTTCAAAAATTTTCTATAGGAAACTCGGAGATAGCACATATCTTCTAATTTCACCTTTCTTAACAACAGAATGTGAAAAACACCCTGCCTTCTCAAGCAGCTAGATGATATGCAGGTGATTTGGGAAATGCAAAGTATAACAGTAAGAAGTCAGGTAGGTTGAGTTTGAATCTTGCTTCTAATATTCAACTCTGTGATCCTGGCAGAGCACTTAATCTTTCTGTAAAATGGAACTGATAATAGTACCAAACTTATTCAGTTGTGAGAAATTATTTATTATACACAAGCCACTTAAAACACAGCTTGTTACATAAAGAGTGAAATGTAAGGGTTTGCCATTTATTTTTAAATGTGAATTATTCATAGAATTGCCAGCATAAGTTTATTAATATATGATCACTTCAAAATTGATATGACGGTGCTATAAACCTGAGATCCCAGTAGTGATTTAATTGGCTAGTCTGGGAAGATTTGTGGGTAAAATAAGGAGTTGATCTATATCACTTTCCTTTCTATAATTACCAAATCCACTTGACTCTCCGGGGAGTAGAATAATTATGACTGTTAAGAGGTGGCGGGGAGATAAGTATTGCCTTTTTAAATACTTCTCTGTTATGGAGAATTCCACTTCCAGCTGAGTTTGTGCATAAAGTCTGAGGGAAACCTGCTTCTGTATGTTCTTGAAATGTGGTATCCTGGGGCCTGAGGAATGGAGGGTGCCCTGTATGCAAGTGAGGTGGGAGAGGATTTACCCTTTTGCTTTCCCAGGAGCTCTGTTAAGAGAGCTACACACTCTTCACAGAAAGGTCAAGGGAAGATGGACAGATCTGACAGAAAGACAGATTCACCATTAAAGGCCTACAGTAGAAATTTCTGACTCACCCCTCAGTGATTGCCCGCAGGTATCTGGAACCACAGTTCTTGGGACATTTCAGAGCTGAACTACAGCCTGGGCTCAGGAAGAGCCCTTCTGGGTGAGCGGCAGAGGATATAACAATGGATTTATTCATTTGGTGGACATTTGCTTTCCCATATCATCATCTTTCTCAGTGCTAACTGTCAAAATGAGGACAGAATGTAAAACTTGGGTGGCTTGCAGTACATATCCCCTGGTGGTCAATATGATGGGATCAGTTACTGTCCCCTCTTCCAGGAATTCTTTCTACTGTGACAGTTTATTACACTAAACAGAATCATCCCCTGTATATCATCTAGCACAGTAATATTGAGAGGCCCTGGGAAATAAGAGGAAACTCTGGCTCTTTTACAGAACCAACCCATGAAGCAGCCTGCTCCTGTGTTCACATTATTTGTTCTTAGCAGCTGAGGACAGACCTGCCAAGTGTGACCTTTAGGCTTGCTTTCCATGGAAACTGCTGCTACTCCCCAAGAAGAGCCTTCTGCTTCCTACAAACACCAAGAGTGCAAAGGATGTTTGCACAAAACAATCTGCAGAGATTTCTCTGTCCTGACAGAACATTTAACCTTTGCTTTATTTTCCAAACATACCAGAGGCCAGTCCATTGTGTGTATATGTGTCTCTGTACTCTTATCATAATCCCCTAATAAAGATCCCTTTATTAAACAGTTAGTTCCATAATTTTGCTTGATTTTGACACTATAATTCCCTTCCAGGCAGTAGGTTGGAACTTTTGCTTGAGAAGTGTCCCTCCTGAATTACATTGCCCAGTCCTAGTGCTCTCTGACAGAGAAGTGATGCTGTTGCTAGTCTGTCTAGGCAACTTTCGGTAAACCATGCCATTCAGTATAGCTGCTCTCTGTATTCCCCATTATCTTATAGATTGGTGGAAAGAGAGATGCCTCTGCCAGTCAGCATGTACACTAGACAGGAAAGTGAGGCAGTAAAGAAGATAGCCAAGTACAAATGTGATGTATCATAAAGTGCAAGACTAGGAGCAGGGGACCCACAGGAAGCCAGAAACATGCTCAAGTACAACATGGTGGTATCAGCTGAGGCAAATCACAGGAATATGAGATTCTGAATCACAATGGCCTTTTTGTATGGCTTAGAGCAGTAGTTCCCAAAGTATAGTATCAACACCACTCCAGAACTTATTAAGGTGCACCTTGGGGCTACACCTTAACCCTGCCAAATTACATACTCTGAGAGTACGGCTTGGTAATCCTGATTTAACAAGACTGCAAGAATCTTTATGTTCACTAAAATTGGATATCCAGTGGCTTTCTTTGAAAGAAACAGATTTCTTTCTGTTTGTTTTACTCACAGCATGTTCCAAAGAGCTTGTTAAAAATACAGATTTAGCCTCAAAACTAATAATATCTCCAGATGATTGGGTGTCACTTGTGTACCTAATGTTTGAAAAATCTTAGCTTAGAATATTCATGTCAGAATACAGGTTACACTTCCAAACACTAAATGTTTTAATAGCAGACTAGATGGACAACTTGAATATGTTCCCGTATGAAGAGGGTCAGCCCTGAGCAGCAGAGCTGTGTTTGAATTGATGCTTGAATCTCCTGAGTGTAAAACTTTACTTATAAAGGCCTATGATCCCCACATCCTGAGGATTTCAACTAGGCTCAGGCTTGGCACGCTGGAACAGCTTGGACACACTTGAGCAACATCGTTTTTCAGACCTGAGAAGAAAGACACCTTCTTGCTGCTGGATATGACAATAGTCCCACCATACCAGGTGAGGTTTCTCAGCAGGACTGTGAGAAGGAGCTCAGATATTTTAGAGATAGCGAGTCAAAGCAGCACTACCTTTTCCATCCTGGGGGACATTCTTAACTTCCTCTAATCAGTGAAGGTGGGGGAAAGAGAAAAAAGATCTCATTTGCTGAGCTTTTGTGCCCTTTCTTTAATATGGCTTATAGACTTCCTCCACACAATCACTCATATAAAGTGGGAATGATATATTAACAAATATAATTTAAAGTTTAAAAGTTTACCTACATTTTTGCCATTGGAAGGGACTTTTCTGAGCTCTCTTAACTTTTGAAATGACTTAAAGAGCTCTTTATTGTTACATTACTCAAGAAAGTAGCATTCAGCCTAAGAAATAGGGTAGAATGTGAACCAAGTTTAAATTTTTTATTAAAATGTTTTATCATTCTCCTGAGAGACATCTAAAAAGACAAAAAATGATCTGTAACCTTTTGGAGATGTATTTAAGAGGCTTTAGGTTGGCACATTTTGACAAAAAGTAGGCTTTTGAAAGACACTGTTAAGTGTACATAAACCAATACAATTAGGTAGGAGGTGGAGAAGTTACTTTAGACTGCAAAGAAAGCAGTGAGTTTGGGTTTATGCTTCAAGATGTGTTCAGCTTTTTAAATTTACTAGGAGAGTGATCCTTGTCAAGGTCACTTGACAAGGTCACTTGTGCCTCAGATTTTTTTAGAAACAAATATTCTGAGACATAATGGACTTTAAAAAATCCCTTTTTCCTTCCCTTTGTGGTCTTGCCATGTTTTATACTCTGCAATGCTACCTAGAGCAGAAATGTAAAAGTGTCAGCTTAACTTCATTTCTTCCTGACCAATTTTTGAAGAAAGAGACCTCGGAAGACAACATAAACTTTCTCTTAATATAGTCTTCTGTGGTTTATAATGCCATCTACACATTTAGTCATTCTTTTGATGCACTTATTCAATTTCTATGAAGTATGTAGTCAGACACTCCAGGATATACTAGTAAGCAAAGACAGATTCCAAGGATCTATGGGCGTGTGGGTTGGTAAACACTGAGCAAATAATCACACAATATGTACAAGTGTAAACTGGATAAATAACGATGGAGTATCTTTTACCTGAAATGCTTGAGATCAGAAGTAGTTTTGATTTTGAATATTTTCAGAATTGGGGATATTTGTACATATGTAATCAGAAATCTTGGTGATGATAAATGAAAGAATCCTATCTCAAAAGGTATGATTTCATTTATATGACATTCTGGAATACACATGAATTATGTATTCTGGTATATATTTCTGAGAAACAAACTAAGGTGCACATGGTGGAACTGTACAAATAGAGAGAGAGTTATAAGAAAAAAGTGAAAGCAAATAAATATTGAGTTAAATAATGGTAAGTTACAGTATTTAAACTTTTGATCTATTGAGTACTTTACATGAATTGTATTATTTAATCTCTATGAAGAAATTTCAAAACTATCATTAACCTATAATATCTCATTTAATATTTTAAGGCAATGGTTAATCATAGGTAACTGAAATCACAGAAAGCAAAACCACTGATAAGGTATGGGAGACTACTGTATACATCAATGAAGCTTTTTTTTCTTTTTCAGTAGAGCATGTAATCCCAATATTAGTAAAAATCAGAGGGTGATATAAAATGATTAAGATAGTGTAGTTTTTTAACCATGTAGGAAACAGTTTCAGAAAAGCTCGGCAACTTCTTTAAAGTCAAAGAGTTGGAAGTGACAGGGCCGTGATGTGTACCTGGAATTTTTCTTCCCAAACCCTTTTCATTTCACCCCATTACTTCACTGGCAGCATAAGAAAACTGAATTGATAGCACCTCAAAGAAATATAATGTTACATAGAAAATAACCCACAGCAAAACTCTTTCACCAAAGATGTCATTACTCGAAATCTCAAAATTTCAAAAATAACTCTGTATAAATTAACTTTTTACCTACATCTTTAACTATGTATCATATTTTATTTGACTTTCCATCAAATAATACTCCACACAATATTTCCCATTATAGTTCTTCTCAATGAAGCTTTTTAAACAGTAAAAGAATAGATCAGGGCCCAGAGAAGGCTCCGAGTAGAGTCCCACGGAAGAGCAGCTGTGACTTTCCAAAGGAAATAAAAGTATTAAAAAGAACGAAAGTAAGAAACTCTCAAGTCTTCTGTCAAAAGATAACAGCATAAAAGTAACCTTAAGAATATGAAATATCCACAGTGCAGGTTGCCAAGGGAGCTGTGGAGTTATCCAAACCTTATGAAGATGTCAACATTTTATTCAGGAAAGTACAAAATATTCATAAACACAATATTGTGTGTAATGTCAAAGTGAGGGTTTGGAGAGGGGCCTATAAATTCTCTCATGCCTCCCAGTGAGTTATATCATCCAAAGGAAACATAGAGACACATATCCCAAAGAAGGCTGCCAGGATCATTGTCAAAAAGCCTTTGTTCACCCTCTCAGATATCTGTAAGGACAAGAAAATCGAGATTAAAAAAGGAAGTTGTTATGGCTTCCAGAAAGTGTCTAGATATGCCTCAAAGCCTCATGTCGTCATAGGTGGGGCATTTTCAGAGTTGGGTGGATCTAAAGTGTGTGACACCGGAATTGATTCATGGTGCAATGCTAGGATCAAAGGCACTAGGATTAAGGGTGTGATTGTTACCCACCCTAAGTAGCCTGGATAAGATATAAGAGACAGAAAGAGCTACGATCACCCCTTGTTGCTTTGCTACATTCTACCTGCCATGAACTGTTTCTCCTCTCTAATGCCCCTCTGCCATGTTACCCGGCCTTGGAACCAGCTGACTATGGACTGAAACCTCTACAAACTGAGAGCTAAATAAACTTTGTTCTTTAACTTTGGGTGTCAGGTATTTTGACTTGGCAAGAAGCAAAAGTAACTAAGACAGAAGTGATTACCCAAGTTCCTGCAGCTACTGGGTAACAACTAAAATTCCAAAGCCCCTTATTACTACTATGTTCTCTATTCTAGATTAAATGAATTGGCAGTGAAGTCCATGGTTGTTCTACTTGTATATATTTACTTTATCTCAAATTAGGAGCATCCCTTTTTCAATATTGTTTTTCCAACATAAAGTATGATTCAGTTTTGAAGAGTCCAGTTATTGTTCAAAGATTTTAATGGCATCTATTATTAAAAATAATGACCTCAAGAATCAATTTCCCTGATTGCTGCAGATGTGACCAACACTGGTCTCCAGGAGGTCCCATCTGCCACTCAGCCAATGATGCTGTGTGGAGCTGGGGACTGAGAGTGGCCTTCTGACTCAGCCTTCCACACTGTTCAAATGTAATCCTGATGCTTACTATCTCCATAACACTGAAACACTTGCTTTGGCCTCTCTTTCTTTTAAGATGGTAAGACAATGTCCCTTTTTAAGTGAAAAAAAAGGATTACTGTGAAGATTAAGTGGAATTACATACCTGATATTTAATATAGAAACTGAACATACAAATGGAAAATAGGGATGACAATGGACTGGGATTGATATGACAAATGGATAAAATACATGACCACAGAGCCCTGACCCTCCACCATCAAGTCAACCTTTGCTTTTCCCCACTGCACACTTTTGTAGTTCTTTGGCTACCTTTGGTCTCCACCAAGTGCAAGACCCAAGATGGCAGTAGACTTCTGGGCTTTAGCAAGCTACAAGTAAACAGTCTCTGCTTCTTCTTCTTTGGGTGGTCCTTGTTTTGTCTTCCCAGCAGGAACTTAATAAATACTAGTTTCTTCCCCTCTGTTCCCATATTGGTCAGCTCTACAATCCTTACTGGTCTTCCCGTATGCTTTTACAAATGGGTGCGAATTCCTCCCTCTGAAGGTTAAATGAAATCTCCCATTTTATCTTAATATTACACCCTTAAAGTATTTCCTATTTTCCAGACCAGATATTTCCCAAGTCACTGTCTGCTACAGAGTCTCTTGCAATCCTTGGTCTTCCTGATTGAGAGAACTGCAGTGAGTGAGTGAGGTCCTTGCCTGAGTAGAGACCAACTTGCATCGCATTTTGTAATTAAGGCTCACCTTTATCTCTTTTTCTGTTTAAAACTTCACACTGGTCAGCATAAAAAGAAAGAAACTTCCAGACAGAGAAGCCACATTCACTGTATCACTCAAAAATATGAAAAAAATAACCTTCCATTAAATAGCCATAAAAAAGTGTAAGTTAAGACTGGTATGAATCTTCTGTTCCAAGCCATCTCTTCCCTTCTAACAGCAAAAGTAACCTATTGGGAAAAGCTGTCAGGTGGAACTGAGCTTCTTGGCTTCAGTCTGCTCAGTGTGGTCTGACTGTTATTTACCAAGGGATTTTGCAGGTATTACAAACGCTGGGAAGATTTCTTTGGAGTCCACTGGGCAAAGGAGATGTGTATTTATTGTGCCTCCCAGAGCTGAACAGAGCTGGGCAGGGAAGGGCTGTTCATTGGGGCCCAAGTGGTCTGCAAGGTGGTTTGCTGGAGTCCAGTACCTGAGGTAAAAAGCTCCAGCTCCTGGCTTGAATGTGCTAATACCCTGGTGTTGTGAGAGAACGATGGCCCCCCAAGTACTCAGGTGGCTCTAGGTACCCAGGCTGCTTGACTGCAAAGCTCCCTGTGATTTGGAAAGCAAAAGATTCATTTGTCCTGCTAATCTGCACCGAGGTTTTGTGAAACAACTGTGCAACCTGTTTAGGATGCAAATTAAACCAGGAAAAACATATCAGGACTGGCGGTCAATTCTAAAGGACAGTTTCTTTGCCTGACTGAGGATAGGAAAATCCTTTGATGTAAAACAGGTAATGAGAACGGGCACATTTGGTTTAGGATAGGAAAATGATCTGCCAGTTAGGCTCCTTTGTTCTCCAGAGTTCTATACAACTGCATGCCAGAGCTGACCTCAAATGCTCTGTCTTTCCTGTCGAGGTCATTTTCCTTCCAGTACCAGCTCTCCATGGAGTTTATTGGCCTCTCTCATGGAGGACAGGTCAGATATAAATCAGCTTACCTGTATATCAGCTTTTCTCTTGCAGTACATGTCATGGGCTGCAACACGGGAAAGAAAAGTAGCTTTCCAATATTTTTACTTTGGCTTTGGTCAGAATGAGCATGATGTGAGCAGTAGACTTGAGTGATTATTCTTAAATGTGCTCATTCTAATTCATTCCTTGACTGGATCATTATTCAAAGGCCATGTGTACTGATTGCGTGTTACCTTTATGTTAGTTACCACTCCAGACGGGTACTTAGGAGGACAGAAATGACCTCAGTTCTTGGTGGCAGAAGAACTGCTTTGCGTGCTGAAGGTTCTGGCAGAACAGGATGAAGATTACAGCAGTATAAGGAGGCAGCTGTGCATTATCTACAATTCACCTGTCTATTGGTAAAGCAATGCATGTGTCTCAGTCTACTTAGTGCAGACCCTGGGGAGATAGTTAATATCCAAAGACTTCCATAGAAAAATCCAGGTCCTAGTTTGGTGAGTAACTTCTACCTGGAGAGGTTCAGACTCTGGAGACATGTATTTCCAATACAGATATCTGAATATGCGAAAAGGGGGTTTTCCAGTTACTTATGACTCATTAGAAGTGATTTTTTTATCAGTTAAATGTTTAATACATGTGCTTGCCTATTTAGATAGAATATATTGTGCCTTATATTACCCTTCTGTAATTGGTGAATTAGAATAGGAATTTGGTGAGCCAGAAAGGCACTTGACCCCCTCACACTGGTACTCTAAAACTGGTACTCCATCTGCTCAATGTCCCCCCAGTTAGCCAAATATCCTGCCACTGGCCCTACGAGAATAATAGTTGATATTGCTATCAAAATATTTGTTGCATTTGGCCTGTGATGGCTGCCTTGTGCAGAGAAGTTCTGTTGACTTTTTGGGCTTGATGGAGAATCAAGACATCCACAAGTTTATCAGTTTGCCATGTGCCTGCTTAGCAAATAAATGCCCCTGTGGGTAGTAGCATTTGGTTTGAAACTTGTTTTTATTGTGTACCACCTAGCTAAGCTGACAGAGAGAATAAACTTAGCTTCTAAGTTTTTCTAATTTGGCAGAAGATAATTAATCTGTACCAAGGATTTTAAAGATACATTGTCATGTTGATTTATATCGTCTCTGGGTGGAGCTTTCTGAAAGAAGTGATGCTTATGTTGGGTCCTGAAGTGACTTTAGTTGTGCTCCAGGTTGCACAGGTTCAAAAATAAATCAATCATTTCCTCCAAACTTGGTAAAAAGTTTTATACAAGGAATACTAATTTGAGAACAAAATGTATATCCTTAGAATCACAGCTCCCTCACTCCCTCAGTTTTGACTTCAGAATTTGATTGAATTGCTCCAAGTTTCTTCTCACATCTGTAAAATAAGTAAAGTTTCATTTCAGTGCTCTGTCGAGTTTCTCTGAAATTCTCAGAAGGTGTATAGTGAAAGATAGCAGGGTTAAAGAAACACAATCTTTACAAAAAGAGTGGGAGACCTATGATGTAATTGGTAGCAGGTCATAGAGAAAATGGAGACTTTTCGGAGTCATACAGGTGACTAACGACCATTTATTGAGAACTAGCTTTCTTATATATCTGTTTAAAAAGTACAGTTTAAGGGGGTTGAGGATTTAGCTCAGTGGCACAGGGCCTGCCTGGCAAGTACAAGGTCATGAGTATGATTCCCGGTACTGGAAAAAAAAAAAAAAGCAACAAAAAAAGAAGTACAGTTTAATTAATAAGATGCATGTGAACTAGGTTGTATATTATGGCAGTATGAACCTTTTGCATTTATTTTTTCTTATCTACAGTGGAAGTTAAAAAACATTGTAGAATGATTTTGAAGGGCAATGTTAAGGCTTGTATCTAGATGTCTCCCCAAAGCCTCATGTGGTCATAGGTGTGGAATTTCAAAGGTGGCTGATTAGGGTGTGTGAATGTGAATTAAAGGTGTGCTCCTGTGATTAAGTATATGGATAATGGAAGCCCCAAGCTGGGTATGGGTGGCACCAGTCAAACTTGTAGCCTGGATGCAATATAAAGGGACAGAAAGAAGGCAGGCTTACTGCTCACTGTCTTCTGCTTGTCATGCCTTGGGCTGTTTGTCCTCTGTGATGTGTCCTCTGCCATGCCAATCTGCCTAGAAGCCAGCTGACTATTTACTGAAACCTCTACAGACTGTGAGGCAAAATGAACCTTTGTTCCTTGAACTTGTGGGTGTCTGGCATTTTGTCCCAGCAACAAGAAAAGTAACTAAGACAAACAAGATAATTTTTGCAAACAATATATGCCTATTGCAAGTCCTTGCATCCCATTCTGATAATACCCTGGTTTTCCAAAAAGTCTCAACATAGCTATGGACACAATCACCCCTCTAAGCACTGATCTGCCAACCACAAGGACCTAGGAGGCATTACTCCTCCTGCTGCCCGTAGCTCTGCACATCCAGAGTGGCTTTGCATGGGAACAACTGGAGGAGCTTCAGCACTGTTTCCAGGACAGTAGCAGCTTGCTCTGCATCTCAGTGAAAGCCTCTTGAGCTAGGCACTTTTTGATGAGCTGGAGGTAACTGGTGATGCTCTCCTCACCTGGTTGGGACACCAGAAGCTTGGTACACACTTTACCCACCACCCATGTAAACTGGCTGGAGATGTCCTTGTCAGCAACAGGAGCCGAGTTTGGCTCACTGCCATCAGTGGAGCAGGGGCTTGGGAGAGGGAAGTCGTTCTCCGCAGCTGGAGGGTCCTTGGCCTCAGTGCCCTTGTCTGTTCCCAGGGTGGGCTAGGGGAGGCACTATTCACCTCCTATCTTTGCAGGAGAGTGGCAGTGGCAGCAGTCATAGTGGCCTGGAGGACACGGTAGGCCTTGATGGGGATGATGATGATCTGCTGCAGCTTCTACAGAACGTTCTGCAGATACCCACCTTCCAACACATCTTTCTCCAAGGACTTGAGGACACTCTGCTTCTCTCACAGCTTCTGTATGCTCAGGGTTATCGTGGTGGCCCCTTTGGTGACATTCTGGGACTCCAGGGACACTCAGTAAGCATTATCATCTCCTCATAGCTCCTATGCGCCAAGAGCACAGCACGCTTATGAAAGTGGAGGCTCTTGAGCCATGAGGGCACATCTGTCCTCTCACTGCAGTCCTCCTGGAAAGTGTTCTGGCTGGATCCCTGCTCTCCGTCTGCCCATTGCCAGAGAGGCTGCTCTGCTCTGGGGTGAGAGGGATGCATGGTCCAGCATGGTGCCCAGGTACCGAGCTCCTCCAAACTAGGCCCCACCAGGAGCCTTGGGGCTTGTTGGGATGAGTGACATGGAGCACTTTAGTGAGCTAGGGTGGATTGGGCAGGGGAGACCTGTGTTTGCATTGCTCCTAATACTGTTGATGGCTGGTGGCACCGAACTGGATGGGTGAAAGAGCACATGTCCATTTCCCAGAGAGGCTTGTCCTGCTGGGCTGCCTTTCCAGGGCCCAGCTCTGCAGCACACCCCATTCGCCGGAACCCTGGCCTGAGTGATGGAGGTGCTCTGCCTGGGTAAGGAAATTGCTAACCAGTTGCTCTTCAAGGTGGCCCAGCCAGATACCTGAAATAAGGAATCAGAGAATAAGCATAGTAGGAAATAAGCCTAAACATAGGCACAGACCAGATCAGGAAGTAGTCACAGGAAGAACAGTAATCTTTGAGAATCTTCATTTATGATGCAATAACTAGATACATTGTAGGTTGAACTTTCTCAATCCAAAATATTTTTTGTGCCAATATAGTAGCTGTATCAGTGAGGGCTATCTACAGGAATAGAATCAATGGAAGCTATATGTATAATTATATTGGGATGTAGGCTTTTAGGATCAGAGGCAGAAAAGTCCACAATGGTCATCTGTCGGATCAGAGGTGGAAAAATCCACAATAGCTGTCTGCATGCTGGATGGCCAGAAGATCCAGTAGATGATCAGCCTCAGGAGATGGAAGCCATAGAAAAAGAGGGATCAAGGGTGTAGCATCCCCAAAGGTCAAAGGTCTGGAAGCTCATTGTGGAGGCATCCATGTGATTCTACACTGGAAGGCTGAAGAAACTGGAGACCAGTGTCCAAGGGCAATGGAAAAGACTGGAGCTCATCCAAAGAGGGCATGCTTCCTTCTCCTTCCCCTTTTTATTCCACCCAGGCTACAAACCTACTGGTCAATGACACCCACATCTGAGGAAGGGCTCACCCCACCTCACTGTGCTGGCTTTAGTGTCAGTCATCCAAAGATACACCCCAAAATGTGCTTTCATAATCTCCTAGGCAGTTCTTACTCAAATAAAGCTCAGCTCACTCATCACAGTTAATGGTCAATAATCCATTTTTTGTCTACTTGAAAAATATCTCCTTAAGCCATACTTAATCTCCAAATGCAATAGCAAGTTCATAATTATGCCTAACATGATACAGCTGTCTTGCTTAAAAACAGAAATGCATGAATTCCCTGCTCAGAATAGAAGACCAAGTTTTTTTCTTTTGAACATGCTTACTCTTCCCACATTTCTTAACTTAAATATTATAATGCAGATTTAACAGTACTTAAGTATAAAAATGAAGTCAACTAACTTTGTTACAAAGAAAAAAAACCCAAAGGTACCTGCTTAACATATATTTATATAAGCACAAGCATATGAACGAAATAGGAAAGAAATTCTCCCAACTACTGCAGTAATTATTTTTTATAACCAATCATGTAGTCATAGCTGGGATTAAGAACTACCTTCTTCTACTACTCATTCTGTATTCCCTTGACCTTCAGGAAGCACCTAGGCAGGTGTTGGTTCTTAATCTGTTGGCATGACCCAAACCTTCATTCTGGAAAGTTCTGGGCCATTTGTCATCCTTCCTGTATTGGGTTGTTGTAATTTCCAATTCATCTTAATAACTGTGCATGGTAATATTAGGAGATGCCCTGCTGGATCTGCTGCACTCCAACCATATTCTTACCTCCATAGTGAAGTAGTAGTTCAGTTTCTACTTGTTTGTCTGGGTCAATCACCTCCACAAACATCAGAATGCCCTTTTTAGTTTATTGACTCAGAGGCATGAGGAGCTCTGAATTACCAAAGGATGTCTTAAATTCCAGTTCAGTAGAATAATTGTGCCTCTTGTCTAAGCCTTCTTATCTCTGGTACTAAGACTTCCAGGACAACAGAGCATAAAGTCAGCAACCGAAGCAAAATTTTGCTAGTGGATCACTAGAGCTAATGGTGAGTGGTTCCATTCCCATTTCCACCTCTTGATCTTTGAACCTGTGAATCCTTGTTATGGGAGAACAAGTTACATACAATGGGAGACCCTGCACCAGGTCCTGAAGGCATCACCATCTAACCAATGCTATAATGGCATCTTCAAAAGGTAATTCCACCATCCTACCTATTCAGTGGTTGTAGCCAGGCCAACCTTAATGAGTGGAAGTCCATGTTGCTGAGCCCATACATAGCCTCCATCCCTGCCACCATGTCCATTTTATTCATGAGTCCTTTGGACAGTGACAGGGTTGGCTGAAGAAAGTTAACTGCTTATCTTATTCACCTGAGTACTAAGGACCTCTTCTTCTGAGGTCATCTGTTTTGAGCAATTATGTGGGACACAAATATCTTCACAACTTTCATCGTTATGGAGAGGTCTAGCCACATACCTCTTGCTGATATGCCATTGTCACCAATGTTCCAGCCATGTTCTTTCTATATACCTTACTATCTAGACAGACAATTAGGTACAACCTATGAATCAATATATAATCATATATCTGTATAAGGCAAGGCTAGGTATATGACTATGTCTTCTTGACAAGATGTTCTTTACAAGATTCATGACTAGATGTGCTGCCTGAAGTTCTGCCCACTGATATATCCCTTCACCATGGCCCTTCATGGATGTCCACGAGAAGGGCTATAATGCTGCAGCTTCCCTTTTTTGTGTGATGTCCACATAACATGCAGAAACATCTGTAAGCCAGCCTCTAGTCTTTCTCTGTCACCTGATGACAGAGCACAACCCCATGAGGCCAGAGATGCATACTGGGGCACAAAAGGCTATACAACAGAAGTAGAAACTATGGGCTTATGTGCCACTTTTTCATGTAGCTTAGTTGTACTTTCAGGATCTACTCAGGCCCAATTATTTATATATATGTACCACTTTTGTGCTCTTCCAACTTCATGACAGAGTAGATTAGAGAGCACCCAGTTCATGACGGGCAGCGCAGGTTGCATAGTAACCTAGTGTGCCTGGCCAGGCCTTCATTTTGACTAAAGCTCAGAGGCATGCTAGTAGCTGTTCCTCAAAGGGACAGTAGTTGTCTGCAAATGATGGCAGAGCCTCTCTCCAGAATCCTAAGGATTTACCTACAGGGGTCTTACAGAGGCTCCAGGCAGCTTGCCTATCTGCTTCTGACATCTCAAATACCACTGGATCTGCTGTATTGTATGGCCTGTTGGCACAGCAGCTGCACAGTAGCCTGGACCTATTGTAGCCTTCTCTGTCTGCAACCTACTCAAACCTAGAAGCTTTCTATATTACTCTGTAGGTAAATGAGCTAGAGTAACACAGACAAGTGAGGAATATGTTGCCTCCAAAATCTAAATAGGCCCACTAGGCTTTGTGCCTCTTCTTTATTGTAGGAGGGGCCAGATGCAACAACGTATCCTTTACCTTGGAAGGGATATCTCTGCAATTTGAATGGGATGGAGGACCCTTGAGTTTTAGTTGGATTTATTCTACATCTTCTGTTGTGCGCACGCTTTACCAACAATTGCAGAGTAGTTGCTGCCTTTTGTTTATTCATTCCAATCAGTATAATGTCATAAATACAATACACCCATGTGATGCTTTGTGGAGGAGAAAAGTGATCAAGATATCTATGAACTGAGTTGTAACACAGGGCTGGAGAATTGAATAATCCTGTGACAGGATCACAAATTTGTATTGCTAGATTTGCAAACTGAAAATAAATTGCTTCTGGTGGACCTTATGGACAGGCATGGAGGAAAAATATTCACCAAATCAATAGTTGCACATCAGGTACCAGGAGATAGGTTAGTCTGCTCAAGCAAGGAAGCTACATCTGGTACTACAGCTGCAGTAGGAGTCACCACTTGACTAAGATTTTAGTAATCTACTGCTTTTATCTAAGACTCATTCTTCTTTTGTAAGTGACAAATAGGAGAGTTAAGTGAGGGTGTGTTGGGAGCCACTACCCTGCATCTTTTAAGTTCTTGATACTGGTATTAACCTCTGTAGTCCTTCAAAGGATGCACTTTTGTTTGCTTATTTTAAGACAGGTTCTCACTATATAGTTCAGGCTGGCCTTGAACTCACAGTGATCCTCCTGACTCAGCCTCCAGAGTGCAAGGATTACAGGTGTGCACTACCATGCCTGGCAAGGCATGCAGTATTGTTTTTGATTTACTCTTTTCCCAGGTAAAATCAACTCTTATAGCTTCCATTTGACCTTTTCCTTCATAATAGCCCTCACTCCACAGGTTAGGAAACCATTATGAGAATTCTCCCTGGTACCAAGTAAATCCTTCTCAGTTATTCATTCTGGAACTAGGGAAATGACTACAGGATGGACTCGGGAAGATACTGGGCCCCCTGTAAATCAGACCTTGGTTAAACTCTACTGATCACCTGCCTTCTATAATTCCCTACACTTACTGGGGGCCCATATAGATGCTTTGCGTCTTCTGCAATCAGCTTTAGTTCAGAACCAGTGTCCAGTATTTCCTAAAATGTCTGATCATTTCCTACTCCCCATTGTGTGGTTGCCCTGGTTAAAGATCTCAGTCCCTGTGAGACAAGATGGAAGAAAGTTTGACAGTATAATATTTTTATCATCCCTCAGTAGGACCTGGCCTCTTCTTCAGTCAAGGGGCTCTGGATCCTTAAACAACTCAAGTCTGGGAATTGGTTGGGCTGTGATTTTCTGTTGCTATAATTTGAGTTAGGCTTTTCTTCATTTGGCTTAAAACTTTTCTGCTATATCAGTCCAATAAAAATTTAGTAGGCTTCCTATTTACTTCACTCTTGGGATCACTATGATTAATTAGCTAATGCTATAGGTCTACATGTGTCAGAGCCTTCTAATCATGGCTTTGCGTCTGTTTTCTATTATGCTATGCCCACCTAGCTTTTGGTGATTGAGTACTGTCACTTTGTCCCTGCCACCCTGGGATCCAATTATACTGGAACCATTTAAGTTTCTTGTTGAGTGACTACAGTCCCCACATGAAGTCTGTCACACAGAGAAGAGCAATGGTAGAGCTCGTAAGGAAGGGCCCCCCTCAAATCTGTTGTAAAAGTATTCATAAGAGGTTCATTTTCTAGAATCTCCTAGTGTGGAGATAAAACTTCACTTCATGAACAAAATTACTGAAAATATTATATACAGTTTATACAGATAAACTGTATATAAAACATAAATATACTTTGTGCTTAGACTTATGTCTTTCCTCTAAGATACTATCTCAGGGTTCACAAATATGCCAAAATCTAAGAAAATCTGAAATGCTTCTGATCCCTATTGCTTCATAAAAGAGATCTTCAACCTGTTGATAGATCATTTTTTCAGAGCAACTTTGCAAGTCGGGTATTAATATCCCCATTTTACAGGTGAACAGGGTGTCTTTGTGGATCATGCTACAAATTTGTACATTATTCTTTCAGTGACAGAGAGCCTCTGAGAAGGAATGGTGTGAATGAATGTAGTCATCAAGAAATCCAAGTTCCCCAGACAGTCTGGGAGAAATGAGGCCATGGTGATACCTTGCAGGGCTTTTTGATCAGGGTGTCAAGGCCAGATGGCTGAAACTGGAACCAGGGACATCTGTCAGCAGAGGGGTCAAGCTTGGCTGGCTCCAGCTACACAAGGTTCTCCAGGGGAGATGTGTCATCGGGGCTACTGGCTTGCTCCCTATCCTCCCCTTGCTCTGTTCACATGCTTTCCCCTGCTGGTTCAGGTCCCACAGGGTGGCTGCAGCAAGCTCACAATGAGGGGAAAACTGTTCTGAGTGAGCTGAGGCATTGCTGTGGAACAGGAACAACCTTGACTCAGAACAACTGTTTCTGAGAAGTGCAACCAGCTTTCAAAATAGTCTGCAAGTAGAGCCAAGAGGAAAGATCTTGGAGCAAAACCACAGAGGACAATCTGTGTGCCAGTGGAAGACAGATTGGAACCTGGAATTTCATGGTAGAAACTGAAGTTGCTGAATGGAGGTACTGAAATAGTGAAGGGGAGATGACCTGGTTTTTAAAACCATGGTGGCTGGCGCTCCTTGGAATGTGACTGGCTGATGCGGAGAGGAAAGGATTTTAGAATCGCCTTTCTATGGTTGCCACTTCATTGTCTGTGTATGACTGGAAGGTGGGGGCTGCTCCAAAATGAACCAAAGAAGTGAAACTGTAAAGGGGGTGGAAATGAATTTTAAGAGGTCTCAGCAGGGGTCTAACCCTACAGAGTTCACTCAGTGTTCTCTTTTCATTTGCATTTTAGGAAACTGAAACTCAGAAAAGTGAGTTGATTTGTTGCAGGTCAGATACATGAACTGAGTTACTCAATGGAGCACTAAAATTATGGATTAGGAAAAGGTCAATGACTTTTCAATTTAGCCTGCTTTTTGTGGTCAAAATTATCTTTCTATATCTCCCAAAATATTATAATGAGGGGATATTTAAAAAGACATGTCTAAAGTCTGATTATCAGCAAGAAACTACTTTGTTCCAGGTTACTGTTAGAGAAAGTAGTCACCCTCTGTAATCAGAGTTGGTAGTGGGGCGGGGTGGGAGGGATGGAGGCACGGAGAGATTCTGAATCTCAGCTGGTCAGGTGTTTCCAGAATGTGAACTCAGCAGCTCTTCAACTTGAGCAGGCTGTGCTTCCCCTGCTGCACACACAAGGGCACATACAAGTGCACACAGCAACAGGTGGTTTTTACTGAGAAACCTGAAATCGCCTTTGGTATTTTCACATCAAAATCTATAATGAATAAGAATAATGTGAGAGACTAAATAAGATGGTGAATTCTGATAAAATCTAGTTTCTTTTGCAAAACATACAGCAGATTGCTAATGGGTGAGATTTTCTTCCTTTTATTTTTGGAAATCATTTTTTTCTGTTATTGCTTGTCGTCCTTGGGAGATATGAGATAATATTTTTTACTTAGACCCAAGGAATACATGGTGATTTTTAAAATTAGCAACCTTAGTATTCATTGACAGAAAACACCTTGTCCATTTATAGCATGACTGAGGGCTAGTGGTTTAGCCAATTAGAATGCAATGTGAAGCTCTACCCAGCTGATTCCATACTTAATGAGGGGTTCAGAAAAATGAAAATTTGTAAACATCACAAGCTTGAATGAAAAAATTAATGTGGGAGACAGCTGTTTTGTCATCACCTACTGAATATCTTTTATTCTGCCAGTTGGTGAGTAATGACAGGACAGGACTGAAGTTACTGAGCATACCATGTAGGTGATACACTTTTCTTATACATATTCATTACTTACTTGCATTGATTACATTAATTCACTGACATTTCAAAAAATCTCAGGAAGTATTTTCCACCCTGAACAAATGCTGAACTGAAATCTCAAGAGGTTAATACATTTGAAGAGCGTCACACAATTTGTGTCACAGGCGGAAGCAAAACCATCTCTGTTTTATCCAAAATCAACAGCACTTCCACTTCATCACTTTGGAGAAGGCTGACATCTGCCAGAGCCCCTGTGAGAGCAAGAGTGGATGGAGGGCTGGCCAACGGACATATCTGTCACTTACCGGCAGGTCCACTCGATGCAGTAAAAGCATGGCTCTGCAAAGGGGCCTGCAAATTGCCTGTGATATCTTCATGTTTGAAATTGATAATTTTGATAAATGAGACTATCCCAATGTGACACTATATGACAGGCAGGAGGACCTGACCTTTCTCACCTATGATTTAATGGATAGGTGAAATCCCTTCTGTATCTTGTGATAATTTGACTTAGGAAGTTTCCACCTTATAAGGTTGTGAAAGTGTACATATATAACCATTTATTTTTCACTGTAAATTACTGGAGCCACTGAAACTTTATTTATATATTAGGCTTTATGCTAGAAGATTTTGTTAATGTAAATGTTCCTAACAAATTAGTTTTTAATTTTTTTTACAGATAATGATTGTACATGTTTATGAGGTACAGTGTAGTATTTTGATGCATTTATAATCATATCTTGATCATCTCAGGATATTTAAGTTATTCATCATCTCAAATATTTATCATTTCTTTGTCATTAGAACAAAGAAATAGCTCATAGCTCTTTTGAATTACTAGCTACAATATTGTTAATTATAGTAACTCTCAATATACAAAAGCATCTACACATGTTCCTGCTCTCTACTGACTTTGTATCTATTAAGCAATCTCTCTCCACTTCTCTCTGCCCTACCCAGTTCCAGGGTCAGGTAACCACTGTTCTCATCTTCACATCTATGAAATCAACTTTTTAGCTTCTCACATACAAGTGAGAACAGTCTTTTCCCTTCCTTTCCTTTCTTTTTTCATTTATTTCACTTATCAGTCAGGTTTTCTGTTTCTAAACACAGTACTGACAGAACTTAAAGGAGGGAGTGTCTAATTTGGCTCATATGTCAGGGATTTCAGCCCATAGTCAGATGGCTTCAGGGCAGGCACATCATGGTGGAGGGGCATGGTGGAGCGAAGCTCCTCAGTTTTTGGTGGCTGAGAAGCAAAGCAGAGAACAGGGCTGGAGAGGAAAGGCTAGGAGCCATTTATGGTACCCAAGTTCACCTTCGTGACTCACCCAGACACAACCAGGAGCTGCTGCACTAATCTGCTCTGTTTCTTAACCCAGTGAAGCTGACATATCAGGATGAATGTCCACACTAAAGTACTTTCAGCAAGGGACATGTATTGAACGTATCTTGAACTTATGATGATTTTTTTTATTAGGATGCAACTCCCCTATAAGTCAAGAGGCTTCAGTATTATGCTTAAATGTTTTATCTCTTCCCAGTTGGGAATCCCAGTAGTACCTGGTGTTGTTTTCTCAGGGGTAGACCTTAGATGAATTCCTGGTCATAGTTTTCTCTGCTCATCCCTGTTGGGCAAAGTTATACATACTGAGAAGAAATGAAATGGTAAGTCCTTGTGTCCTATCTACTGGGTAGGATAGCATATTATGTTAAATAGTGTCACCTTGGAGCCTGAAGATCAGTCTTTTGGGTATACCAGGCCAGCTTTGGCAGCCTGCCTTTTGACTATGCCATGTAAAATCTCCCTCCAAATTGAAAACTTTCTCACCTAAAATCAGTTTTACTTTTTTGATCCATTTTCCTTTGGTCTCTTCTTGGTGTCCACCTATCCCAGTGTCAACAATTTTCCAGGAGTATCTCCCTTACTGCTTGCTTTGGGAGGTACTAGTGACACAGCTTCCCTTGGTTTATCAGAGAGAAGAATGGGCTTCTTCTCAATAACATAAGAGTTGATCATGACAGGTCTTGGACTCGTAGTCCTCGGAATGTACCTTCGTCTCAACCCACTCCGTGTGGAAGGCAGAAGGGGAGTACTTAGTCTATATTTCTGCTCTCCTGTTTTCTAGCATAGACCTGCACCAAAGCAGTGAGCAGTCACAGGAGAAAGTATTCGCTACCTGACAACATTTCAAGTTTCTTAGCAGTAATATCACTGATGCACAAGGATTAATGCTTTTAAAATGAGTAGGTATATCAATTTTCTGTGCTGCAATATTTCAAAATTATACACGGGTATGGTGAAATCCAGACTTATTCAAAAGTCTTAGGTTAAAAATTTATGCATACCACTAAGTTTCTGGAGGACTTTTCCAAGATATTATCTTTCTCAAAGTCTTATTTGATAATCTCAAAATGAATATGCTGGGCAAAACCAAAGTAGAAGCCACTTGGGCATTCTGTGCTTAATTAGTGAATCAACTATTAGTCATTCATTTTTTCCCTCTAAACATAGATGTAACTGCGTAATCTCTCATAGATCAGCACTCAGACCATGATCTCTATTTCTTGAGATTCTATATAAGATAAAAATCCACATGCTATTTCTGTATAGCAGATCTCAATTATAGTTTTAATATATTATGAATTTTTTTAGTGCACCTGGAGAAAATTTTAAGACATTTGCTGGATTAATTTGTTATATTTGTAATATTTCATAGTACTTTTTCCCATTTTCAAAACTTTAATTAGCCCAATTACTCTTCATAACAAATCTGAAGGTGATAAATTTTGTTCTTGTATGTATCAACTAGCACAATTGCTCCACTAGAAGTCCACATAAAACTCAGTGATTTAAAATAATGTTTATTATTACTTACCAGATACAGAGTAGAAAAAAATGGGGAAAGTTTGATCAGTGGGTTCTAAGTCACAATTACATGGGAATAACAAATTCTGTTGTTTTAGCACACAATACTATGGTATTTTAAAAGTTAGAAGGATTTTTAATGTTTCCACCATAAAAGAATAAAATATTTGAGGGAATAGATACCTTTAAACATGGCCTCATGAGGTTTTGAATGGATGCCAAGGCGTATGTGGTTTATTTCAAGAGTTGTGAGAGAAACTGAATACTTTGTCAATATCTCTCCCATCTTAGATGATGAAGATATAGAACATTTCCAACACTGCAAAATGCTCCATTGGGCAGTTTTGTATAGAAGTTTCATTTGTCAGCAAACCCTCTGTATCAGTGGAATTGAAACTGTGTTCAATAATGAGCCAGCTAAGAGAAAAAGTAAAGAGAAGATTGCCTTATTTTGAGAAACTCCAATATTTAATGGCAGCAAGAGGCAGAATAAGACTACAAATAAGGAACAGAAAAAGTGACTTGAAGGGTAGAAAACAATTCAGTGTAGTGTCATCAAAGGTGGAATATACCTTCTGGACTCAAGAATAGGTGGCATTTTCAGCAACTGTTTTAATGGAATGATGCAGAAGAAATCCCACTTAAAAATGAATATGTCAAAAAACCAATAAATAGTAGAGAAGTTAGGTGCAAAGGAAAGTAGTAGAAGAAAATAGAGGGTAGTGCAAGATCTTGATATTTTTATAGATTTGTAAAAGGTGAAACAACCATTAGGAAGGATGTATGAAAGGGAGAAGATAGATCTACAAAGGCTTACAAGGCAACTAAAGTTTCAAAAGACTTGAGAATCCTGGGTTTATATGGGGGCCCACCTGCCAGGTGAGTCACTTTCACCAAGATGTGTTTATGCTCCTGAAGGAGTAATGTGTGGGAATGCAGGATAAATGGGGTCAGTTCCAGGGACTTGGTGCAGGGACATCAGAGAAGTGAATATATTGGAGAGACAGCAGAATGGGTTGGGACGGCTTTAGATTTGGGAAGACTAGAAAACAACAGAAGATAGGGAGGTGCTAGAGTGGAGGCATCTATGTACTCACGTATGTGTAGGGATGAGAGGTCAGACCCAAAAGAGAAACAGTAGAGCCTCAAATTCTGAAATGGGACACATCCAGATGTTCAGATTTCAGCGAACTGCTAAGGGAAGATGATGAATGTTGCTGTCAAGAGTTTGTGGTGATTTAGTTGAAGCGTAAATCACGCAAGTGTAATATTAGTCAAGATAGCAAGGGTTGAGGCAGATATGACAGCTAATGGCATTCTAAAGCCCCCAGTGAAGGTTTGAGCGGAGGATGGAGCTGCAGACATGGCAAAACTTAATGAAATTGTATTCAAATAGGAAAGGTGTGGTCAGGAGTCAGTGAGTAGCCCCGTTGTGATTTTTTCCTTTTGTAAAATGATAGTTGTGTTTCCTCCCGAAGATCATTTGATCTTGTATGGTGCACTGGGCCTAATGAATGATATGTGCTTAAGGAAAAAGTTTTCTTCCACTGCTTGTTGAAAAGTGTCAGGTTGCTAGGGCTGAGACTATCAAGTTTAGTCAACAGTGGGGATCCTCTGGGTAACACCTGGGTAGATGCAAATTTGCTATGATCATGTATGGCTCTGGAACAACCAGAGACTCCAGCTGGGACATTCTTCTCTCTAACCTTATCACTGGTGAGTGAAATCAGTATGCAATCAATGTGTCTAGGACACTTCTCTTACCTCGCTAGGCAAATGCTTGAGCAGTGGGATCCCACCATGATTTGAAGAAAATAGTGATGTATTGCTACAGAAACTTCAATTGCCAGACTAGGTCGCCAGAGTTCATGCCTCACAGGGATTCAGAAGGAGAAAGCATGTGCCTCAGCATTTGGGAAGCCACATTTCTAATGTGAGCTCATGTCTCAAGAGAATCGATCAAGTTCAAAGCCATGCGGACAGCGTTTTATAAAGTGAACTGAATCTCATCAGCAGAGACAAATCAGCAGGGAGATAGCCTTGAAAAAGCTGTGCCTGGCATAAACCAGAGCTCTAATGTACTGGAAAGTTTGCTAATATAAAGAATGGAAGAAGGGTGTGCACAGGAAGATAGGAAATTTGAAAATTAGAGATTTTACTGCAAGTTAGAAATATAGCCCCGTGGTTTATATTGGGCCATAAGCAAGATTTGTTTGCATTTTTCTAATGCAGTAGGCAGTGTCATAAAGAATTCCCTCATGGCTCCACAGCTCTTAAAGTCACATCTTCTATCTCTGTAAGTCACCCCTACTGTATAAACTTGACATGCTTAATTGTCCACAGAACACATTTATGACAAGTAAGCTAATTAGATATTTGTTGGCTCTTACCACAAAGTTATTACTTTAAATCATGAAATCAGATGGGAGTCTACTTTCCCAAATCAGGAAGATTGACTGGCTAGAACACTTCTATAAAAGTATTTAGCCTGGAATTTTACATCTCATAAACTAATTTCAGAAACATTTTCAAAATTTTATTTACTGCAAGATTAGTATCTGTTGTTGTAAAAGCTATTTAGCCTAATAGATTGTTAGCTTCCATGGCAAAAAGTAAAGAAATATATAAAACCAGAACACTTTATAACTATACACTTCTTCTAAAGTTTTGTAGGAATATTTTTTATGCTTAGCACAGTGGAGATAGAAAAGTAATTGAGGTAATTTTATCCTGTATCCTGGGAAAATCTAGTAAATTGCCTCCCTATTACCAAAATTTTTGGAAAAGTTTACTTCATCTTTTAGTTAATTTAGTAATCCAGATAAAATGACAAACAGGCTTAACAGATAACTTGAGCTATGGAGATTTATAGGGAGAGTCTGGACATGAAAAGGAAAAAGTGCAGTCACCGAGAAGAATCCAAAGTATAATAATTTTGGAGGTGGTGTGAGAGAAAAGAATGAGCCCAGGTAGAAAAGTAAGCAGATCAGAGAACAAAGAGCAGGCTCACTTGGTAAGATAACAATTCCCGCTTCCTCACGTGGGTTACATCTGTGTTGTCTAACCCACGTGAGAAAGGGGACTTCTACTTGGCCTTCTAGATGAAACAGGGTGTGAGGGGAAAAACAGAGAGAAAAAAGAATTTGCCACAGTTGCTGTCACAGAGAGAAGCAGGAGAAAGTCAAGGGTGAAAGGATACAGATGTAACTCCCCGGGTTATAGACCAGCAATCAGTAAAATATATCAGTGGTGTTAGTGCTTCTCAGCAAATTCAATGTTTTCCCGGAGCCGTTCCCATTCTCTTTGTTTAGAGTAGAGCTCACTGGGCCAACTGTGTTTCTCTGAAATGGGTTAAACACAGTTAAAAGATGTTGTACAAAACTAACCAAAGTTGTGAAAATTCTCATGAAATAGCATTACTAATTAGGCAATTACAGTACTTTTATCACTGACAGAACTAACATTTGGGATACACAGAGTGCATTTTTTGCTGAAATAATATTTTCAAGAAGGCTTGATTTTGTATTGCAGGTTAAATTTTAGTCACTGCTGAACACATGTATATTTCTGCTTACTGAATGAAAAGAGCTAGAAGAATGCACAGTTACAGGGATGGATTGCTGTGATTGAGACATTGTGTCAACCCGGGGAGTCTAGAGGTTTGGCTAAGTGACTCAGCAGTTCTGCATCTTGGGGTAAAAAGGACAGGCTCTTACCCTTCTGTGTGTTGTTTATTGTGTCAATTTGGAAGTTCAGAAGGTTTACTATGTGACTCATCTGGGAGCCAGGGTGCTTACTTTGTATTCACCCTGAGCTTGTACAACAGGAAGGCATGCAGAGGATGTGGGTGTAGAGGGCCATCCCCAACCTCCAGAGTGGGTAGGCTGCATAAAGAAACGGAATTGAGAAAAGACTTGCTGCTGATTCTTCAGAGGGGCTCCACTCTTTGCCTTCAGCTTTGTAATCTCCTGGCTTCTGGGGCAGACTGTTTGGCTTCCGCCTTGGACACTTCAGCCTTCTGGTGTAGGCTCTCTGGCCTTCATCATAGATTCTTCAGCATTCCACTGCAGACCCATCAGCCTCCTGATATGGACGTGTATGGACAACACAGTGAGCTCCAGGCCTGGAGCTGGGCTCTTCAATCTCCAGTGTGCAGACACCCTCTGCACGCTTCCTCATCCAACTCTGTGGCTGACCATTGCAAGCCAAACTTGTAATTTCTTGTACATTTATATATCTTGTGTTCTATCTGTTTCCCTAGTAAACCCTGACTGTTACAGATTTATATGACATTGTATATTATTTTTCATTTCTTTCCAGAAAAATTATTCTTTAAATCATACTTTTCTAGTGACTGTTTCCAGGTTTTAAAGTAGCATTTCAGAAGTCCCATTTTCACAGCTTTGGCAGTGCCCTGTTGCAGTAAAGATTCTTGTTCTGAGGCTGGCTGCTGACCATCAAGGAGAGTGACCTTAGCCTCATGCCCACTGCCCACCTAGAAGCCATCACCTTTCCCCAGTCAGGTCTGAGCTTCAGGAATAGTTTGGATGTTGATCATTCCCTGAGGGCACAGGTGTTAAAGGCTCTGCTACCTGGTGGCTCTATTTGGAAGTCATGGAATTTTCAGGACGTGTGGCCTGGGAGCAATCTTTAGGGTTTGGGGGATGTGTACTCCACCCTGTTTTAGTTCATCATTTCAGTGGGTGTTATTTGTTTTGTAGATATGTTAGAATTAGTATCAACGGAATCTGTTTTGATCTGACAGTCCCATTCTATGCGTAAGCCAAAAGAGGCTGTTTATAATTCTTTGTATCATTCTATTAGTCAGCTATCCATCACTACAATGAAATATCCCAAACAATTAACTTATAAAGTAGAAATGCTTATTCTGACTCATAGATTTGGAGCTCCAGTCTAAGTTTAGGCAGAGACATTATGTGCCTGCCTCTAGTATGTATGTTGGATGGTAATACCAGGGGGCAGACAGCAGTGGGAATTGTTAACTTCACTGTCAAGAAGCAAAGGAGGAGGAGGAGGAAGAAGAAGAAGGGGCCAGGGAGCCACAGTCTTATTTAATGGCATCCCCCAAACACAGCAACACTTCCCTCTCAGCCCTGCCTCCTGAAGTTTCCTTTATCTGCCAGTAGGGCTTCCAGAGAGCCAAGCCTTAAACATATGGGCTTGGGGGGCATTCAACAGCCAAACTAAAAGAGAAAAAACAAACCAGCCAAACTATTACTGACATGCACAATATTAAAAGCTAAATAACCCACAGTAAACTGCTCCTAGACTTTATTATTTCAGAAAGCTTCTGTTTTCTCAGCTGCCCTGCAGTGCCTTACTTTCCCCCATTATTCCCGCTTGATAGAATCTTGGGGGTTGTGGAGCTGAATACACATATGAAAGATTGTTGAGAGGAAATGAGATGACCCTTGTTCTGAGTGGCCCAGATGGGAACACTATGCAGCAGGTTTTCTGCCGGGTCAGTGTAACTCCTGTACCAGCCAGTATACACTGAGATGAGGAATCATATTGCCTGCTTTCTTGGAAACAGTCCATGATGTTATCTTACACAGGGTAAAACATCTGATCAAAAAAAAAAAAATTCCCAATCATTTCCAAATAAATGTACAGAGGAAAATGATAATAACAAATATTTACTGACTATGTAACAAGGGCCAAAAGCTATGCTAGACTTTGAGAATATGCTGATAAAAAAAAACAAAGAAGTCACTTACCTTACCAGCATACAAAATGTAGTTGGTATAAATTAACTCCGATTTTGGTATATTGGTTTATTTTGATTTACTGTGTTATTAGTCATTTTTGTATCAGATCTTAGCATACTTCCTGGAAATTTTAGTAAAAATGTAGAAGACAGATACTTGTTTGGTTAGATGATTGCTATTTTTATCCAGTTCTCAGATCCTATCATAACCCTTTTTTATTTTTTTTTTTATTTTTTTTATTTTAAGG
>NW_004955510.1:2993119-3031520 GCF_000276665.1 Chinchilla lanigera | reverse complement strand
ACACACTCAACCACCTAATCTTTGATAAAGGGGCCAATCAAACTCACTGGAAGAATGATAGCCTCTTTAATAAATGGTGCTGGAAAAATTGGCTTAATACCTGCCAAAAACTGAAAATAGACCCAAGCCTATCACCATGCACCAAACTCAAGTCAAAATGGTTCACAGATCTCAATATCATAATCCTTTTGTTTCATGTAGTTTTCCTCCACTACTGAAAAAAAAAATTTCACAGCACTGTAATATTTCTGATTCTTCCCTTTCTTTCTACTTATGAACACAATTATGTAATGCCTTAAGATTTGAGAATTTGTATTACCACTTAGTCCCAGAAAAAAATAGCAAACATGTACAGTGTTAAAATTTTTAAAAATTGTTTCTACTCCCAGGTAGTTAGTTCTGTATTACTTTGTTGTGACATAAATTGAAACCACTTTGAACTTATTCCCTAAAAATTGAAATTACTTTGAACCTGTGCTCTTAGATTTTATTGTTGAGCTTGGAAATAGCCTATACTTTGCCAACACCTGACCTTTACTAATCTATACATCATATTTGAGTCCCTAACCTTTCACTTAAATCATCTATAAATATCTTTGAGACCAATTGTGCAGATGTCAACACACTTGATAATATGAACATTGATTCTTGCCTGAATATGCATATTTATTAAATGTCAATACATATATATTTAAACATTTTAATTTGTATTTTAAAATGTTATTATATTAAAAAAAACTTTTCTTGTAATTTTATGTCAACACACTTTGTATAAAATTTGTACCAAAAACCAAAACAAATCTTTTTTGTTTTCTTTGTGGGTCCTGTTTCTGTGTCCCTGTATTGCTTTCTTTATCCCCTGATTATCAAGTGTTTAGAGATGAGAAAGATGGAACTTGATAGAGCATCTGGAATGTGGAATGTCACAGTAGGGCCTGCTGGCTTGATTGCACTGTCACCATGGAGATGCTCATAGGTCAGTGCAGTCAGGTAATGAGATGGCTTAGTTCAATTAGGGTTTAAAATTTTCCTCTACTATGGCATATGAAATTTACAAAAGTATTTGTCTAAAAGTAGGCCACCTCTCCTATGATGGGCTCATAAGATGTTCTGTGTTCAGTAGAGTACACGCACAAAGGTAAGTGAGCAAATCTATCTCTGGGCTCTTCCATTTATTTTGTCCTTGAAAAAAAATAAGCAGAATGCTTAAATAGGCCTCTGAAAAGATAATGCACTTATAAGTTCTGATTAAATACAAGTTGGGAAATAAGTTGAGACATTTATACATAGTGCATTTGGTCTTCAGTTATTGTTTGCAAGAAGGCTGGGCCTAAAAAGACCTGTGTCATTTTGGGTTGCAGGTGGAAGACGCCACCCAGATGGTGACACATGTTTAACAGGAAGGGGCTTACACTACTAGTTCAATTTCTACTCCCATTTTCTACCTACTTCAGGATATTCTTTTCAATTGACACATAAAAATTTGTGTGTATGTATTAGGTGCCATGTGATGTTTTGATGCATGTATATTTTGTGTAATATTCAAATAAGGGAAATTATGTTCTCATCTATTCCATGCTTGAGACTCACTTCCAGTCCCCTTTCTCTCTTCCGTTAGCAGTGCAAAGCTGATGACCTCTCACTGAAATGAAAACTAGAGACTCTCAGGCGAACATTCCAGCTACTCCACCTATAAGCATCTGCATCCATTTTACCTTCTTAGGGTTGATTTTCACATCTCCTTTCTGTCCTGTTAGGTCCTCCACATTGGACCCAACCCAGTTTGAAGACAAAAAACTCTGACAGACCAGCCTGTTCAAATAGGAAAGCACCCTCACTCAGCTCAAGAGACTAAAATAAATCTTTATCAAGATGGTTCCTAAGCCTGGCAGTCAGGCTTACTGGAAACCCTGTAAACCTACATACTGTCATGCTTTAAATCAGCAGAATACCACTGTCATCCTGCACTTCCCTCCCCTAGAGGCACCAGATGGAATAATGACCTCTGAGAAACTTAAATTTTTCCATCTACCTTGGTGGGACTCCCCCTCCCATGCTTATACTAGTCTATAAAAGCATGTTCTCTTCCTTTGTCTGAGACCAATGGCTTTCCCAACCTTGGCCAGGTTGCACCCAGTCTGAAATAAAGATGTCATTGTTTGCTTCAATCCTGCCTGTCCTGTTGGTTTTGTTCACTACTCAGGGTCTAGCCTGATATGTCCATTATCCTGTGTTTTCAATCTGCTCTCCTCAACCCATCTATATTGGCTCTTTTTTCTAACAAAGACGTCTATAAAAACTTCTCACACCTTGAAAACACCAAAAGAACATAGTGGAATATGGAATATTATGTTGGAATAGTCCAACATAATGGAACATATGTTGTTGGTTTTCAACATATTTTGACCCTTACCTTCAGAACCAATCCTCTTTGTAAGAGTAGTTTATTTTCTTTCTGCTTTTTGACTTACTGAAATCTGTTTCCTCCTTCACTGTACTGAAATTGCTTTCAGGGAAATCATTCACTATACTTAAGGAGACATTTGTTATGCACCAGATATTAGACTGTGATTTGGTGACACAGTATTGAGTAAGAGATGTCCTTGTCCTCAAGGCATTCACAAATCATACTTCTGATACACCTTTCAACACTGAACACATTCTTCTTGTAAAATTTCCAGTGCATGAGTTTTCTAACCCTGGGGATGCTGCTGTGCAGTCTTGCCTTTATGATCCCTGCCCCACATATCACACTGTTCTAGTAGCTCTTTGGCAATGTCTTGTCCTAAACTTTGTCTATTAACTTTATCAGATTCTCAATTCAATAATGCTTTGCTTACATACTTGTTATTTCATCACCATATACTGCCTTCAAATTTGTTGGGTGGGCTGTCCCTGTTTATTTTTCAATTAAACTTTATATTTTGAGATTATTAGAGATTTCCTTGTTGATATAAGAGCTAATACACAGGACATTATACAGAATATTACGGTGAAGAATGTATTATGTACTCAGTTTCTCCCAATAATAAATTTTCCAAAACAATATTACAATAGCACAACCAGAAGATTGACATCAACAAAACAGTCCCATCACTACAGTTGCCTGTCGTGGTATGCCTGTAGAGTCACAGCTCATGCCAAGCCCTACTTCCTCCTTGGGAACTGCTAATTTCTTCTCTATGTCTAAAATATTATACTTGCAAGCATATTATGTAAAAGACATCTCACTGTATGTGTATTTGTTGAATTCCTTTTTTTTTTTTTCTATTGCTAATTTGGGTTTTGTTTTTGCTTTCCACAGACATTATTCCCTGGAATGTAATCTAGATTATTCGCTCTTCCATTGAAGGAAATCTGGGTTCTTTCCATCCAGAGGCTATTAAGAATAAAATATTTTCCCCAAAGATTTAAAGACATTATACCACAATGTTGTATAATTACCCATGTTTATAACAGTGCTGTTCATAATAGCTAAGTCTTGGAAGTGGCCTATTTGGTCATCAACAGATGAATGGGTAAAGAAAATGAGGTAATTACAAATAATGGAGTTCTACTTTGTCTTAAAGAGGATAAACTTGACTCATTTGTAGGAAAATGGATGTACCTTGAGACAATAACCTTAAGTGAAGTAACTCAGACACATAAACTTAAATATTGTATGGTTTCTCTTATATGAAAAACAGTATACATATATAGTACAAAATAAAAGACAGATAATAGGAAAAAAGAGAAAGAAACAATAGACACTTTAATCGAGTGCACACAATGGTCTAAAAGTTTGCCTGACTTGGTACAGGTGTCTTACATGTGTTATATGTTCTTTGGCCTAGGAGTCTTGTTTTCATTCTGCATATATGATAAATAACTTTTTAAGGTCTGATCAGATAAATAAATGAATCTGATACTGGGAAAATAAAAAGGGGCAAATAGGGGAGGGAAAAAGAAGGCGATTGAGATGTGATATGTGCATGCAGACTCCCCACAGTGACTGTAATCATTGTGTACTGCAAACTTGGGCTAATAAAAATAAACAAAATAAAATAAAATGAAATTTAATATGAAACAAAAGAACAAAGTCCCCATAAAAACACACAAACAGATAATTTTCCTGAGGCTAAATTTATTTTTCTTTTATTCTCATAATTTCATATCAAAACTATGCATTGTTTTTGCTTAATCCTAGGATTCTCTATGTTTATAAGGATAAACAATCTTATATTCTTACATTTTACATTTAAGTGTATAATACATTTTGAGTTAAATTTTATAAGGTATAATATTTGGGTCAACAACTTTGTTGCTTGTAGATATTAAATTGATCAAGCACTCTTTACTGAGAAGATGTATATTTTTTATTGAATTATCTCTGAAGTTTTGTCAAAATCAGTTACTGTGTTTGTATGGGTCTATTTCTGGGTCTTAATATTAAGTTCCACTTATCTGTGTTTCTATCCCTATGTTCATACCATGCTGTCTTGATTGTGGTTGTGATCTATGCAATCTCAGAGTCAGATACAATAGTTGTTCCTGCTTTATTTTCCATTTTCAAATTATTTTCTGTATTCTGGTAGATTTACCAGTCAATATAATTTTTGAAAGAATCTTACAAACCCCCCAAAATTTGTGGTATTTTGATTGAAATTATCCCAAACCTCCACCTCAAAATTGAGAAAGCTGGCCTGATCAACAGCTGCATTCTTCTAACCCTGTGTCTCTCACTTGATTTCTTAAATCTGTGTTTTACGTTTTTTTCATCACTACTCACTGTTCTTAACAATCACTTCTACCCAGTGGCTTCAGTTTATATGGAGGAGCCAGGGGCTACAGAACCTATAATACCTTTCATCCCTCACTCTTTCTCCTCTGGATATCACAGCTGGATTCATCTTGTCACAGATCAAATTCAACTTACTTTGCCAGATGCCCCTCTTTCAAAGTTACTATGATTTATTCATTTATTTCTTAAATCCAGAATCTGAAATTTAATAAATAGCTTCCATCTACTACAAATAAAGGATCACAAAGATCTCTATGCTCTCTTCCAAAAAGCCTTCAAATGTGTGCTCTCTTCTTCCTTAATGCCAGTACTTCACAGTTTTCTTCTTGACTTACACACAGCAGTAGAACCCCAGCAGTCTTCATGCACCTACACAGTTTTTCATGATGAATGCAAGAGCTCTGGCTAGACAGATGAAATCACTAATGTGCCTTTTACTAATCAAGTGACCTTGTATGAGTGACTTAACTCTGTAAGATTTAGTTTTTTTCAATAAAGTAGAGATAAATAAACTTTCTTCCTTAAATTATTTGAAAGAGTTAATGAGGATATTCAATATACAACTTAATACAGTTCCAAAAATATATCAAAAGTTCATTACCACTGGCTGGGATGATTTTACCATTTTTCTCAGCTTGACAAACTGGGCCTCTTTCTTTCTCTCTCTTTGCCCTTTGCCTTCCATTTCCTTCAAGAATTTACTCTAGAAAACTTATAATTGTAAATACTTTTTCTGCCCTTTAGAAATGGGTGTACATAGCCCCTTGCAAGTTTATAGTCCAGGAAATATATTTCTCCAGTAGTTGGAAACCATTGCTTTGAAATATGAACACTGGAGATAATAGCTCTATTCTCAGTCCCTGAGGGAGGGTAAGATGCTGACTTCCCTGAGAATGCTGATTAACAAATACAAACATCCTAATCATGGGGAAAAAACATGCACTTATTTGAAAATAAGCTCAGTGTGCCAGGCACTTTCCATGGGTCAACCTTTACCTGGACTTTTACCAGTAACATTTCACTGGATGTGCAGAGCTTCGTTGTCTCACTTGTTATTGCACATTAATTGTCTTCAGTGTTTCCTTCTACTGCAAAAATGTTCAGTGGAGTATTTATGCTTGCAGTTTTTATTTTTAGACTAAAAACAATTAATCACAGCCAACACAATCACTGCTTTCTAACACTTACATTGTATTCTTTAGTCAAAGACTTTCACAACTCAAAATCTTGTATTTTTCATTTTTGGACACAAAATCCTTTAATGAATATTCACTACCTTCATGATAAATTTAAGGTCCTTGATTGGTAAGTAAAGTGTTTCAAAACATGTACCTGTACCCATTGAAAATGAAAGCTACATCAATATATGATGTTGAATTTGAACATTAAAGTTACACATGGGTGCCAGAATTGACTCAGGTTTCTGTGCGTAGATAGAGGAGCTTGTGATAGAGATGATGAAAAACATTATCTTAGGTAAGCTGGATTCTATAGGCTGGAAAAGAGACAAAGCTAAAACAGAGAAAGAGATAAAGAGAAATAAAACTTATTTGTTATAGATCAAGTGAAAAGCTTCCTTCCAAACTACGCCAGCATCTGCAACCTACAGCCCAAATTTCCCTAGGGAATCCCACAGTTTGGAAGGTCAATATACTCCCCTTAATGTCAAGTGAAATGAAAATTTTTGAGAGAGGACTCATCATTTTTAAAATCATCCTAGTTTCAGATATTACTTTGGGAGTAAAATGACATTATTATCCATGTCAATGTTTGGGATGTTTAATGACACCAAAAACTTGAATCAAAACTAAATTTACGTGAAAGAATATCACTTTTTTCTTCAAAGCATGAAGTAAAAACTTTTATCTTTTAATACATATTATAAATGAACTATATAAAAATATAACTGTGGGTATATTATATGCATGGATCTTTAAGAGTGCATACAATAAATCTTTTCATGGTGTCAGGGATATGTCTATATTAAATGGCTCTCTGAGGGTAAGCAAGTCCTTGACAGAGCTTCTTTGCAGGGTTAAACTTTAGTCCGGATCCTGAAACTTCACGCAAGCCCATCTGTGCACTTCCTTGTAAGATCTTATTTTAGCAAGAACCCTCTGTTGCTAACCTGAGCACCTACCTCTTCTTCCACCATCTGTAAATGACATCTGATCAGCCCTGCCTGTCTTTAGCAAGAATCTTCTTAGATCAGCCTATTCATAATCTCCCCTGCTCAGGATGTTTCTTCTTAGTAATTTTCCATTCACTGACCCTCTCCCTTCTCCCTCTGTACAAGTCCATATTTGTCCTTATAATGCTTGGGTTTGAGCCCAGTATTGCAGTGAGTCTCATGCCTGTTGCCTTGGTCCTGAATAAAGTTCATCTTATCATGCTTTAATATACATCATGGGACAGTATTTCTTCTTTATATCCTCACAGAAGAAATCTGTGTGCTGCTGGCATCATAGCTTTTTTACTGACATAAAATATTTAGGCATACCAAAACTGTTACTCAAATAATTACAGCATCTCTCTTTTTATGGGCTGAAACTCATTTTTTTGTGGTGTTCAGTATTGAGCTCAGAACTTTGCACATGGTAAGCAAATGCACAACCACTGAGCCATATCCCAGCCACTGATGAGGCAAAACTTGAATCTTTTCCGTGATTGAGAGTGTCTAATCAGACTTAAAGAAAAGACACAGGGGCCCTGGAACAGACATGACTGTGAAAAATAAATGTACAGAAGGGGTGCAGGCTGAGAACCAGAGGATTCAGGTGCAGGGAAAGCATATTCCAGCCACAGATCCTGTAGTAGCTTCTCAGGGCGCCTGTGATGAAGAATGAACTGCCTGATTTAAAACAAGAGAAGTCCATTCTCTTATGGTGTCAGAGATGTCAATGCAGCTGTTTCCTGATGAGAGTTCTGAGGGAGAATCTCTTCCATGCTTTTCCTCCTAGCTTCTGAAGACATCAGGCAAACCTGAGTATCATTTGCTTATAGATGCCTCTCCCAATCTCTGTCACCATATTCACATGTCCTGCTCCCTGTGTTTTCATGTGATCTTTGTCCTTCCATATCTCACCCCTTGTCTTGAAAGATTACCATCCTAGGGAGTAAAGGACCACCAACTCCAACATGAACTCCACTAATTATATCTGAAACACTATTTTCAAATGAGGTCACTGGGGAAACAGAATTTCAACATCTTTTTCAGGAGGACACAATCACAATTCAATGCACAAAATATTCTCTTCTCAAAGATCATATGTATTTCAGAGATAAAAGGAAAGCTTCATATAAAACAAAAGCTTGTCACATTATTAGGACACCAACAATTCTTGTTTTAAAATTTATTTTAAAAATAAAAGAAGGAAAGCATATTAATAGACAAACATCCACTTACAAAATAGCATAAGAACAATACAAATGATACAGAGTTACAAAGTGGTAGGAAATTAACAATGGTTGTTGTATTATGTATTGATATCTTCAAAGTGGTTTCTCAGGAAAACAAATAGAGACATGCAAGACTAATCAAATAAGTAATCATGAACTGTTCCTTTAAGTAAAACAATAGAAGTCAGTAGTACATCTATGTTAGCTATCCTGTATATACATACATACATAATTTCCCCTTCTTTCTTTTCTCTTTTCCCTCACCCCAGTTGCTCTTTTCTTTTGAGTATTAGACTGAGCATTTTGCATCCAGTATCAAACATGACAAGACAAAGGACTAACATGACAAGATGAAGAACTATCATGACTATCAAACATGACAAGATGAAGCACAATCTCAGAACTCCACCCCACAAAGGAGAAGTCAGGGAGACATCGACATAGGAGAATTTGGTAAACCTACACCTGAAATTGCTGAAATGATTGCAGTTGGAAGTAAAGAAACAACTCCATAAGGCCATAGAAGAGATCAGATCAGAGACAATCTCTCAGGCAAAAAATGAAATGACAATAATAATGATGGAATTGCTCAGCACATCTAAAGAAGAAACATATAAAAAAAATAGATGGGCATAGGCAATGGACAGAAACATTAAATGAACAATACAGGAATGAACTGGAACACATCAAACAGAGTCAAAGAAACATCCACAAAACCAAATCTTCCATCAAAAGCTGGCAAAACCACTTGAATGAAGCTGAAGATAGAATTTCAGATTTTGACAAAAGCATGGCAGCTAGTGATCTTGAAAGAAAGGATCTCTTAAAATCAACAAGGAACCAGAAAAAATCAATTCAACAGCTGCAAGATGAGGCAAAGAGGAATAACGTATGACTAATAGGAGTAATGAAACAGCAGGAGGCAACACAAATGACATAAGAAGAATATTTGCAGAAATAATAGCACAAAATTCCCCAAGCATGGAAACAGAATCTGGTATGCAGAAATGAGGCATATAGAACTCCAACTAGTCATAACCAAAATAAAACTACACCCAGACATATAATAATCAAGATCCCAGATTTCCAGCAGAAGAACAGAATATTAAAAGCTGCTAGAGAAAAGAAACAGATCAGCTATAAAGGAAAGCCCATCAGAATCATAGCAGACTTCTCAACACAAACAATCCAGTTGAGAAGAGCTTGAAGTGAAGTTTTACAGGTCCTGAGACAAAACAACTTCCAACTAAGACTAATATATGCTTCCAACCTATCCTTCAAATTCAATGGAGAAATAAAATATTTCCATGATAAAGAACAACTGAAGAACTTTACAAGTGCCAAACCATCCTTACAAAGTCTACTAAAAGATATTCTAGAGAAAAACATGATTGCAATTTCAAAAACACCAATAGAAAGGAACCCTCCAGCAGAGCAAGCAAGTAAATAGGTAGAGAAAGTAGGAAACCAACAGTAAGTAAATAACATGACAATGATAAGTCAGTACATATCAGTTATATGTATCATACATACCAGTTAAATGTAAATGACCTCAATTCTCCAGTCAAAAGAAACAGACTGGCAGAGTGGATTAAGAAACAAAATCCAACAATGTGCTGTACACAGGAAACGTATTTTATTCAAAAGGAAATCCATAGACTGAAAGTCAAACAATGGAAAACAATTCTCCATGCAACAGGAATCCAGAAATAAGCACGTATAGATGTTATGTTCACAGACAATGTAAACTTCAAACTGAGAACAATCAAAAGAGATAAACATACTTGTTAGGGGAGAACTGCAAGAGGAAGAGAAAACAATCATAAACATGTATGCACTAAATACTGGAGCACTAAACTATATAAGACAAATCTTAACAGACATGAAAACCCAAATAATTAATAACACTATTGTAACAGGGGACCTCAACACCCCTTTGACACAAAGAGATAGGTCAACTAGATAAAAAATCAGCAAAGAAATAACAGATCTGTATAAAATCTGTGAACAAATGGACTTAGTTGATGTATACAGAGTGTTCCACCCCACAACATCAGAATACACATGTTTCTCAGCTGCACATGTGACTTTCTCTAAAATAGACCACATTTTAGTCCATAGAGCATACCTGCTTAAATGCAATAAAATTGAAATTATCCCATGCGTATTATCTGACCACATTGCAATGAAGTTGGAATTAACAACAAAAGGAACTCCAAAAACTCCATGAACACTTGGAAATTAAATAGCAACCTCCTAAACAACCAATGGGTCACAGAATAAATTAAAGATGAAATTAAAATAACACCTACAAACAAAAATAATGTAAATACAATTTACCAGAATCTGTGGGATGCAATGAAAACAGTCCTCAGAAGAAAATTTATAGCGGTGAACTCACACATTAAGGAAAACAGAAAGAGAACAAATAAATAGGCTAATGCTGTACCTCAAACTTTTAGAAAAAGAAAAACAAGTCAAGCCCAAAGCACAAAGATGGGAGGAGATTATAAAGATCAGGGCAGAAATGAATGCAATTGAAATAAAGAAAACCCTACAAAAAATAAATGAAGCAAAGAATTGGTTTTTTGAATGAATAAATAAAATTGATAAACCCCTAGCCAACCTTATCATAAAAAGAAAGGAAAGAACTCAAATTCATGCAATAATGAATGAGAAGGACACCAACATTTTTGTAGAAGAAAACCATTTGTAAAAGCTGGCTATGAAAGCAGTGCATTTTCCTACTGATCTTGGTTAGATGTAAGCATCACAGTCTTGGTTTTAAAATCTCATTGGTTAGATTAATGTTCTCTCCAAAACTGAAAGATGAGAAGCAATTGTCTCCGTAGACAACTTGCCTGGAGGAAGGACAGTAGTAATCAGAGCACAAAGGGACCTCCAAGTAAGTATGAAAAATGTCAGCAGGATCATGTCACAAGTTATACGTATTGTCCTTGTTTAAAAATATTTTTGTCGCTGTTATTGTCATTGTTATTATTATTGCAGTGCTAGGGATTGAACCCAGGCCCTTTGTACTGAGTTGGATGCTAGGTTTTTTTTTTTTTTTTCATTTTTATTTTGAGACAGGATCTCACTCAGTTGCTAAATTTCCCAGACTTGGCTCAAATATATGATCTTTGTGTGTCAGCCAGCCTGAGGGCTGAGATTGCAGGTGTCCACTCCATGACCAGTGCCATCTACTGTACCTAAGGAAGGGATGGAGACCACTATGAAGCAGCCTTGAGCAGGACTTAAATTAACCAACTCACTTTTCATGTTTACTTGTTAGTCTGTCCAAGGCCTATGCTTCTTGTCTGGAGACAGGCAGTGGACTCACATTAAGTGAACTTCTGTGTGTCAGTAATCCCTATTAAGGCCTGAAATGGCAGATGCAGTTGAAAAGCCTCAAAGGATAACACAAGATCACAGCCAAGGACATTTGGATCTGATCTCAACTAGATAAAGACTATAACCTCAGGTATTTCACTCTTGGGTGGATTAATTTAATACCTTACTTAGAGAAATCCTTCAGTGGCTCTGCCCTTTTTGAGTGCTACACTCCCTTCTTTTGATAAGTAAATAAATACAGGCCACCCAGAGAAGGTCTTGGTCTTAGCCCTAAGAGAATCTTGATTCTATGAGAAGGCTTTGATTCTCCTGGAGCCCTGAAATCTTTCCATTTGCCTCTATTTATTTAGACTTTGCTGTACACTCATTCAGAAGATTGTGGACCTGATCAGCCTGCAATAACTAAGAGATATTATTAACCCCATAAGGAAGAGCTCTTGCTTGATTGAAGATCCCATTTCTAGTTCTGGTTTTTAATTTTTATTTTAGGTCATTTTTAAAAATCTACTTTTTACCTACATCTCTTGGTTCTTAAATCTAGTATTTTTGATTTTTCATTGTTATACCCTCTTTCCTTACAGGCAGTGTAGGATCAAGAACAAACACTAACACAAAGTCATTGAGTAAAAGAATTTAAAATGTTTTTTCTTTTTCTTGTTGGTCATTAGCGAAAGATTAAAATGCTGGTCTAGACACTGACACTGACAGACGATCTAATTGCCCTTTCCTGTAGAGATCACTTGAGGGACCGTCAACTCTCCTTTCATCATTACTTTAGCATATTTTGTATTTTCATTATATTCAGTTTTTTTGAGTTGGAGACAGATTTTTTGCTAATTCATGTGTTTGCCTCTTTGGCTTTTGAAATCCATTTTACACAGGAAGCCAAAATCTAGTTTGCCATGTCTGAGGCTCTTTCCACCCATACCACTGTGTCACATTCTAATGACAGGAATTATGTTGACTGCCATTGAGGGCTCCACCACTGGTTGCTGTTCCTCTGTTTTGCTTGGATTTCATGGTCTCTGTATGAATGTGTAGAGACAAGTACTGAAAGATGCTTAGGGAGAACAACACTCTCTTTGCTTATTAGAAAAAACTTTTCCTTTTGTTGGTACTGAGCAACAAACTCAGGACCTTGCACTTGCCAGGCAGGGTCTATGCCACTGAGCTATATCCCCAGCTCAGAAAAGAACATTTTTATTGCAGAGATACAACCACTATGTTTTATTTTCAGTGGGATATTGCAAATGAAGTCACATTCTTTCTTCTCTGTGTGTATAGGTTACAAGCAGAGTCCCTTAGTGGTGATCCATTATATTTCAGCTTGTGAAAATCGCTCTGTTTCTAGCATGACATTAATAACCTCATACTTTCCTGTTTGCATAGTTAATATAAGTAAAGTAGAAAAGATTGCATTGAGAGTGACCAGCTAGCTGCATCTTTTTCCTTTATAATTGTTTTTCCATAAGAGTAAAGAGCTGCATTAATTTTCTGATACTATAAAGTAAATAAATAGTTCACTTGGTAGGAAGATAAAATTTCTCAAGAGAAATAATAAATTCAATTAAATGTACTTCAAAACAGTAGTTCCCAAAAGATATTTAAATTAAGTGTGTTGGAAATTATTTTTATAAGCACAGATTTAAAAAGAAACTTGAAGGTAATGAAAGATAAGATTTCTAAGGCTCAGAAGGAAAAGGACCATGAAGTCACAGACTCGAGCTTTTTTGCCAGAATAAACTTCTTTCTTCAGAAGGCAGCTTTGTGGAAACATTTGAAAAATATTTTGATAAATGTAAGGTGAAGTTACATAGCTGTTATGGAGGCAGGAATAAAAGATGCTTCTGAATCTGAACAAAAAATGGTTTTCATTTAGCCTAGATAAAAATAAAGTATTTCAATAATATCAAATAAAATTATATTTTAAGGTTATTGGATTTAAAGAAAATAGTCATATTTGTTTGTACAAATTCTCCAATTTGTGCAATTCTAACAATTCTAACCTCATCAATTTTGAGTGAATTCTTTCACAGTGCAGAAGAAAGTCACAATCTCAGATGAAAGAGCTCAGAACTCTGACATTTTAATTTTTCCTCCATTGTAATTTGCCAACAAGCTTCACATGATCTCAGATGTTCACATATTTCTACACATTTTTAAGTGTGTAGAAAGTTACATGAAGCATAACAGAGGTATTAATAAAAATTGAGTAGCTTTCTCCTTCTTTGCCTTCTCTTTTCCCATATCCCAGTTATCCTTTACCTTTGAGTGCTTTCCTACCAATTTACAATGTCTATCATATCTCCTAGTTTAAATTAATTCTTTCAGGCTTTACACTAGAGAAACAATGTGATGTTTGCTCATGTATGTTTGATTTATTTCACTTATGATTATGGTCTCTAGTTGCGACCATTTACCTATAAAAGCCTCAAGTTTATCTTTCTTTACAGCTGAGTAATATTCCATTTTATAAAAGTACCACAATTTTTTGATCCAATCCTCAGTGGATGGACATTTGGGTTGCTTCCACATTTTAGCAATTACAAATTGTGCTGCTATGAACATAGGTGCACATACATCACTTTGATATGATGTTTTTAGATCTTCTGGGAAAATACCCAGAAGGAGAAAGTTTGTATGTATGTATATGCAGGATGGTTAACATGGCTGTTCTACTGTCTTGTATTTCTTTGCTGAAAGAAACTGTCAATGAGTCCTTGGTTGATCAGCTTTGTATGTCTATATCTGTTTTCATGAGAAACCACTTTGAAGATATCAATATGTAATACAAGAAGCATTGTTAATTCCCTACCACTCTGTTTGTAACTCTGTACTGTCTGTACTGTTCCTTTGCTATTTTGTAAAATGTTGACTGTCTGTTAATATTTTCCTCCTTTTATTTTTAAAATTAAAAAAAATTGAGTAGCTTTACATAAAGCTTAGTATGCCATTAACAAAAAAGACTTATTATCACTACTGGAATTTTTTATATCTTTTGCTAATCTAGATCTTTCCAGATATAGTTGCATGGCTCATTTTTTTTCAATCAAAAAAGTATACAATATATTTTCTATTTCAAATATATGCTGGAAAACTAATATAAAGCATCTATTCTGACTTCTTAACAACTACTTCTCTGCTCCTTCTAATATATTTTATACATATTTAATATGCATGATTTATTTCCATTTCCACACTTTTTGTAAGAAATGATTATTTGAATAATAGTGTCAAAAGCCACACAGTAGCTACATCTCAACCACATACTTCTAAGTGTTTTTCAGATCCTAAGAATTATTTTTAAAAATATATGACCAATTTGGTCTTTAGAGCTTAGTGCATTCAATTATATCCTAGGGAAAAAAATTAGCTAGCAGAAGTGGTGTATGCCTATAATCCCAGCATTCAGGAGGCTAAGGCAAGAGGATCACTGCAAGTTAGAGACAACGTGGGCTACAACATGAATTCAAGGCCAGCCTGAACTACATATACTGACCTTTTCTCAAAAACATTAATTAATTAATTAGTCAAAAAATTAAAAGAAGAAAATTCACAATAGCCATGCAAGGAAAATATTATCTAATTTTTAAATAAAAAAGTAGACTACTTCACTAAATATGCACATTTCATAATTGGTAGGAACTAGATGTTAAAATTTATTTTCTAAATTTTAAAATTTATACTTTTAAAACACAATGGCTATGCTTTAACTGACCTGTAATTTTTATTGATTACCCGTATGTCTCTGGCTAACATTATAACCTTTCAGTAAATTGATGAAAGCTAGCTTTTCACAAAAGGAAGAACAAAGCACCAATTTAAGCAGGACAGGTCTAACCTGTATCTTGCAGAAGGAATAGCTAGGCAGTAGCTTTAACCCAAGGGCAGAAATAGAATCAAAAAACAACATCACTAAAACAATATGAAAGAGAAATGCAACAGAAATAAAAAATAGGGCAAGATGAGAGATTGCTCTGCCAGGTCACAAAGGTGAAAGGAAACTTATCACACTTCTGCTGGTTATAGAGGTAGTAAGTGGAGTTCAGTGGACAATTCTGTGGTCCCATTGTGCTTCCCTTGCAATGCCAGCCTCTCTCTCTGCTGTCCTTCACCACAGCTGTTCCAGACTACAACACCATGAATTTCCTGTGCAAATGGGAGAGAGGTGTGCTCTTTATCAGCAGAGTTTTGTTCCCTCTAAAAATATAACTTCAGCATGCCTGTGATTGGGGAATTGGGGAAAAAGTAAACATGGGGCAAGTGATAAAATTTCCAAAATTTCAAAAACTGTTCTCCTTGTAGTAAAACTGAAGTAACTTTATAAGGTGGATTATAAAGCAACCACAGCACAGGCTCTGGTAATAATTAATGAGGAAAAACTATCTCTGGTCCTCAGGCTGCAATGACAGGATACAACCACACTGAGATTTCCCAGAGTTATGTGTTACGTGGAATATCATATTGATTATTCATAAGTGAGTCACAGGGCAGTTCTGGGTGTGCGGTGTGACATGTATTCCTACGCATATTCAAGTGATAAGTAGAATTAAAATATCAAACTCCCACAATGTCTACCTTGTCAGGCTTTGCGATAGATTCTAACAGTAAGAATATAAAAAGACACAGGTCTCTTTAACATATTATTGAAGCAACAACCTAATGTTTGAAGATAGACACATATTTGAATCAAATTACAATGGAAATTAAGGGAACAATAAACACAAAATGTACTGTGGGAATAAGGTGTATGTAGGGTGTCATGAGCAGCATAAGGGAACTTTAGTATGTTAATGTTCACTTCCTTATGCTATGTTCACTGAGTAGTCACTGTATTCTCCATAACTTGTAAAGCTTATACATTTATTTAGATGTAGAAATATTTCAAATTTTAAAAAACATTCTATAAGACCGGATAGAGAAGCAGGTCACTAAAATACAATAGATGGATCAGAAAGGGACCCACACAGATACAACTTGTTTGTTAAGGGATAAGAATAGAGAATAGACAAAAGATAGTTCTTTCAACAAATGGTGCTAGAAAAACTGGATATCCACATTTTGAAAAAGAATTTAGACATAGACCTTACACCCAGCATAAATTTAACTCAGAAGAAATTACAGACTGAAATGTAAAATGCAAAACTATAAAACCCCTAGAAGGTAATAAATAGGAGAAAAGTCAAATGAGCTTTGGTTTAGTAATGACTTTTTGATATAATATGCAAAAAATAAGTTGAACTTCATTAAAATGAAAAACTACTGAATGATATCAATAAGAGGTCTTATTAGACATAGAATACCTATGTCTAAAAAGACATAGGTATTCTTTCTTACACAGACACTTACCTGAAAACACTGAATCTTTTTATACCTGAATACTTCCAAAAAATGTCCAGAAACCAGGTAAAAAATACAGTACTTGTGCCACTGTAAGACCAAAAAAATCATTCCAGAGGAAAAGGTGCAGAAATTTGTGGTATTTTCCATTCCCATTTGTGCTACTCCACCTATGTGTTATAGCATGGGATCACTGAGCTAAGACTCTCCACATAGGGGTCCCCATTGGGATGGAACTACAGGAGTGGATGTGCTTGCTCATGGGACTGATTGCCGTTACCCCTGTTTTGGATCACTGATGAACTAGGGGAGAGTTTGGAAGCTGCTGAAAAGCAGACAAGCACCATTTGTGTTACATAGCCAAATGGTAGGGAGCAAGTGATCAGAACTGGTTTTATCAGTGGATGCACCTTGAGACCATAATGTTCAGTAAAATAAATTAGACACATGAGCTTACATATTGCATGGTTTCACCTCTATGAGAAACCCAAAGTAAATAAATTAAAGGGCAAGGTAAAAGATGAATAAATACAAAACAGGGAGCTACAACATTTGTAGAAGAGAAGGTGATTGAGAGATAAGAGGAGAGGGTAGGCAAGGGGAAGAGGATGAAAAAAGAATTAAGATGTGTTATATAAAATATATCACACATAATCATATATCATATAAATCCATATATCATGTATAATTATATGTACCTATCACCTATTATATATTATATTATATGTCATATATCATATTTATCATATGCAAAAAAGTAGAAAAACATGACTGAATCAAAGGAATAAAGTAAAATTATAGAGACTAAGTCAGTACAAATTTATAAATGGGTTGAAAAGCAGTTAAAATGCCTGTCATGGAAACATGCGATGAGCGCAAGGCATGATAGGGCAGAGCTATAATTCCTGCTACTTTGGAGGCTGAGGCATGAGGACTACAAATTCAAGACATGAGGATTCAACTTAGTGAGTCCCTGCTGCAAAATATTAAAATAGAAGACTAGATAGGTAGCTCATTGCAAAGTCCTAGGCTTGACTCCAGCACCTGCCCTAGATATGCACAAATTCAGTGATCTAAAAGAGAACACAGTCAACTAGAGGAGAATCAGGAAAACATTGCATGGAGTAATGAGAATATTAACCTGAAGATGGAATGTATAAAAAAGACCAAAAGAAAACCTGCATTTGAAAGATACAATAAATGAACTGAATTATCCATTAGAATAGTCCAACAGCAGGCTTGGTCAAGCTGAAGAAATGACCAACAAATCTGAAGACACACTATATGAAATCATTGAGTTATATGTACAGAAAGGAAGGGAAGTAAAATAAGGAGAACACAAGGGACTTATGAGACTCAAAACACTGATACCTGCCAGAGAATAGAGAAAGTAGAAGAGAGCTTGTATCAATAAATAATAGCCAAAAGTTATCAAATTAGAGAGGAAACATGGCTTATAGGTAGAAGTACCTCAAAGAAATCTAGATAAATACATTGGGGCACACAGAGACATCATAATCAAACTGTCGAAAAGAAGACAAAGAGAGTCTTGGGAACACCCAGGGGGGAAAAAATTATCTTTAAAAGGGAGCCTTCACCAGTTTGTGTCTGATTTCTCGAGAAACCTACATAGAGAAGGATGTTGGAAAATACATGTAACACGCTTAAATGTTGCATGCAACAATACTGCTTTTACAAAATGAGGGATAAATAAAGAATATCTTGAATGAACAAAAGCACAAAAAGTATATTACAACTAGCCCTATTTAAAAGAAGTGCTAAAGGGAGTTTATAAAATTGTTTTTTAAAAGAGGGATTGTGTTCAGTAATGCACAGCTATATGAAAATATAAGGTTCTTCTATAAAAGTCAATACATGAATAAATACAGTACTTGACATCATTGTAACTATGATGCATAAAATTTAATGTCTTACTTTCTTGTCACTAGGACGCCATACCCAGCACTTAAAATTTAAAGGAGGAAAATTAATTTTGGCTCACATTTTGCAGAGGTTTCAGTCCATAGCTGGCTGGCTTCAAGGCTGGGAAGAATGGTCGACGGGCTGGTGGAGGAGGCTTGCTTATAGCATGGCAGGCAGGAAGCAGAGAGAGCAATCAAGAGAGGAGGGAGGGGGATAGACCCTTCCATACTACCCTCCTCCAGGCTCCACTACCCAAAGTCACAGCTAAAATGTAGCAGACTAATCCACTGAGGATTGTCATGCCCCCATAATCAAATTGCCTTCCAGATGCTCCACTTATGATGTCGTGATGCTTTGGGAGGCATCTACATATAAACCATCACATGTAACAAAACCATTTTTTAAATTATACACTTAGATTCATGGTGACATGCAATCTTAAAGAAGTAATTTGTGACATCAATCCATAAATTGAGATGGAGTTGTAAAGTAGTAGAATTTTATTATGTAATTGAAGCTATGTTGTTATCTATTTAAAATAGAAAACCATAAATTTTAATACACTTTATATTGTTACAATTGTAACCACAAGTATATCATGAATATACACAGTGTGAAACAAAATGTATCACTACAAAAAAGTCAATGAAACACAAAGGATAGAGGAGTAGAGAGGAGGAATAAAAATAAAGCTACAGGGGTCAGGGATACAGCTCAGTGGCACAGCATCTGCTTGGCAAATGTAAGGTTCTGAGTTTGATTCCTGGTCTAAAATAAAATAAAATAGCTAGAAGGAATCAAGAAAACAATAAAATCACCATAATGATCATCTCAACAAATACAGGGAAAGTTTTTGACAACATTCAGCATCCATCCATGACCCTGAAAGAATGGGTATTGAACGACCATACCTCAATGTAATAAGAACCATATGACAAACCTACTGTTAACATCATACTACATGGAAAAAAGAACTGAAAGCTTTCCCTCTAAAATCAGGCACAAGACAGGGCTGTCTACTATGAACACTCCTATTCCAAGTAGTATTCAACTGCCCCTGGGTGAGGTGAACCCAAATTCCCCACCTCCAGCTTGGGGAACCTCTTCAGACCCTTGCAGTGACAAGAGTGTCTTTGATGTTCAACACCAGTCATTTCCAACACTTGGCCTCCTGGGCACTAGCCGCAGAGAGAACCCTCAGAAATGGGCTGTGGTCAATGCAATGTAAATACGTTTTCTTTATTCATTCATCTGTTGATAGACATATAGGCTGCCTCATTATTTAGCTATTATGAATTTTGCTGCCATAAATATGGTTATGTAGATGACACTCTAATAGCATGTCTTTACCTCTTTCAAGAAGGTACCAAGAGGAATAGCTGGTTTGATTTGTATTAGACATACTCCTTTCCTTTCTATTTCACTAAAATACTTAAGAAGCATTAGCTTTAGATCTTTCCTAAAATTCCTGTTGAATTCACTGGGACCTGAGATTTCTTTAGTTGGTATTTTTTTGTTTTTGTTTTTTTTGGTTTTTCTCTGGTACCAGGAACCGAACTCACGACCTTGCGCTTGCCGGGCAGGCGCTTTTGCCGCTGAGCTAAATCCCCAGCCCCTTTAGTTGGTATTTTTAAAAAATTATTATTACTGCTGTAATTTAATTATCTATTATTGGATTGTCCAGGTTTTTAAAATTATGTTTTAATTTAAAAAACATAATTTTTAAAATTATGTTATTTCATATATATAGACCACATTCTTCTTAGGGAATTTGTACATGTACATGACACAATTTCATTCTTTTTTTCCCACTCCCCTACTAACACTTAAACTCCCCTTCCCCTCCTTTTTACAAAAGCTTTGTCTCCATTTTTCCTTCTTTTCTCATCATCCAGTGTTTTTACATCTTCTTGATTCAGTTTTGATAATTCATATGTAGGTAAGAATTGATCCTTTTCTTCTGAATTCTCCAGTTAATTAGAGAACAGTTTCTCCAAGTTGTTACTAATAATCTTCCAGATCTTGCTGGTATCCATTGATTTCAACTTTTTCATTTATGGTTGTGTAGATTTGGATTTTTCTTTCTTTCTTTCCTTCTTTCTTTCTTTCTTTCTTTCTTTCTTTCTTTCTTTCTTTCTTTTCTCCTTCTTTCCTCCTTCCTTCCTTCCTTCCTTCCTTCCTTCCTTCATCCCTTTTTCCTTCCTTCTTTCTTTTTTTTTTGTAAGATTGGCTATTGGTTTGTCCATATTGTTTATTCTTTCAAAGAACCAGCTCTTTGAGTCACTGATTCTTTATGTTTTTTTTTAGTCTCAATTTCATCAATTTTTGTTCCAATCATCACAATTTCCTTTCTTGTACTAGCTTTGGATTTGGATTGATTTTCTAGAACCTCGATGTTTACTTCATTAGTTTACTTGAGCTCACTCTGTTTTTTTCTGATGTGCACATTCACAGTTACAAACTTTCCTCTTAGGAATGCTGTCATTGTGCCTGTTAAGCTGGGGCATATTCTATTAGCAATATCACTTGATTCTAGGAACTATCCAATTTCTTCCCTGATTTTTTTTTTCTGTGACCTGTTAATTATTCAAGGGAGAACTGTTTGATTTTGATTTACTTGCATATTTTATTTAGCCATTGATTTCTAGTTTCATTGCATTACAATCCGACAGTGTGTGAGATACTTTAATTATTTGCATTGACTTAAGATGACTTATGGGCTAGCATGTTCTCTATTTTGGAGAAAGTTCCATGTGATGCTGAAAAGAATGTGTATTCTGTTGGAAACACGATAGGTATCTATGAAAAGTTTGGTTCAATCATGCCATTTCTTTGTTGATATTTAGTCTTCTTTGATCTATTTATAACAGGAGGGTATTGAGGGCCTCCACTATAGTCTTTTTGAGGTTTATATGATCTCTTATATCTATGGTGTTTGTTTTATGAAGTTGAGTGTGCCAGTGTTAGGTGCATGTATGTTTGTAATTGTTTTCTACTTGTATTGACCTATTCCCTTTACCAGTATGTAGTGACCTGCTTTGACTCTTTGGATCAGTTTTGGCATGAAGTTCACTTTGTCTGAAAATAGGATGGCTATGCTTGCTTTTTTCTGGTTTCTGTTGCACAGAATACTGTTTTCTATCTCTTGATTATCAATCCGTAAACTTCTTCTTAGATTAAGTGTGTTTCCTGTATTCAGCACATCATTGGGTTTTGCTCCTTAATCCATTCTGCCAGTCAGTGTGTTTTGATTAGAAAATTAATACAGTTTGCTTTGAGAACTACTACTGATAGGTCTTGACTTGTTCTTGCCATTGTATTATTTTCCTTTTGCTGATTTCCTACTTTTCTTTCTTTTGCTTAAGTGCTTGCTCTGTCTGGTGTACACATTCTACTAGATTTTTTTGGCATTATTGGGTTAACTGCCTCCTAGGATACCCTTGAAAAGTTTTTGTTATGTTTATTTGGTTTTAAATTTCTTATGGTGGTCTTTGTCATGAAAATACCCTATTTCTCCATCAATTTTGAAAGATAGTTTTTCAGAATATATCAGTCTAAGTTAGAAGTTGTTTGCTTTTACAGCTTGAAACAGTTTGAGTTTTTCTGTCCATTAAGGTTTGTGCTGAGAAGTCTGCTTTAACTCAATAGGGTTTAACTTTATAAGTGATTTGTTACTTTTCTCCAACAGCTTTTAACATTCTGTCCTTGTGTTGGACTTCTGGGATTTTGACTATGATGTGCTGTGGAGAGGTTCTTCTTTGAATATTGTTATCTGGCATATATAGATATAGATATATGATGTAGATATAGACATAGATATAGATATATGATATAGATATATGTGGAATTTTTCTCTTATTTTCTGTAGTTAGTTTTTTAATGCCATTTGTACTGTCTTCTGATTATTCACTAATTCCTGTTAATCTTCGATTAGTCTTCTTTGCATTACCTAGCAGCTGTTGGATTCATTTCTCATGGTTTTTGTTTTGTTTTGTTTCATTTTGTTTTTGTTTTTAGGGTACGTCTGAATAATTCCTCTCTGACCACAGTCCTATCTTCTAGTGCTGATGCTACCCTCACATTGGTCACTTCTGCTGCCTACACAATTGTTAGAATTTTTAATCTCCTGGACTTCAGTTTGGAACCTTCCAATGGATTCTATTTGTTTGCTAAACTTTTCATTCATGTTTTGCATCATTTGGTTTAGCTCAGCAACTAATGTCTTATGTAATGTTGCTGATTATTTTACTATCTCCATTATCTGTACAGCTATGTCTTTCTGGAGTTTATCATGTGCCTTATTGATTTGTTTATCTCCTCTCTTATCCTTTCAAATACTTTAGTTTTGTGGCTTTTGATTTCCTACCCCTTTATTGCTTAATAAGCCATAAGGCAACTCCCCCATGGGGGACTTAGATTCTCAATAATAAAAACTTCTTCCTCTTCACTTGTTCCCCTCCAGCTTCCCTCAACAAAAGCCAACCCCACCCTCATCCGCCTCGGCAGAACCAGACTTTCAACTCTGTGTATGTGCTGCCGAAGCGAGCACCAGAAGTTCAACTCTGATGAATGACCCACCCCCACTTGGGCTGTTCTGACCTATGAACACCACCCCCCCAAAAAAAAATATTCTGGCCCCCGGACACCCTCCCCAGAAAATACCTTAAAAGCCCCATGCCTTGCTCAGCTCGGGGCTATCCTAGTGCCCTGGGCAGCCCCCCATGTCGTTTTCTGACCCAATAAAGATTCCTCTCATGTCAGAAGGTCTGGTCTGGTTCTGTGTGGGTCTCTGCCTGATAACTTAATTTTTCAATTTTTTTCTTTCTTCTCCCATTTCCTCTACCCTCTATCTTTACTAATATAAATAAATTGTAAGATTAATAGATTTACTAATGTACATTAAAGATTAATAAACTTCTAGATTATTAATTCTGTGTTATTATTGTTGAATTCTTTTCTGTTGTTAGTGGAGGTATAGTTGCTGCATTTAGTATATACTTACCATTTTTCTGTATTTGGTTTGTCTTAGTATTTCTACTATAACTATAAATCTCTTTTCTATGGCCAAGAGTGGTACACCATTGGTTCTTATGTTATGGTATACAATATACAGTTTGTCTTTGTCCCTACTATTGTTGCTGACTTACTCACTACTGCCAGGGTAGCATAATTATTGTTATTAATAGATTTTTCTCTTCATGCCAATATGTGGATTGTTTTTGTGTCATTAACAATACTGTAGGGGCTGGGGATTTAGCTCAGAGGCAAAAGTGCCTGCCTGGCAAGCGCAAGGTCATGAGTTCAGTTCCCGGTACCGGAGGAAAAAAAAACAAAAACAAAAACAAAAAAACAATACTGTAGTCCATTCATGGAGAACTGGGTGCTGTGCCAATAATACAGTATTTTCCTCTGTATTCCCAAATTAACATATGTGGTTGGATTTTGGGACAAAGGCAAAGATCAATATTTAGTCATGCCCAGAGTAATATAAGGGAAAGAAACTCCCAACCTGCTAGATTTCCAGTACAAGTTCATGTTCTCTAAAATCAAAGAATGAATTTCAGGAACAATGGAAGTTAACAGCAGAATATATTAATTGGGGAAAGAAAGCTTTATCTGAGAGAGACAAAAGGGGTCACAAATGGGTTGTCAAGGACCCTGCATTTCTAGGGATTTTTATAGAGCAAAACCGTGATGTGAGGCAGGTCCAAGGTGGAAAAAATGGGAAATTGCATGGTGGGCATGAGGTGGTGCAAAATTATGGTCAACCAGTAAGATTACAAGTATAACTGCTCAGTTAAAATTGATTAAATAGATATCAAAAGGGGAAGCAAGTTACATAGCAAGTGAACATGAATATAGACCACAAGCTTTTCCTGGAGGGGCTTGGATTAGTGGCCCTTCCTAGTTTTCTCAAGGTGATAGAGACCTATTTAGAATGTGAATTTCTGATGTTTATCCTTAGAAAGTATATGCGTACATTTGTTTTATCTTTTATCTTGAGGTCTGTCCCACAACAGAGGTGCCTGCCTCTTCCACAACGTATGGTATCTAGTCTTCTGCACTGGCTCCTTTGAGGGTCTTGCCCTATCTGAGTGCCTATAATATTTTGTCTAACTCAGCTGCCTATAATAAGAGTGCATCACTGAAAGGTAGACATTAAGTAAAAAGATCTCTATGGTAGGAACAAAGTCTTTCCACTATATGCAACGCAAACCTCATCACTAAACAAAAAAGAAAACAGAGAAACACAATGGAAACATCAGAAGACAAGGCAACCAAATGCCTTTAAAAACTCCCAACTCCCCGAAAGAAAAATAGGAAAGAAAAATTCTCCAAATTCCTCCCCAAAAAAGTGCAGAAAAAGAAAAACACAGAAAGAAAACAACCTAAAGGCCCCAAAAGGAGAAAAAAATTCTGCTATTCATTGAGTGGTTTCTTTGTAGGACCTGCAGTATTGGAATCTAGCAGGTCACACTTTTCTCATCCAGCTTTAAGGCCCGTGGGTGTATGCGGTGCTCCCCTCACCTTTGTTCTGGAGGTCCTGTGTCTCTCACTCCGGCCTGGAAGGGTCTATGCCAAGGTGTCTCTTTGCTCATATTAGTAGACAGAAAGCATTCAGTCTTCTGATCTATGCTGCTTCGTGGCAGCAGAGCAAAGTTTCAGGTGGCCTGCTGTGCTCGATGCCAGTACTTTCAGACCCAACTGCCTCCGAGAGCCACACAAGCAGGGCCTGGCTTTCTTCTTAACCTCTTAGTTGAGAGATCGGGTTGATAAACTAAGTCAGGTACTTGTGCTTATTTACTGTTTGCAAAGAAACTTGTCAGTCTTCTGGTCTGAAGAATCACTGAGAAATAAAAGTGTCTGAAGAACGGAAATAATGGAAAACTAGTAGTAAAACAGAACATAGACACTAAAGCAAAACGACATAGGAATTGCTTTAGGGTAGAGGAAGGTGTTAAACACAGTCTAAATTTTCCCAGAATTTATCACAACTCCTGCTGTTGGGTTGAGCAATCCAATGCAAGGTTGCATTTACTCAGTAAACAAAACAAAGTGGCAGTTGTTTGTGAGTGGGAAATAGTGAAAAATAGAGTCTTACATAATCAAAAAGGAATTCTAGTTATATCTCACCAGTAAGGCTTATTGGGTAAATTCTGGTAGTTTGTCCAAAGATGCTTGTAGATAGTTGAAATTCAGTTTCTGTTTTTGTATAGCTTCTAGTTTACAGATTAATTGTATTTTATAAGAGAAAGCAAGAGTTAGAGTCTCCTTAGTGCAGGTGCAATGATATTTAATTTTTTTTTATTTTCAAAGCTATCTCAATATCGATAGCTCTAAGGATTGATGGATTTTATGTGTTTATGCCTCTTCTATTTGACCCAGATTAAATCTTGTTTGCAATAACAGGTAAAGAATAGGAAGTTATCTTAAATAAATGCAAGGTGGATCTTGCCTCTAAAAACTAGCCAGCAAATATGCTTTGTTTAACTGCGCTTGAGCACAAATTGGAAAGGGCTCCTGCAGGATTTTGAGGTGTTTGCTGGCTCTTTATAGAGGAACTGAGTGACTAGAAACATAAGGGAGAATTTTGCTGATTATTTTAGCTTTTTACAGTGACTGACTTGTTATTGGCGTTGAGTGGGCTGCTGTCGTTCTTCCCAGGGTGACAGGTCCTGAGAACGAGGTGCCCACAGATGAATAGCAAAAGTAAGAGAGATAAGAAAAACAAGAGAGGCAAAAGTCTGCGATCAGGGGTCTTACAGCCTCTTGGACTGCAGTCCCGATCACCAACCACAATCACCTTTCATTGATCCAGAATCAAGAACTCGACTAGAACAAGTAGGAGGGTAACAAACATTTTAGTAATTAATGCATTATACTTCTCCAGTTCTGCCTCTTATGCTGATGGCGACAATCCCCAGGTGGGCCTCCCACACTCAGCACCATGCTTATTCAGTTCAGTTGGGGATCAAGCCAACCATCAGTTATCAATCCATTACAATCACAGTCCTTACTTCTCAGGCAACAGTTAGAGAATAAGCATCAAGTCCTTTGCAAAAGCACCACACAATTATTTACCTGCTGCTATGTCAATAGTAGTCCTACCAAGAAGTACTAGGAGATTTCAGAAAATGCCAAGAGCCAAGGACATGCTTGACGTCTTCCTTCTTATCAAATCAGAAGAATATAGCCCAAAGACTAGGACAGGAAATCCTGGGTTTAGAAATTAAAATATCTTCTTTATCTAGTACTTTAAGGATCGGGATTTGAGGAAATAAACCACTACAATGACAATGATAAATCTAATGAAGATCCACTGGATGAGCATTGGATGTCTTTTCCACATTGTACAGTTTCTTCCGTTCAACAATTTTCTCAGAAAAGGGAAATTACCCTCTTTTACAGACAAAGAAACTGAAACTAGAAAAGGGACTAACTCACCCAGAGGCAGAGACCTCATAAGTAAAGTGTCCCAGGAGGATACCCAGGTAAGAGATAGGACAAACTTACACACATCCCACCCTTTTCTTCTGCAGAGCAGCCCCACTTAGCATATTGTGATCCTAATTGATGCTCATTCCAAGAAGTAAAATAGTATCCCAAAGCTCCCAACCTACCTGGCCATGCTTTCTCGGCTATGTGAGCTACCTGTGAAGTAATGTTGTTCTTGCAAAGAGAATTTTATAAAAGTGTTTGGACAATCTATAGCCCCACTTGGGGATCTTGTTACCATGAAATTATTCTTTGTGCTTCTGTTTCCATGATAAACCAAGGTCTTTTTATTCTCCCTTTTTATTAGTTCCTTCTTGTTTGTCTAAACTGAATTTTAAGGGAGTGTAGTTTTTATGCTGATCCTCTAAACACAGTTACTGAAGAATTAGAAATGATTAGACTCACAGCCATCTGACAATGTACTGTTAAATAGTAAGAACTAATTCTGAAAGCTGGAAACTCTTATGAACAGCCCATTACTGTAATTGGCTTTTGTGCAACAAATGGAGTATGTTCCTTAGGGCTTTGTAGGGAAATGAAATAAATTGAATATAAACTAGATTACCATTCCTTAAAGTACTTTTAAGTACTTTGTGTAGTTTAGTACTTCAGAGATATGTGCCAACATTACGGCTTCCCCCATGTCTCATTTATTTGGCGCTTTTCTTATTAGAATCTAGTAAACACATCATTGAAAAACATCAGAGAGCTCTAACTTAAGTATCCACATTATTACAGATTCCATGGCACCTTAAACAAAATACTACATTTCCTTCTTTAGCAGGATGAATGTAAGACATTAGTTTGCATTGATATGACCTTTAGAATGATTCTTCAGTCTTGCATTTTTGTGGCAATCTAATCTATCTTCATCATATATATCTCTAATATATGTTTCCATATGTAGAATCTTTTCTCTGTAGATATTTCAAGTATGTACACTCTGATGGGTGCATGATTATGAAATGTCAGGAATTCAACTACCTTGCTGATTTAAAAATCCTCATATACTACTTGAAAATGGAGGGATAATGTGTTTTTAATGGTTGGTCAGAGTATCCTAGAAAGAAGTTAAATCTTATGTCCACTGAGAGAAAATCAACCTGCTGGGAAACAAAGAAAAGTTACACTTATGTGAGGTTTATTAGGATTGCAATCTGGGAGGGAGTAAATTTAAAGTAGCCTTGAAAATGTGCTCTGAAGTTTTATAAGATGGTGGCTTCTTTATAGCTTAAACTGCAAAACACGGTTGTTAATTACATCTTTTCTATCTCAAGAAGTGTGATGAGTGCAATAAAGATAGAACTGTTTCATAAGAAGGGGACTGGGCACAGTGTCAAGAAACAAGGGGAGTCATTTTTCACAAACTTACCTAAGGTAGTGACCTTCACCTGGATTTCACAGTTCGGCCAAGTTCAAAAGGTCAGCATGTACCTGGGCCATCCTGTGCACACTGGTCAGTTCAGAGCTCCACACTGGATGTACTAGAAACCTGGCTTAAGAAGGTTTCCCATTCATTTCAAGTCCTTTGAACTAATGTTAGTGGACCTTAATTTTCTTCCCTGACATTTATGTGGGGAGAGTATGGACAGTCTTCATGCTTCTCCATAGTTCCGAAAGACCCATTTTTGAGATTTTCAAAGTGATTATCTTTTAGAATAAGGAAGATAATGTTTTGTGCATTTCCCTTTACTTTCCATAATTTCTCATAATCTCCAACCAGAAATTTGATTCCACAGTGTACTTATGTCAGTTGTCAGTTACAGGTAAGTTTTAAGGCAGTCTCAGTGAAGCCAACATTTTTTATAATATTGTAATTGCTTCACTGTGGGAAAACTTTAAATTTCCAAAACCAATTCAAATATTATATATACATATATATGTATGTATATATATATATATATATATATATATAGAGAGAGAGAGAGAGAGAGAGAGAGATCCTTATTATTTATGAAAGAGAGAGAGGAGAGAGAGAAGGAGAATAGAAATATCTGAATGCAGTAAGGAAGCACTGGAGGAGGAGACAGAAGGTGTAAACTCTCACTCAGGATGGGGAATTACAAAGGGTAAACATCACACTTTTGTAATTATTTATAATATTCCAGGTGTAGAGGGATCATTGTTGTGTGAACAATTGTTTCTCCTGCTTGAAACTTGACAATGGAAATCCAAGACATTATCAACCTCCTTCCACAACAATCCAGCACAACCTAGGCTTCCTGACATGTTCACATCTACATTTTCTCCTCATTCCTAGGAAAACATGGAAGTAGGGATATGCTGCATGCTGTCTACTTCAATGTGGCTTCCACTCCTAAGAAAGATTTTTTTTTATATCAGTATAGGCAGGTTCTTTTTATCCTTTTCCCCTACTATATGATATCCCAGTGGGATGGTTATGTTTTACCTTATGGAGACATCCCTCATGATAAACGCTGGGGTGATTTTCCATTTTTAGGAATTCGAAATAATGCCACAGGAAATAACTTAGTAAATAATTTCTGTATACAGGTCACAATTAATACACAGCTCAGTACATACTTTTTACAGTGTGGACTGATACCACCTGGGAATTTTTTTGATATAAAATATTTATGCTTCTCAGAGAAACGCAAAGGTAGCTATTCTGTTTGCAGACAAGGCAAACTTTAAGCCAAAACTGATCAAAAGAGACAAAGACGGTCACTACATTCTTGTTAAGGGAAACTTCAAGGAGAAGAGATAACAAGCATAAATATTTATGAACCAAACACAGGTTCAACCAACTACATAAAATAAATATTAACAGACTTGAGAAACCAAATAAAAATTAACACAATTGTAGTGGAGGACCTTAATACCTCACTCTCACAAATAGATTAACTAGACAAAAAATCAACAAAGAAATATTAAAATTAAACCAAGCCTGTGAACAAATATGCTTGGATGTCTACAGAGGGTTCCACCCCAAAACATCAAAATACATATCCTTCTCAGCTGCACATGGGACAATAAATCTCCAAAGTAGGCCATATATTAGCTGAAAAATCCTGTTTAAGTGAATGTAGAGGAATTGAAATTATCCCCTGTATACTATCTGACCATAGCACAATGAAACTGGAAGTCAAAAACAAAGTAAATTACAAAAACTACATTAACACATGGAAATTAAACAATATCTGTCTGAACAACCAATGTGTCACAGAGGAAATTAAAGATGAAATTAAACAGTATATACAATTAAACCATAATGCTGATAAAACATACCAAAACTTATGGAATACAATGAAAGCAATCCTAAGAGGGAAATTTACAGTGATGAACTACACATCAGGAAAACAGAATAAGCTCAAATAAACAACCTAATGCTGCAACTCAAACTTTTAGAAAAAGAAAACTAATCAAATCCAAAGCTTGTATGAGGGAGGAAATTATAAAAATAAGAGCAGAAATTAATGCAGTACAGACTAAGAAAATAGTAAAAAAAATCAGTGAATCAAAAAGTTGGTTCTTTGAAAGAATAAATAAAATAGATAAAATTAGCCAATCTCATCAAAAAGAGGAAAGAAAAAAATCACAAGTTCAAGTAATTAGGAATGAAAAGCAAAAATCACAACAGATCCCACAGAAATCCAGATCATCAAAATCAATTATGAGAGCCTATTTTTTAATAAGATGGAAAACACAGAAGGGTTAGTTGCCTAGACACAATGGAATTGTCAAAACTAAATCAAGAAGACATGAAAATTCTAAATAACCTGATATCAGCCAATAAATTGCAAATGTAATTAAAAATTTACCAACAAAGAAAAGCAGAGGCACTGACAAATTCACTGTTGAATTCTACAGGAAATTTAGAGAACTAATTCCACTAACACTGAAAGTTTAAGGAAACTGAAAGGGAAGAAATACTTACAGAATCATTCCAAGTATTACCCTGATTCCAAAACCAGAGAAGACCCCAACCAAAGAGCAAATTATAGGCCAATTTCCCTAAAAAACACAGATGCAGAAATTTTCAATAAGATACTAGCAAACAGAATTCAGCAAATTGTCAAAAAGATCATACACCATTACCAAGTAGGATTCACTCCAGATATACAAGAAACATTTAATATACATAAATCAATAAATGTAACACACCATATTAACAGAACCAAAGGCAAAAATCACATGATCATCTCAATAGATACAGAAAAAATCATTTGACAAAGTCCAACACCTATTCATGAAAAAACCTTACAGAAAATTGGAATAGATGATCTTTTCTTCAATATGATAAAAGCCATCTAGGATAAACCAACAGGCAACATCACACTAAATGGAAAAAAACACTGAAAGCTTTTAGTTTAAAATCATGAAGAAGACAAAGATGTCCACTATCACCACTTTTATTCAATATAGTTCTGGAAATATTAGACAGAGTGGTTAGACAAGAGAAAGAGACAAAAGGAATAAAGATAGGAAAGAAAAAGTTAAATTATCATTATTTGCAGATGACATGGTACTCTACAGAGAAGACCACAAAAACTCCATCAAAAACTTGTAGATTAAATATGCAAATTCAGTAGTACAGGGGACACATCAATAATCAAAAATCAATGGCATTCCTGTGCATGAGCAACAAATTCACAGAGAGAGAAATTAGGGAAAACACATCATTTACAATAGCATCTGAAAAAACGAAATACTTAGGAATTAATCTAACAAAGAATGTAAAAGATCTGTACAGTGATAATTATAGTACCCAAGAAAGGAGATTGAGGAGGATATCCAAAAATGGAAAGATATCTGTTGCTCTTGAATAGGAAGAAACAACATAGTGAAATGGCTCTATTCCCCAAACTGCCATTCAAATTTAATCCAATCACACCACCAGTAGCAGACCTCACAGATCTAGGGAAAACATTCCTGAAATTCATTAGGAACAGGAAGAGACATAGAGTAGCAAAAACATTTCTGGGCAATAAAGGCATGTCAGGGGGCATCACAATCCCAGGCCTGAAATTACACTACAAACTACTGTGATAAAATTAGCATGGTATTGGCAAAAAAACAGTCCTGAGGACTAGAATACAGATGCAACCCCAAACACACTTAGCCACCTTATCTTTGACAAAAGGGTCAAACAAGTTCACTGGAAGAAAGATAGCCTCTTGAATAAATGGTTCTGGAAAAACTGGCTTTCTACATGGCAAAGATTAAAACTAGACCCATGTCTATCACGATGCACTAAACTAAAGGCAAAATTGATCAAAGGTTTAAACATTAAAACAGAAACACTAAATTTACTGGAAGATAAAATAGGTAGAAGTTTCGAAACATAAGTGTAGGCAGAGACTTCATGGATAAGACCCACACTGCAAGGAAAATACTACAAAGAATCAAGAATGGGATCTTTCTTATTAAAAAGCACTTGTACAGCAAAAGAAATCACCAACAGAGTGAAAAGACCACCCACAGAGTGGGAAAATATTTTAGCTAACAGTCTCTCAGACAGAGGACTTCTATCTAAAACATACAAAGAATTGAAAAAGTCAGGCCCCTCAGGTTCAAAGACCCCATCCAAAAATGGGCATTTGACATGAATACACACTTCTCAGATGAAGAAATAGCAATGGAGAATAAATATATGAAAAAATGTTCAGCACCACTGGTCATTCAAGAGATGAGAATAAAAAAAACACAGATTTCATCTCACTCTGGAAAGAATGGCTATTATCAAAAAAATCAGTCAATTAAAAATGCTGGTGGGACTGTGGGGTAAAAGGCACCATCCTCCATTGTTGGTGGGAGTGTAAACTGGCGCAACTACTGTAGAAATCAGTGTGGAGATTCCTTGAAAAAGTAGGATTAGAGGCCCCATTCAACCTAGCTATTCTCCTTTGGAGTATTTTCCAGGAAGAGTTAAAAATATCATATCACAGTGTTATATGTTCACCCATGTTCATAACAGCACAATTTGTAATAGCTAAATCTTCCCCCCCCCCTCTTGGTACCAGGAATCAAACTCACGACCTTGGGCTTGCCAGGCAGGCACTGTGCCGGTGAGCTAAATTCCCAGCCCCTGTAATAGCTAAATCTTGAAACAACCCAAATGCACATCAACCGAGGAATGGAATTGATGTGTTTTTTTAATATGATGGAGTATTACTCAGCCATAAGGAAGGACAAATTCGAGACTTACATAGGTAAATGGATCCAACTAGAGACTATACTCATAGGTGAAATAAATCACACTCACATGTGCCAACACTGTATTGTCTCACTAATGTGAAAAACTGAATGAGTAAATAAGAACCAAAATGTAAAATAGATATTGTGAATAGGGAAGAAACTGTTCAAAAGAAAAGACAAACTCTGATAGGGGAAAGGGAAAGAAAGGATGACAAAAAGGAAAAAATGTATGTTATACACAAGATAGTTATGATAGTTATACTGCTAGTTTCTCTTAGTTTAATGAAAAGAAAGGTTTGTGCTAATATTGTTTGGACAAGATGTTGTCCTTATATCTTGTATACTGAATAACCACTATGAAGATTGCAATATGCAATGTATTAATTATTGTAACTATCCTACTAACCTGTTTTCAAACTCTGTTTTATTATTATCTTTTCTCTAAACTTAAAAAAACTATGCTTTATTCCCAACTTGCTGTTTCAGAATTTGTATTTTAACAATAAACTCCAGTGTTTTATATTAAAGTTTATTAAGCACTTGTTTTTGAGAATCAAATATATATGTAATTACTGATAGCTCTTCCCGATATATTATTAATCAATTTTTAATTTTTGCCAAGGTGATGTTAGGATTTAATCTAATATTTTAATTTTCATTTGCTTAATGGCTGTAAGTTGATTATTCTTTATTAGCTTTATTATGTACTTATTTTATTTTCTGGATTGAACACATATAATTTTCTCTCTTTTTTAACAATTAGTTCTGTTCTTCTCTTTATGGTATACAAATTTGGGATTGCCTTTAATATGTCGCAAATATTATTTCCAGCAAGTTGTTTAATTTGATTAATTTTGTTAAAATATCTTTCCTGTTGGAAAACTTAAAAATGTGAGTCCAGTAAGTTTACTAGGCATTATCTTCCTGACTTCTCAGTTTTGTTTCTCAATTCAGAAGTTCTTTTGTATTGAATTAATTGGTCTGGGTGATGATTTCCTGGATAGGATCTCAAAAAGCACAAGCATCACAAGTAAAAACAGACAAATGAGCTTACATCAAACTAAAATGCATCTGCATAATAAGGCAGTAATTAAGAGAGTGAAAAGTCAGTCCACTGATTGGGAGAAAATATTTGAAACCAAAATCTGATATTGAGATTTGACCTCATATCTCTCGGAGTGCCTATTGTCAAGAAGATGAAAGGTAAGTGTTGCTGAAGATGTGGAGAAAAAAGAGTCCTGACAGGATATTGGTAATAATATAAATGAGCACATCCATTCTGGAAAATAGCATGGCATGTTCTCCAATAACTAAAACTATAGCTATCATATGCTCCAGCAATCCCATTTCTGAGTGTATAACCAGAGCAATAAAAATGAGCATATCAAAGAGGTACTGCTACTCCACCCTTACCTGAGCATTATTTACAACAGCAACAATATGGAAGCAGCATAACTATTGACCTACAAATAGGTCAGAATAGATGTGAAAATTCTTCTTCTTTTTTTAGAAGAAGAAATTACTTGATTATTTGCAACTGTTCAGAGGATCTGGAAGACTTTATGCTGAGTGAATAAACCAGACACAGAAAGACACATACTGTGTGATCTCACTTAGATACAGAAGATGAAGTCCATCTCACAGAAATGGAGCAGTAAAGAGGTAAGCAGAGGCTGGGCACAGGAATAGCTGGGACCCAGAACTACTGATGAAAGGGTCCAATTTTCAGGGAAACCATGGGAATAGGTTTTGGTGAGATATTGAGCTATTGCACTGTGTGGCAGCAACAGTTAACAACATGTTGCATACTTCCAAACTGCTAAAAGAAAAGACTTTTATGTCCTCACTATGTAATAAAATAATAAATTGATGATGTTAATTTACTAGATTTAAACTTTTACAATGTTAGATTAAAACATCACATAGCACTATATATATATATATAATCACTACATTTAAAAAATTATTGACATTTAAAGTATTTTAAATAATACATTTCTCTATTTTTAGCCTTTTACAACTTTTCCAATAAGACTGCATTTTCTAAAATGTTGGTATCTGGTATAATTTTGTTAGACTTAATGCTAGTAATTATTTTCTTCTAAAATTTTTCTTTAACAATATGATCTTTTATATTTCAATTTATTTATTTCTGATATATAAATTACATTTTATTTTTGTGTATTGACACAGCACTAAGGGATTTTGTTACCTTCATATATTAATTCTATTAATTTTCCTGAAGGTATTTGTAGATTTATTGTAATAAAATCAGTATTGTGATATTTCTTCCTTTTCTGTTCCAAAAAATGCTTCTAATTTATTACACTAGCCTCATTGTAGCAGCCAGAATCTCCAATATGATGTTAAACACATATAGTTAAAATAAACATGCATTTCTAATTCTGGATACCAAGGAATGCTTCTAATGATGTCAATATTTGAAAAACTTTTTTAAAGTTATGATATTTACCAAAGGTAAAAATATGGGTATGACAGGACCACATGATACAGAGAGATACTCATAGAAGTATAAACTGAGTCCAATCGGCTTAGAAGCAGGAAGAATTTTGAGGTGCATCTCAAAATGTTAAAGCACCTTTTCAGATATCAGGTACATGGGCAAGTACTTTATCAATATTCAGAATAAATACTAAGTGCACTGATCAATTGGTGAAAGTGCGTACATGCGATGAATAATACAATTATTAAAATGAAAGAAGTGGGTCTACAATTCTGATCTGGATGGTATTATTGTATTTTCACACGTTTAAAAATGTTATAGGGTTTGGAAATTATTTTTGTAAAAAGGAAATAATAGAAAAATACCCGAATCTCTCCTCTCTCTCTTTCTCTGTTGTACACACACATGCACACTCACACACTCACACACAGAAAAGTTGGTAGGTATTCTCTGGAAATTAGATATAGAAGAAATAGGTGAAATCTCTTTTATTGTGTGCCCTACTTTTTTAAATTTTTAGTTTTGTTAGCATATGTTTGCAGTGCATGATTACTTTCATTGTGGGGAGCTGGCACATGTTCATAACACATTTTAATTCTTTTATATCCCCATCCCCTCCTCTTCTACCACTTCCCACCATCTCTCGATCCTCTTCCCTTTTGCAAAAACCCTATCTTGCTGTTTCTATTATCTATCTTTTATTTTGCTGTTTAATTTATTTATACTTTGAGTTTCTCATGCAAGAGAAATTGCAATATTTAAGCATGTGGGCCTAACTTGTTTCACTTGTACTATCATCTCAAACTGCATCCAGTTTCCTACAGATTACTCAGGTTTGCCTTCTTTATGACAGAGAGGTAGTTCATTATTTACAGTATCAGGGGCTGGGGATTTAGCTCAGCGGCAAAAGCGCCTGCCTGGCAAGCGCAAGGTTGTGAGTTCGGTTCCCGGTACCAGAGAAAAACCAAAAAAAAAAAAAAAAACATTATTTACAGTATCACATTTACAGTGCCACATCCATCCATGTGTTGACAGACATATAGGCAGAAACAATTTTAAAACTCCATTCAATGTGCTCCCCTGGGTTTCCTTAATACTGCACCTATTACCAAAATATTTTTTCACAAATTGGAGGGGACTTTAATAGGCAAAAGATAAAATTCATCCATGTGTTAATATACTAAAGATTCTTGCATACTGGTAAGCTATAAATGATTAAACACATAGCTCTGGGGCTGAGGATATAGCTCAGCAGCAGAGCACCTGCCTGGCAAGCATGAGGTCATAAGTCTGACATCCAGTACCAAACCCCTCCACAAAAAAAGAAAAATAAAAAAACCCAGATATCCTGCTCTATGACCTAATCCGCAGGCAAGTATCTTGAAGCCTCTATTAGTGGATACAGCAACAATCAGTGTGTAGCTAACTTTAGGACCTCATTTGTATTGATCCTTATTTCCAAGCACAATCCCATGCAGATTTGTCTGCCTATTCATCTTGGAGTTTTTATATAACATTTTCTCAATTTTAATTGGCAAGTGATACACCTGTACTTCTAAACCTGATAACTAGTAAGCCTCAAAATCCTCATGTGTTGTCATTTTGTAGTTTTGTCCTAACTTTCAGTCTTTGGAAATGGCTGAAACTGTTTCAGTGTGTTCATTTTGCATTTAGAACTTATGTTTGAACCAATCCTGCAGTGACTACCAAGCATCATTTAACATTAAACAGCTTCTATCTCAAGCTTTGCTGAATACCTGAACTATATCATCCTATTTCATGAGAGCTACAGTGCATATATAACAATTGAAAACAAATTATGTCATTTTAAATCCTCATCATAAATGTCTGAGGCCTTTTATCTTTTAAACAGTGACATGTAGCATAGGCTAATAATGTGAAGGGTTTGGGGTCCTTCCTTTTCTCTTTCTTTGTGTTTTGGGATGAGTTACTGACACTTCAGATATTAACTTTCTGGAACACTGAACACCCTCTTCTATGCTTCGAGGAACACTCTGTCCTGAGCCTATTAACTCTGTAGCTTTCATTCAGTCCCACTGTCTCTTCTCCCATAGCTATTTCTTTCTGTTAGCTTCCCTACATGGTAACTTATATAGAAAGCTGTTAAGAATTCAAGTACATCACTTTATGGAGCTACCTTTCTTCATTCTTTTGTTAACTTCTACAGTCACCTTTTACCAGGTAGAAAGGTACGGTTTTCTTTAACAAAACACGCTTGCATTATACATAACCCGCTCAGGAAAGCCACCATATTAGAATTTTCTGGAATTCAAAAGTTACAAAAGCAAACAGGGCAAACAGAATTTGGTGAGGCCAGGAAGGGGAAGCAAATAAAGCAAAAAAGCAAAAAAAAAAAAAAAAGGACAACAAAAAAATATGGAAACACAGACTTTTTTAAAAACCTAGGCTAGCAAAGCATTATATATGTCAACACACATGTAGCATGTTGGAGAGTGCTATGCTGGAGA
>NW_004955510.1:2868285-2976671 GCF_000276665.1 Chinchilla lanigera | reverse complement strand
CTGGGATGTGGGAAAAGACAAGGAAGGGAGCAATTTTGTATGTATGTATATACAGGATAGTTAACATAGTTGATCTACTGTCTTCTATTTCTTTGCTGAAAGAAACTGTTAATGAGTTCTTGATTGATCAGTATTGCATGTCTCTATTTGTTTTCATGAGAAACCACTTTAAAGATATCAATATGTAATACAAGAAGCATTTTTAATTTCCTACCACTTTTTTTGTAATTCTGTATTGTCTGTACTGCTCTTTTACTGTTTTTTAAAAGGTTGTCTGTTTGTTAATGTTTTCCTCCTTTTATTTTTAAAATAAAAAAGAAAAAATAAGCAATGAAATGATATCTTAAAGGAATAAAGTTAACTCATAATATTTAGTAAAACAAAAATTGTAAAATGGTAACTCATTCATTGAAGAGTTGCCTGAGTGGAGATTGGTAATGAGTAGAAGACCGGCAAAAGCTTCTTGTACTCATCTTTAGAAAATACAGCTTCAACAATGTATTTTGTGTACTAAACATTGTGAAAGTTTGCTTGTTGCTGCAAATATCAAAGAGCTACTTTATTTTCATCATTGCATACCATTGCATTCCAAGGAACTTCACAATTATTTTAACCAGGATAGTATTGACGTGCATGTAAACTGATCTCATTTTGGAGCTATTAGTAATAATGCTGCTCTCAAGCTTCTTCAGTCATCTTTATGAGCACAATATATGCCTCTCTATCAGACATACATTAGTTCTCTTGGTTTGTATATATTTATTTTAGGTAGATAATATCAAAGATTTTTTTTCCCTGCGGTGAATCAATTTGTTCTCTAGTAGTGAACAGAACTAATTCATTTTCTTTCTAATGTCTTTTCTATCATGTGACGAGTTATTGTCAGTGGGTTTATGAATTCTAACATTTCATATAACCTTTTTAGTTTTAAAAATGTGTTTAAACTTGTACATAACAAAAGTTACATTACTTTTGGCATATAAATTCTATGTATTTTGGCCAATGCATGTAAGTGTCACTACAATGATAATATAGAGTAGAACATATTCCCAAAATGTTCCTTATTCTTTCTTTAATAGTCAGTTCCAGCCGTGGATGGTGGTGCATGCCTAGAATCCCAGTACGCGAAGGCTGAGGTAGGAGGATCCTTGTGAGTTCAAGACCAGCCTGCACTACAAAGTGAGCTCAAGATCAGCCTGAGCTGCATAGTGAGACCCTGTCTCAAAAAGACAGAAAAAAAAGTCAGTTCCTTTCTCCTCCCTTAAATATGTATAGTAAATACATATTTAAGTTTATCTGAAACTGTTTTCTACATTGATGGTACCATTTTGCATTCCCACTAACAATAAACAAAAGATCCAGGTCCTTTACTTTATCCCTGATAGTTGGTATTGTCTGTTTACAAGATGACTATTATATCATATTGTGATTATCATCTTTGCTCTTGTTATAACCATTTTCATATGTGTAAAATGGCACATATTAACTATAAAATTTTCATTTGCATTACAATTATGTTTAGCATTTTTGTAGAAGCTATGAGCTATCTATATTTCCGCTTAGTAAAATATTTGTTCAAATGTTGTGCTCATTTTTTTATTTCCTTTTTTTATGGTTAATCTTTGAAAATTTTTCAAATATTCCCTGTGTAAGTCATTTTAAATATGTCATTTGCCCATATTTTTCTCCCAGAATATAACTTATCTATCATCTCTCTAATGTCTTTCAAAGAGCAAGCTATTTCATTTTGTGTCCATGATTTCCTGCTGTGTATTGTGCTTTTAGAGTCAATTTTACTTCTTCAAGGAAGAAAAACAATGATATTCCAAGATGTCCATGTTCTAATCCCTAGAACATGTTAATGTGGTACTTGACATGGTGAGAGTGGCTTTGTAAATGTTTAGGGTGAAAGTTGAAAAGGGAGATTATCCTGGAGTATCTGGGTGGATCCAATCTAATTTTACAGATATCCTTAAAAATCATAATACCTCTCATGGTTATGGTGCTCAGAAGCAAATGTGACTAGGGAAGGGTCTCAGGCCAGCAGCGTTGCTGGTTTTGAAGATGGAAGAAAGGACAAGGTATGCAGAAGCTCCTAGTCTAGATGCTGCCAGACACAAGGCAGTAGATCTCCGCTACAGAAATAAATGGAGCCCTGCCAATTCACTGCAGCCCAGCGAGACCTGTGCTGGACAACTGTAAGTTCAGAACTTCTAAGTTTCACAACAGTGAGATACTAAATTTGTGTCGGGTGAAGCCATGAATTTTGTGGGAATGTATTACAGCAGGAAGAGAAAATATATACACTTAAATCATTACAATGTTTCTCAGAGCACAACGATGTGTATTCAACCTAGAAGATATTATGACATGATCTTTGGGTTTCAAAGAACAAATGCACTGTTGTACACTATTTATTATTACATATTTGTTCCGGGAAATTATTAATGTCATTTGAATTCTGAAAAAACTAGACTGATAAGCTCCAATAATGTTTTAAATGTGTGGTTTAAATTTAGGTAGTGTGTGAAAAATGCCTACAATACTGCCGGCAACAAAATGGGAAATAAAAATGTCTATTATTTTGCTTATTCTTTTTCCTGCTTTATTTAATGTTTTATAATCATTTGATGTTTATTGATTACTGTGCTATAGATTCTTCTAAAGTCATTGATAATTGGAGCTGTTAGAAACCTTGTGGCTCCAAATTTTTCATTTTTCATCTAAGGAAAGAGGCCCAGAATGAGAAGTAACAGAAACATTACGGTTTTTAAATAGCAGATGCAAGATTACAAACTATTTCTTGTGTACATTTATTTGTCTTGTCTGCACAGAGCACAAGCTTTCTATGGTCTGCATATAGAAAGACTGGTGACAGAACTTGGCACTCCCTTCATATATACTACTGGCACAATAGCATTTAACATTTATTCCAAAATTATAATCATCTATGAAGTGCTCTTTCTCAAGTACCAAATAAATAGTTCTCCAACAGTGTTATGAGATAAAAATATTGTTATCTTCCCTTTTTTACAAACCCATATACAAAAGAATAGAGAGATTAAATAATTTTCCCATTATTACATAGACACCAAAATGTGAAGGTGGTATTTGTACCCAGGAAAGCTGACTACAAAGTTCATGCTCTTAACTAATATTCCATGAAGTTTCTAACAGCTACTGTGAGAAGCAAATACTTCTGAGGCCGCCACAACTTATTGCACCTTCTCTACACCAACTGCTATGTGTTGCTCTTTCCATGCATAACTTCATTTAATTTCATCAACTGATGAAAAACGTGTACTTACTGACACTCAGTAGAAATGGAGACTAAGCGATATTTACCAATTGACAGAGCAATAGCTGAAAAGCCAGCAAGTTCTGCTTGATTCCAAAGTCCCTGGTCTTCTATGCTACTGATCAGCAAATGCTAAGCTCTTTGGATTGGCATTAATAATTCTATTTGAATTATATAAGATGTGTACAATTTACTCTCTACATTCTTGGGATCCATATCTGCCAATTCCACCAAAAGCTATATAGTTGCTGACATAATCTGTATACTTAGGCCTGTGATGGTTTACAGATTTTTTTTATTTACAGATTTTTTGTGATTACTTCCTGAGCAGGCCAATGTAACAATGATGAACATATCATTTACTTTGATCTAGGTATGCTAAGTAATTTCATCTCAACAATGTTTTAGCTCTTTTCTTAAAAATATATTTATCCTAAATATTAAAATCTATAACTTGTTTTTTAATGTATCACAGGTATTTCACAATTGTTTTGTAATTGCCAAAAGCAGACTTGTTCACTGACCTCCTAGGATCTGTTAGCCCTTTAAAATGTCCGTTTAATATTCATAGGTATCTGCAGGCAGGAACTCATGGCATAGTGCTGTGTGGACCATTTCAAGTGGATTTCCACAGTGGCACTGAGAAATGTGAGACATCAGAAGCTATGGTGACTGTCTCTGCATATATAAGTGCTAACAGAAAATTTGTTTCTAGTAGTTTAAGAAAGTAAAGGCCAACAGACTGGGTGGTAGGCATGGTTGGCATAGTAATGAGAAGCTCAAATTTTAAAGCAAGTGTTGTTAGTTTGAGTTTAAAAATACTTCCATAGAATTTCTAGAATCAAATTAGTTCAAAGAGTTGGAAAGGTACAATTTATGTGAGAGGCCATAGCATTAAAATTTCCTCAAAATAATTGATGTTCATTATAAAATATTAGTATGTTACAACTCTTAAAATACACTAGAGAAAGCTTGACGTGGTGGCAGACACCTACAACCCCAGCACTGTGGGAGGCTGAGGCATGAAAACAGCAAGTTTGAGCCTAACCTGGGTAAGTAAGTGACTTCATAAGACCCGGGTGGGTAAGAGAGAGAGGGGGAGAGAGAGCAAATTTAGTTTATGAGGAAAAGCCATAACTTTAAAATTGTCTAATAGCATCCAAGCTTTGTGTTCTCATATTTTCTTTTCACATATCTCACTACCATTGCCATCCGATTATATAAGCCATCCGGATCTTCCTTCAAATAAAAAAAAATCACAGTTTTACTACATATTCTATTTTCAGCCTTAAATTCAAGTGTTAGTAGGGGTGAGAGTAAAAGGTTTTGTCTGAGGGCAGTAGCAGGCTGTTAAATCATTTTAAAGTTGACATAAACTGAAGAAAGGACATATTTACATTTGATAAGCACCTATTAACAATCTATATTATATATAGAGAGAGACAGAGAGATATATATAGAGTGAGAGAGAGAGAGACAGAGACAGAGAGGAAGAGAGAGAGTGGAAAAGATTTCCTTTGAATTTGTCACAAACTGAAAGTTCCTGCTTACATTTACAGTAAGAGTCATCAAGAACTATGAGAAGGCAGAAGCAAACTGCTCTAAGCAGAGAAATAAAAGAAGATGTGAAAAATGAAAAGATCTGTTCAGAAGAAGAAAACTAAATATTTTAAACCAGAAATCATTCTCCAAAATGGATTTTTCAAGAATTGGAGCTCGGGTTGCTGTAGTTCCCTCTGGAAAACTGTTTTCTCTCACCTGTCTCTCTGGCGCTGGGGAGACCAGCCTCACTTTCTGTGAACATTTTGCTGAGTGGTGCTGTGCACCTCGAAATTTTATCTTTTCTTCTAGACTATGCAGTACTTTCTTTCCCATTATGGAACTGACTCCATACCTTTTCTTATCCTATAAACATTTTAAAATATCACATTATATCTAGAAGACTGATACTGTCTTTAATAATATCAGTCCATTTTGATAACCACATATTCCAATAGTAAATTACCACATAGTACAATCCTTGTCAATACCCAAATTCATTTATTTAGTGGTGTATATATAATATATGGAATATACATTCCATCCTATTGGAAAAAAGAAAAAAATTAGAGATATGACTTCTGGTATAAAGTGACATTTAGCTAACTGACAATAGATGTTCATTCTACTGCAATATTTATAAAGTACCAGAGAAGGATAAAAATAAAAACCTGCAAAAATAGGATCCAAATGCTTGCCTAAATCTGAGAGGAATATTGACTTGAAAGCTATGAAACAGAGATTGCAATCAATGCCTTCCATGACCTTATGTGGCAAAAATGTCAGCTTGAAAAATATGACAAAACAATTTTAAACCTTCTTTCTGCCTCCCCAAGTTGTTTTATCTCAAGAAACTGAGGACAAAAAAAAAGAAACTGAGGACACACACCACCTAGAAAATGGAGCGGCATCTTATCTTCGAAAGGGAAGACTGCAGAAGCTGCAAAGTCTCACCACATCCTCTGCTCTTTCATTGCTCATTTCATTGTGAAGAGTGAAACTTCCCAACTTCTGCAACATTTTTATATTCATACCAACTCACTACATTCTTTATTTCGTCCATCACTCTATTGAAATTCCTCTATCAAGTTTATCAATCGTTTCTTGTTGATTAAATCCAATGTATGTTTTACAAGTTTTATCTCAATTATGCTCTCTTTTCCCTGCAAATTTTAAAGTCTCTGTTCTTCACAAAACACATCATTCCTTTAATTTTAAAATATAGATTTTCTATTTTATGTTGGTGTCTGTTTTTACATAGTGTCTATGTGCATAGACATTCATTTGGGGAGGTTTGTGCACACACATATAGTAGGTCCTCTGAATTTGTGGACTCTTGTCCTAATCATTTTCCTTTCACTGACGCATAATACCAACACCCACAATTTAAAGGAGAAAGGGTTTATTTTGGCTCATGGTTTTAGAGAATTCTATCCATAGTCAGTTGGCTGTAATGCAGAAAGGGCACAATGGAAGGTCTGGCAAAGGAAAGGCACTCACGTTCAGTGGTTGGAAAGCAGAGAGAGAAGAAGAGCTCAGGAAGGGAGATACACCCTTCCAGGTCATGTTCTAAGTGAACTGCCCCTTCTGGTCAAACTCTACCATAAAACTGCACATTCATATGTCCATTAATTCACTGGTGAATATGACTCCCTCATTATTCATTCATCTTCCTTGTGCCTCAGATTGGAAGACATTTTAGATTTAAAGCATAATACCTTTACCTCATGGGTTAAACCAATCGTCCACTGAAAATATTTGAAGAAATGTATCAGTGCTGAACATGTAAATGCACTTTTTTCTTATTATTCCCTAAAGTATAACAAATATTTATGTAGCACTCACATCATATCATATAATGTTAGTAATTTAGAAATGACTTGAAATACACAGGAAGATGTGCACAGTTTATGTACTATGCAATTTTATTGGAGGAGCTTGCGCTCCTCAGATTTTACTGGAGGAGCTTGCATTTGGTATCTGAAGGGGGTCCTGGAAACAATTTTCATAAATATCAAGGGACAACTGTTTATCATAATTCCTTTCCACCTCTGTTGCCACTATTTTTCTACTTAAGTTAGAATATTCTGACCTCCCATCTTAGTTACTTTTCATTTGTTGCTGAGACAAAATACCTGACTAATACTCAGAATTAAGGAAGGAGGTTTATTTCGCTTACAGTTTGTGGAGGTTTCAGTCTGTACTTGTCTGGTTCCAAGGCAGAGTGGCACATTGCAGAGGGCAACAGTTCATGGAGGCTGAAGACAGCAAAAGCAACAAGAGCAAAAGGGAGGAATGACTGTAAGCAGCCTCTTTCTCTCCCTTACATATGCAAACTATCTGCCCCAGGCACTCACACCCAGGAATCAATCATAAACGCTAGAATTCTGCCCCATGACTGCATAAGGCTTTGGGAGGACATCCAGAACCAAACCATAACACCTCCTCATCATATTTTCTTCTCCTGCTCTTCTGAATGATTTTTCCATGATAATTTTATTCTCATTAATTTACTTATGTTTACTAGTCTGATAATCCTCAAGTCTTCATCTCAAGACTTCTTTTTATTTAATTTTTTTTTTTTTTTTTGGTTTTTCTCCGGTACCGGGAACCGAGCTCACGACCTTGCGCTTGCCAGGCAGGCGCTTTTGCCGCTGAGCTAAATCCCCAGCCCAAGACTTCTTTTTAAATTGTTGGATATTTCCCCAGTGCTTGTGACATTTTTCTTAAATGTTCATATTCTATTGAAAGCAAAATCTTCTTGGTTGATTCCATCTGGGGACCTAATATGAATTTGTTTACACACACATTGAGCCTCTGTTTTTATCTTTTTGGCTGAAGTAGTAAAATACTAGAAAAGTTTAATGTTGTTTCATTCTCACTGGATTCTATTTCTGGCAACAAGACAGATGAGAAATATACCTTGAAAATACTTCCTTTACAAACATGTAAAAAAACTTGCATAAACTATAACTACATTTTGCATATGTATTTCAATTTTCAATAAGATGACAAACTCCACTTATCAAAAGCAAAGAGGATACAGGAACTTAGAGCAGAACAGAGAGATGTAATGCAGCTGGTAGTGTGGGGTTTGGAGAGGTGACCTCTCTCTCACACCATGGGGTTGTGAGGCCCACAGCTGCATGGATAGGAGGGAAACTTTCACAAAGCAGAGTTGCAACTGTTTAGCTGAGGCTTTGGAAAGAAGCTCTGAAGGATGTAGATGTGTGGATGGACGAATGGAGAGGAAGGGGAAATCAAGGTATTACATTGCTCACATCTACTTTTGCACCCTAGATCATAATCTCCTGCAGCTTTCTCAATGTTGTAGTAAAAAATTACATTTCCTGGGCACCCACTATATGTTAAACACTGTTCTAAGAACTTTACATTTATTAGACCATTGGTGTTTGTAGTGGTGCTCTAAGGAAGGTAGTATTATTATTTCCATATATACATGATAAATCAGAAGTACAAAAGGGTGAAGCCACTAGCCTGTGGCCACATACTTAAGAAACCAGCATCAATCTAGAGCAGGATAGCTTCATCTTTTTACAGTTGGTTATAGTGGGAAATTTCTGGTAGGTAGACTAACTGGAAGAGTAGTATAATGAGTACCCACATGTACACTGCTTACAGCTCAACTACTATTGTTGTTTTACTTTGTTTGCTTTTCCTGTAAATATAAGTGTGATGTACCTGTGTGTTCCATTGTTTTGTATTTCAATGAGCTCTTTGTGTACTTGTGCTGAATAATTTGAGAGTACATTTCAGGCATAGTGACATTTCACCTCTAAATACTAGGACACTCAACCACAAATAATGATACCAGTACCTTTCTAAAAAATTTATGACATAGCCACATCCAGTCCACATCCAAATTTTCACAATTACTCTGAAAAGTATCTTTTATAGATTTTTTGTGGAATCAAGATTCAATCAAGGTTCACACATTACATTAGAGCTGTGTGTCTCCTTAATCTCTTTTGAAATAGAACAATTTCCCCACCTTTTCTATTATCTCACAATATTGACATTTTGAAACTTTTGTGCCAGTTTTCTTGTTGAATTTCCCACATTCTAGATTTGTCTCATTTTCTCCTGGTGTTGTATAAATGATTCTCCTAAAAACATTGAGTGCTACCTATTATGTCATTTTTCCTTTTCTTTGGGCTCTAGGAACTGAGTCTTTTGCCAAGGAAACATTCATTTTAGAAAATGATGTTGTCTTTCTATCCTTAAATACAATGGATAGTACCTTAAAATCCCAGATTGCTTTAGACAACTGTCATGGTTACTGACAATAGACACTGACTTTATTTAGTACACTGAGAACTTTTAGAGGACAAGGTAGGCCATCCACCAATGACCACACTGGCAGCAGACGAATCTGCTGACAAGGAGAGCTATAAAGAAGAAACATCTGAGCATCTAGTGTTTCATTTGGCTGAGTGTCTGTGACTGATCGTGTGGGCACACATCTTGCATCACACACACTCATTGGCTCCTCATTATCAAAGTTTTATACAGTATTGTAGATGTTAGTGTTCAGGGTTAGAAATAAGGGTTGTATAGATATTCAAAGTTATTATTTGGAAGAGATCTCCCTTATTGTATAGCTTGTGAGATTTCCACAACACAAAGTGTTAAAAAAAGAAAAAAAGTTCCACCTGTTTTGTTGACCCTGATGGGCTATTAGCAGCTGAGTAGAGTACAACCTAGAAAAGGATTCTGAGAATCTGCTCCAGCCTGAGAAGTAGCAGAACTGTGGGAAGCATGCATTGCCTGCCATGAACCTCTGAAAGCACAAGTGCCAGCACCTGTGTGTTGTCTTATTTACAGTCAGCAAAGCCCTACAAGCAAATTCTAGCTTACTTCCCTCTGGAAAACACCATTTCTGTCCCACCCACAAAGACACTTTTGTGTGATCCTCCAAGTTTCAATGTAAACAAGTTAAGTCTTACAGTAACGTGTATGTTGAAGAAGTGGGCTGACACCAGAGGGTGTCTGGGAGACAAAAATGAACTTTATACCCGTTTGCTAAACTAGACAACAGGTTATCATTTATAGCTGACTTGAAATAATTACCATGTAAATGGTTCCATCATGTTTCCTCTAACAAAGATTCTATACTACAGAGCATTTAATGTGAAACAGCTTCATGGGCCATTTAGATGAAATCCACATTTTTGTCACTGAGAAGTGCTGAGTGGATGCTTTCTATTTAATTCTTAGGAAGCTCTAGACCCATGGAAAGCGTGAGCAAAAGCAGCTCTGTGGGCTTTCTTCTCCAGGCTCCATTTACTCTGCGGTACTGAAGGCATCGTGACACTGTAGAAACAAATGGTAATTAGGAATGCAGGCAGATGATTTGGTTTTGTTATTAAGTCTGATGTAATTAGAGACATAATTTGATTCTCTCTAATATGGCTATTAAGTAAGAAGTCATCAACAAAGCTTATGATGCTTTGATGGAAGTATGGAGAAAATGCTGAAAATCCAGTCTGCGTCCTCTTACAAATTCCGCCGCTGTCTGCTACTTCCTAAACCTCAGCTTCTTTTTCACAGTGACGCATCCTAGGAGCTTGTGCTCAGGCCTCGCCTTACCCTTCTGTGTATGGTATTCCACCCATTACCTATGCTGAGCTGAAAACAGTGGAACCCGGGGAAGCTGCTTCCACACTCACTTTTCACATGGAGAAGCTGACATTTATCAACATCAAATGATCAGACCACTGACACTTGCTTGGAAAAGGTAGAGCAGTCATTTCAAAACCTGATTGTCTGGGTTTCTTTTCTTTTCTCTTTATTCTGATGATCCTAGATGTCAATGTGAGACATATACAAAGAAATGCTATTGGATGACTCAATGGGATCTATTCTGCCATGTATTACTGTATTAATATCCCTGATTTATGAAATTTATTATTGCATTATGTGCCATCACGCAGGCCCATTTCCTTTTTTACATCTTTGTTTCATGTATCCCCATTCATCTTATTACCACACAGAACAATATTCTTGTATGTGAGTTTCTAAGGACCTAGGACTTTCTCTTAATCCTTCCATCATCTGCAAAAGTAGTGGCCTGATCACTCTTCCCATTAGCAGAACAACTCTGAGAGTAGAAAATGTGCAGTATTTCAATTTCTTTTTCTCCCAGCTAAAAGAGAAAAGTATAACCCTGTGTGTAATAATCTCCTAAAGAAGTTGTTATAGACAATCCCACCCAACAATAACAGAACACACACCCTTCACAGTGGCACATGGAAATTTCTGAAAGGAAGTACAGATGGTCAATAACTACCTGAAAAAGTGCTCAATGTTTCTGGTAAATTAAAACAACAGTGAGATTCCATCTTACTCCGGAAAGAAATCAAACACTGACAAATATTGGTGAAGCTGTGGAGAAAAAGGAATTTTTTTAACGCTGTTGGTGGGAATGTAAACTAGTACAATCAATATGGAAACCAGTATGGCGATTCCTCAAAAGACTAAAACTTGAAATTCCATTTGACCCAGGTATTCTAGACATCTTCCTGAAAGGGTTAAAGACATCGTAGACAGTGAAAAGTTCATCCCATGCTTATAGCAGCAAAACTCCTAATAGCTAAGATTTGGAAGTGGCCTATTGTCCATTAACAGGTTAATGGATAAAGAAAATGTGGTGTTTATGCACAATGGAGCACTACTCTGCCATAAAGAGATAAACTTGAGTTCTTTGTAGGAAAATGGATGCACCTTGAGGCCATAATACTAAGTGAAATAAATCAGACACACCAGCTAGATATTGCATGTTTTTATATGAGAAAACTATAATGTAAATAAAGAGCAAAATAAAGATAGATAATAAGAAATAGTGAGATACGTTTTTTAAAAATGGGAGTGGGAACAAGAGAAAGGGAGAAAATTGGAATAAAAAAAAAATGAAGATGTGTTATGTACACGCACCAACTCCTCATGCAGATTAAATTGTGGATCTGTGATGCCAATGTTGTGAGGCTGTGCTAACCCAATGCCAGTTTCCTGAAGTTGCTACCCACAGAGGGACCCCAGTAGGCCAACGGGTGGGGGGAAACATGGATATTAAACAGAACAACTTGGTTATGAAATCCCTTATTTATGACCACATTCAGAAAGCCATGAACCTTTTCCACTTGCTATCATATTTTAATTCACCACCACACTTGTGAGCACGCATATAAATCAGTGTGCATCTTCAAAAGATAAATCTCATACCAAATCCAAAGCAAACCAGGACATCCTGCTTTATAGAATCTATGTGACCTGACTGCAAAGAATATTTTTGATTAATCACAACTAAGATTTTAATAAAGAAACAGCAGGTGGGCTAACCACAAAATTAAAACTCCCAACCGTCTCAGAGTAATAAAGTCATAAATATAAAAGTCCTCAAAATACCTCATTTGCATCTTGGAATAACGGCCCTGGTTAGCATGCACGGGGCACTGTGCTGACCAGCAGAGGGCGGACTCCTGCAGATGTGCCACTCCCGCCCAGTGCCTGCTGCAGTCTCTCTTTCAACTTCCAGTGCTTAATGGAGCAGCAGGGCCTGTGTGGTAATTAATTGCCGTCTTCAGTGTGTTTGTTACTGATGAGTTTTACACCCAATTGTTCAAAAGTGCAATATCACATATGCTATATTTTGACACACCCTAGAAAGCAAAAGTGTGCCTTTGTTTTCCTAATCAAGTTTGGTTAATTTAAGGATCCCCCAAACACACACACACACATACACACACACCACATTAATTTATCTCTGTGATGGTGGTATAGATTCAGTGTTACCAGGTAACATTTTATGACTTTTTGAAAAAGGCAGATTAACGTTTTTAATTAGGCTCTGCTGTCTCCTGGTTGCATGAACTTATATTGGTTTTTAAAATTACTGTGTTTTCTTACTTTGGCCCTATTTTCTTAGAGTAAAATACAAATAACAATATCGTATCCTTGGGCTGTGTTTAGAGTCAGAGAGCTCTATAGTTGTGCACTATATCCCTGACAATTTTCAGCCTGGCCATATCTCTTGCACACGTACTCTGACAGAGGGTCACAATAAACTTATTTTTGAGCACCATAACCACTTGAGTCAGTCACTCCCTCTATGCAGACAACCAAATCTAGGGCCCTTTCTGCTGTTTGCTAATGACTGTAAACACGGCAGAAGGAAGATGGCAAATACACTGTATAGTTCATGGCATGCTTCAAAGTGTATGGTTTTATTCATTCTTCAACTTTCCAACTAAGCGGGGCAGATATTAAGATTCTCCTTTTACCAAGGAAATCGAGCCTCAGAAGATTCAGCAGTTTTCTGGGCATCAAGAGTAAATGAGAGCTACAGAGTGAGCCCATATCTCACTCTGAGACCCACTCCAGGGCATCTTCAACCCACAGCCTGGTCTCTGAGGAGTCACAGTATTTTTTTCCTCAGTATCAGCCTCTGTATTGATACTGAAGAGAATCTGGCCAGCAGAAGATCAGCTCTGTGTCCTCTGTTGGTTTCCAGCACTGACATTCCAGGAGGCTGGAGGACTATGCTGCTAACACCAACAAAGAAATACAAAATTTGTAATGTTTGTATCATTCTAGGCTTCATTCCCTAAAAACCGTGAGGAAGCTTCTTCAAGGAAAGAAAGGGGAGAGGAAAGATGATAAGACAGTATTGGTCCCCGGGCCAGTTAATCACTAAATTCAGAAAATCAAATTATTTTATTGCCTTCTTCCAGCAACAATTAAAGCAGTACACTGTAATACAGTTCTCTCCATCAAATATCTTTCAATACCAAGAAATTATAACATCAGACAAATCTCCTTTGGTGGTAGTCTCCATGACTACCACCCAAACATCCTGAAAAACCAAGCCAAATAACTCCAAACAATAGTTGTCATGATAGCACAACAATAAATATTTATGTGCTCTCTACAAGTCAGAACTCTCCTTAGTGTTTTAGAGGCATAAAATGTTATTTATGTTTTTTAACCTTGGAGGTAGATACTTTTATCATTCACATTATACAACTGAGAAGTTTACTAAAGACTTCTTCATGACTCCTGCAGCTCTCCTGTCCAGGCAACCAACAATTATTTCCCAGGTACTGTAACAGACTTTTCATCTATCCATAACAAGATATCAGTCTATAAGCATCTGGGCAGATGTTTTAACATACAAATTTGACCATGCTCTTCTCAAATTTAAGTCCTTCCTGAGGTTTCCACTGCATTTAAAATGTGAGTTAAACTCCTTTCCATGACTAGAGTCATTTCTGGTTGCAACACACTTGGTAATTTCATGTAATCTCTTGTGTCTTTCTTCCTGGGTCATGATGTATCAACCACATTCAAACCCTCCTTGTTAGTTGGATGAACCAAGAATTTGCCCAACCCAATGTCATTTTCTAAGGGGTTCTTTGACTAGAATGCTTTTCTTCCTACTCTTCCCTCTGTCTTTCTGAGATATGTCTCTGTATTCCTGTTATTTCTTCGACAAGCTTTCCTAAACTACCTTATTTCAAGGAGAATAGAATACACTTCATTCTTTTCCTCAGTGTATTGCTCTTTTATTATATGTAATATAATGGGTGGCTGTTCAGAAGGTTCATGCTTCTATTGCATTTTTATCATAAGGGAGGAGTCCTTGTGTCTTTGTTGACTATTAGATTCCTAAAGTTTTGCACCTTTATTTGTAAAGAGAATTAGTGAATAAAATATTAAACCCAACAATTTAACTTTTAAATCCTTATTAAACATTGCTATTTTTCCCTTCAGTTCATCCCCTCAAAATGGTAAGGCATTAAACAAACTACTTCTTGGACTGAAACATCTTTCAAAAACAAATACATCCGTAGCTTACATAAAAAGAAACAACACACAAAAAATTGTACAAGGATAATACAAGAAAAAGCGGGCATTGACTGGATAATAACTTTCTATCTTATGTAACATTTTTCAATCTCATTTTTAAAAGAATGCTGTTTATCCAGTGTTTATATTCTGCATCTAACTAATAAAAAATTATAAAACAATTACTGTGGAAAGGGAGCTAGTTACCATTCAAGAATTAGGAAGGTATTCAAGGATGAAATTGAGAAACTACTGGGCCCAGCATTTAATTGGAAGAATCATATGATGAAGTTCATAAAAACATAATTATATGGATGAGGCAAACAGTGAGTAGTTCCCCCAATCCTAGAATAGTACAAGTGGGTAGACTTCTCAAGTTATAGCATTGAAATTTGAAAGAATCACACATTACATTTAAGTAAAGCACAAAGTTTAGAATGGTAAGTAACACAGTTTAAACAGCTCATATGAACTCACAGATATTAGTATGATGGTGTATTAAGGGGAACCAGGACACTGGTGAGTGGTCACTTACCTTTCTGTCCAGATCCCCTGTACAAAAGGCATGCTTATCTCTGAACCTTCACCATTACCTAGACTCAACACATACTGATGCACTTCATTTATTTATTACCTGCCCCTGCACGGTATTTTTGTCCACATGTTTGTGTGAACTACTGTTTTTTTCTTGTTTTACAGGAGTCGTAGAGCTGGTTTTACTTTAGTTAGGGCTGACTAACTAAAGAAATTTATTTGATGCTATTTATTTGATGACTGCTGGACCAAGTGACTTTCTGGGTTATACTTTTACCTGACGATCTCCACTCTTCAGCCTATCACAGCTGTCACCTTAGGAAGATAGTTTCCTATTTTCTGCCCTAGTGACACCCGCTGGACTTGTCCAAGGGCTTTCGTCTCCCTCTCCATAATTTATTCACTTGCTTATCAATAAATATTTACTGAACACCAACTACCAGCATGCCAGGGGCTGGAGAAATGAAACTAAAAGTACGAAAATAGCCAACTCCATCTTTTACAATGTATAGAGAAAGAAAAATGAGGGACTGTAGTAATGTGTGTGGAGTGCTGCAGGACATGTGCAAGAAATGGGGAAATTGAAGAAGGATAGTTCCGTAGAGAAAATGACACTGGAGTTAAATCTTTTAGAAGAATAAGTTCACAGAGGAGCACTTGGGAGGTATAAAGCAAACATTTATAGAAAAGAAGACAGATGTGTTAGAATATGGTCAAGGAAGTGGAATTCATGTATGGTGGATATGTCTAAAGAGAGGCATTCAACTTGAGATGTAAAATTTAGAATTTAAGAGTCAGTTTTAGAGGAATTTGATGAGACAGGAACTACTGAGAAAAAGCTTCATTGGATTTGAAGAAAAGAGAGTAGAAAGTTTTTCTGATTTCTAGTCTTTATAGCTTCACTGATCATGGTGACACACTCTGACACAGGAAGCATAGGAATGGAGTGAGTGAGTGTGTGTGTGTGTGTGTGTGTGTGCGTGTGCGCATACTGAAAATAAGATGAGAGATGGTGTAAGGCATGGATTCCTCTACTGACAGATTAGTTGTGAGGTAACTAGACACATGCTTATGGAGATGAAGACTAACCCTTTGGCTAGGGATAATGGTTTAGAATAATACAGCATGAGTGAGTTATGCCATCAATGGGACTGTGCATAAGAACATATAAAGTGATCAGATAAAGTAACATCATTTAACTAGAAATTATAAAATAACATAAGGTGCTTTGAGGAAAGATATTGAATTCTGCTACAGTGGTCTTAATTTAGCAATTGGGGAAATGTGAGTATACACATATCATACCTTCTTTCAATGAATGAACACTTACCATTTCCAGGCACCCAAAAAGGCACAGGGATATTCATATTACCAAAGACAAAATCAAAATTGAGTTTAAAGTTCTTATTTGGCTTTATTTGTCATTGTAGAATTGGATAACACTTCATTCTCTGAAATACAGTAAATTTAGTGATAGAATGAGCAGAAGAGATCAGTTTTGCAGACAGAGAATTGACAGGAAGCAGAAACAAAGAACAAAAAGCAGGTTGATCTTTTCACAGTTACTTTCTAAGGGGGGACAAGGAAACAGGACTGCAGAAAAATAACAGCTGGGCTAACACACGGTTACTTTTTTGAGAAGATTAAGCAAAAGCTTCACTTTTATGAAATTACTGTTTATGAGTAAACTAGACTGTTTGGGAAACTCGGTTGTGCTCTCCCCTGATTTCTCAGAAGGTCAAGTGACAGCTTAGTTTGGGTTTGGGGATTTGGAAATGTAGCAGTAGTGATTCTACTTTAATATTTAGTCTAGCCTACTAGAACTCAGTAAGGAAACTTATACAAAAGAAAGGAAAGGCAAAAAAAGGTAGAGCTTCCTTCTATAATTGTTATTTAGTAATACAAAAGTTATACAATTTTAAGCAAAATTATGCTTCATTGAGTTCCAATGTGGGTTAAGTTCTCATTGCTGTGACCACACTGCAGGAGCAGCAAGCTTACAATTCTGATGTGGCAATGTCGAAGAGGCTATGTGGGCAAGGGTGATACTACCTGCTTGAAAAGCTGGAACACTTACAAACAACTTTGGCTTCTAAGGATGAGTCAGTCTAGATGGGAGTGGGAGAACTTGATAATGCAACTGCTCGCATCTAGTGGGCTTGAAACACACATTAGTATCTATCTCAACAGCTTGACTTAGGAAAGCAGTGGGACTGAGAATGCAGAAGCAGCAATGGCCTAAAACTAGTTTTTATGTTATCTGGAGATGTAAAACCTAACTAAATACATGGTTGGGAGACCATGGGATAAACAGAGACACAGGAATATGCTCCATGTGAAGGAGTCAAGGATCAAAGGGAACGAGGATGCAACAGTGCTGTCCCTTCTCCTCCTCGCCCTCCTTAATCTTCAACCTGCTTTTGATGATTTTATTATCTTATTCTCTTTATACCTTGCTATATTCAGGCTATCCATGGGGGCGCTCTAAAAGAGTAATTTGAGTTAACCATAAGCTGAGCAAGTAAGAAAAATGTTCATAAATGTGAAAGGAAGGTGTTAGCTGGCTCAAGAATCATTAGAATTTGAGACAATGATCTGTTCATCAAAATAGATCCAGAAAAGCCCTTCAATTTCTGAAAGTTTGAATATAGTATGGAAATAAAGATCAGGAATTTAATCAAAGACTTTGGATTCCAATTACTTGAAAAGCAATTAAAATTGATTCCTTCATAAATACTTTATTGTGCTGGGACCTTGCTAATATATGTGGATCTCCTTTTAACCATTTTTTGAAATAAGGCATGTCTGTATCAAAGCCCTATGCTCATTTCTCCAATAAATATCAATGCCCTCTCATGTTCTTTATTTCTTATTAATTCTATTAAAGGGAAACTGTAAAGAATATGGTACCAGCTGACAGTTAAAGGACTGGTATTTTACAGTGTGAGCAGAAATTAAAAGATGACAATACAACTAAACACTCAGATTAGCACTTGGAAAAATAGGTAAACAGCCCTGTCAGAAAATATTTTTAGTTGCACTGTCCTGGCTCCTTTGATGTACTGAATAAATTAGAAATGCTTACTCTTCATAGTCATTACGAGTTTGGGGAAGAGCCAGAGTTGTATGGTGCCAGATCCAATGAGTAAGGTGGATGAGGACACACAAATATTTTAGTATTTATTACCAGCCAGCCCTTTTGTTGTATTGTACTCACACCTTGTAAACATGCACATGGAAGAAGACTTCCAGAACTGCTTCAGAAAGTAGAAATAACAATAGCATAAGTGGAAGGGAGTATTTTGAGGGGATTAAGGCCAATATGTCTTTTATTGTAATACATTTAAAAATATATATTATTTATATAATCATCATGCTTTTCAATTACCCACTGTATTTTGTTTCAATACTATAAAAATGGATAAATTTTAGATTACTGTCCACAATATTTTTGTAAATATCATAGAAAAGTAGCAGCCAGAATCAGGAGACCTATAATATCACAGAGAGCTCTTTCATAGCCTTCCCTGTGATACTGATGACTTCCATTTTCTCATGTTCACTTTAAGAGACTGCTCAATCTTTGAACTGTAATACTCTATGAGTCTACGGAATAGCGGGGATTCAAAGTTTGTCAGGAAAGCATGGAGTCATCCTAGATTTAGGCAGATCCACGTGCTGTGGCCTCATATGGTGATGAGACCTGCCAAGTCCTGCAACTTTTCTGTTCTGAATGTGGAGATATTCACCTTACAGCCTGAATCTCAGAGGTCAGGAGTTGCAAACTTTTCCCAATTCAAGTACGGCTTCCAAGTGAGCAGATGCTCTTCTACCAGCCCCCCTTGATTATCTGCACCGTGAAACTGGTAGGAGTGAAGACTTCAATCAGATACACACGAGTGCCTGGGTACCATTGGGCATCATGTGATTAAGTTTCTAAATAACACTCCAGTCAACATCAAATGGGAAATCCTGAATTGCAATTGTTGGTGCATCCACTGGCTATCTGTGTGCAGAATAAATATCACACTTCTGTGGCAGAGGCTTGCAGAGATAATCCTAACTCTTTTCTAGCACTGAGGACTCCCAAGCAGGAACTATGTCTTAGGAGACTGTGGCAAGCTCTGTCGCACACCATTTCACACACCTGTTTTTGTTTCCATAAATTTGCAATTACTTTTCCTCCTGACTTGGACTGACTAGAGAGTTCTTCTTTCCCCTCCAGTTGTTACACAAGGCAATTCTAATGTGAAGCAGCTTAAATGCCAGAACAGGTCAAATCCTTAGGTTTTAACCTCCTCAATGAGACTAGCTTACTTTTAAAAAGGAGGCTTTAAACCTTACTGTGCAATGCTGTCTCCTGGTCACTGAACAAGAAACCGGGAGAGTTAGCAATGATCCCAGGAGCCCTCACTAAGCTGCTCTAATTGAAGGTCAGTAGGTGTAGTTATGGTCCCAGATTGGACCTGATTGGGCTGGAGCCTGGGGTCAGAGGACAGTATTTCAGGAGAGCTCTAAGAGCTGGATGCTTAGACATTTGTTTATACTCATGGCATCTCTCTACAAGAAGGATTATTGTCACCATTTTCCTGGTGTCTCAGAAAGGTTAAATGATTTGTGTAAGGTTACATATCTACAAGTTAAGAACCATGATTAGAAAATAGTTGTCTGTCCTCTTTCTTCTGTTTGGTGATCTACCAGGGAGAATTAAGCTAAGGCCCAGAAGAATACAGAGTAGTGGTGGCGAACATATGGCACGCATGCTGTTTTTCTTTTAAGATGTTAAAAGATGTTAACATATGAGTTGCTTTTCTAAACTAAAACCTCAGTATTGAGGTTTAATTGTAGCGTTGGAGCTTTGCAATAAATACATGGGCTTTGAGCTTTGCAGTTTGAGCACTTGTCTCTACAAGGTTCGCCATCACGGGTATAGAGCAACATGAAGTTTGGAGGGTCAGTTTCCTCTGACAGCACAAAGCTGACTGCACGTGATGTCCTGTAGCTGGAGGCAGGAGCATGGGGAAAGAGTGGTGTGTGGGTCTGAGCAAGTTACAGATTGGAGAGCAGGATGGGGGAGAGAGCAAACCAAAGTTTGGAGTTTGGAGAGAATTAGCTACATCTAAATTGTCTTCACAGAGAAGCCTCAACTCATACACTTCTTACTAGCAAACCAGGCTGTGATGGTTTATATCTAGGTGGCCCCTTCAAAGCTTTGTGTGCCATAAGTGGGGTTTGGGGAGGTGATTCCATCGTGGGTGCCTGATACTCAGTAACAGATGAGTCCACTGTGGAACTTACAGCTCAGTGTGCTGCTGGGAAGAGAAGCCTGGTCAGAGGCGGGGGAGTCCGTGAAGGTGTAGCACTGATAAGTCCATTTCTGGCCCTCCTCCCCTGATCTCTCCCTGCTTCCTGTCTTCCATGCCATGTACAGTGTTCCTCTGCTACTTGTTCTGCCTTGGAGCCAGCTGACTGTGGCCTAAAACCTCTGCAAACTGTGGGCCAAAACACACCTTTCCTTCTGAGAGTTGCAGGTGTCAGGCATTGTGTCTCAGGGACAAGAAAGTAACTAACACACAGGCCCTCCAAAGCTGCCACACTGGCAATCAAGCTTAATAATCACCGTGAACCTTGCTTAATCTGTATTTACATCCAAAGAGCAGGAGGATCTCTGCCTCTTGCCTGAACTTCTCATCCTGGAAAGACCTTCTTCTTCCCACCCACTCTACTTCTTCCTCAAACTCTGACCAAATGTTGTCTGTGACCTTTTCTGTGTCCCCAAGGAGAAGGCAGTCTTTTCCGACTAGCTAACCCTAATACATTAATCAAGTCTTTAGCATGTGTCACTGTTCCTATAAGCCTGTATTCCTTGGTTGACTCTCAGGTCCTTAAAAGCTGGGGCAAGAAAGATAACAGAGAGGCATGTACTGAGAATGTAAGTCCTTCCTTTCTCTTGCCCTGAGCGATGAAGCTCAGGAAATGTGTATAAAATAAGAGTACTGCCCCCCACTGCTAGGTTTGCTTTTTCTTTTCTTTGCATTCGCTGCAAAGCACTGATTGCTCCTGAAGTGTTTACTGAGTGCCAACTCTGACTAGAGGCTCTGATGCGCCTGGTCACCTGGAGTGCTGGTGGTCACGCTAAGAAACTGAGAGTCTGGGGCAGGGACATAATACAATCAGGCTTGTTTTTCAGCAAAATGCTTCCCGATGCAGTGTTAAGGGCTGAACAGAGGGAGGTGAGCCAGGCAGTAGAAAGAACAGAGGGGTGTTGGCGGTGTGCCAGGCATGAGATAATAGCTTAAACTGATCTTAACAATAGAGAAGGGAAGGATGTAAGGAATAATGGAACCATGGGTTTTTTCATAGTCCCTTTGCAGCCTAGGTTTCATAGTCTGTAAGCCTTTAAAGATAATATTTAGTAACTGACCATTCTCTCATTTCTCCATGCAGTTTGTCTTTTTCCTCTTGTAGATTTGCCAAATGTAACAGACTAATTCAGTTGTGGCACTTCTCTAGCACCAGTAAAAGGCAGGAATCTTCAGCTCTATGGGGAGGTAGACTTTAAAAGATCCTGTTAATAAAATTAAAAAAACAACCACTGTTAATCTCTGTCATTTGGTTTGAAACCCTGTATCATTTTTAATGCCCCTGCTTTGTGTTGTCTGTATTTTGCTATTGTTCTTTTTTTGCACTATTTTCTTTAAAATAAAAAATAAAAAGAACATATAAAACTATATATAGCAGATATAACAGATAACTTACAGCATTAAGCTGAAATGAGTTCTAGAATATGATAGCATCAGAACATCATCATGAAATTTCCATGAACTACATCTGTTTGGTTATTGTTTCCCACTATAAATGTGTAGCCAACAGGCTGCAGCCAAAAAGAATTCAGACGCCGAGAGGTGATGGGTAGATTCACCATCTCTGACCCCAGTTATTCAAAGAATGCCTTTGTTAAGGTCAATTTTATGGTCTGTATGTGATTGAAATTTTTCACCAGAATGAGCTGGTGATTTATAATAACCTTGAATCAAGGAAGAGTATGTCCTCCAACTATTTTTCAAGGTTAATATTGTTTAGCATATCTGATACTCTCATTGACAACTCTGAATCTGGTCACCTTGAGTGGATTTCAATGCTGTTCTTGCTAATTGGAATAGAAGAACAGGTCTGTCTGAAATGGTCCATACACACCTCTGGATGTCTAGGACCACACCTGCCATTCTATGATAGATGAGAGCACACTGGAAAGTTGGAGAAGGATTTGTCCAATCGGAAGATAAACAGCATCTGAACAATGATGAAATCCTTTGAAGGTATTAGCCTTCTGGATGATCTACAGCCAATGTAGTAGTGTTAAGAACATGAGGAGTCCTCATGCAGAGAAAGATCAAACAAACTGGTGTGTATAATCTGGGCATTACAGATGCTCATTTATGCTTCTTTGATTTATTACTTTAATAGGACATAACCCCAATCATGACTGAAGGGTCATCTGTACATGATCTATTTTTTAATTGATAGTGGATGAAGTGAGAGGGCTCTCTCTCAGAGATCAACCATGACTGCTCTAGCACAACCTGCATCAGATATGGTCTGCATATGTGAAAAAGTTTTTCATGTAAGTGCAAATACCAAGTACCCTCTCTCCCAAAGTTCTAGAATTCATGTATGTAGCTCTGTTCTTAAAAATATATATATGAATCTGGAAGAATATTCAGTATCAAAATAGAAATACTTCTGTGGTTTTAGACTGCATATTATTTTACATGGAGGCATTAAATAGGGAATCTGGTGATGCATGTATAGATTTTAGCTAATTAGATTATGACAAATTATTATAAAAATGCTTTGATGTGTATGGCCCTTTTGTGAAATTTATAGAAGTACACATTTTGATCAAAGTCCCCAGTATGATGGTCTACTAGCAGCTTTATTCTCTAATAATCTGAAAATTGGAAAGTGGGATGTAAGAAATTTCTCAACTTTGTATTTCTCATTGTATCTTTAAGACTAATCCCTCGTTTATATGGAAGAATCACTGACATTTATTTTTATTCACATCCTTTAATGATTTTGTTAATTTGCAGTTCTTTAATAATAAAAATTAGAATTGAATGATCTCATTGCAACTATTTCACACATTTTTTAAATCTGTACTTTGACTTTCTATGCAGACATTTTAAATTGAATTGTCTTCAGGCTGTTAATTTTTAAATTATCTTTGTAGCATGCATTTTAAAAATGTTTCACTGTGTTTTCACCAAAAACATCATGTGTGTTTTTACGTACATTAAATTTTTGTTAACCACATCAGCAAAAACTATAATTTTGTATCATATTTTGAAGGATTTTTTCTACTAAAAGATAGTTTAAGGCCCCACTGTTATATTTCCCACTCTTACTATGAAGTTATCCATTTATTTTTCTCTAACGGCTTTTCATAAGCAGAAGTTTCTATAATGGAGTACTGTTTAATATTTAATGCTTTTGGGTTTTGTTTTCTTTTGTTCCCTTTTTTCTTTACTTTTGCTATTTGTGACCTAAAAAATATTTAATAAATATAACCTTTTAGGTTTCCTTTTAAAGACATAATAAATTTAACTTATACTGTTAAAGTTTATGTACCTCTAAAGATAATTTTTTATAGACTATGAGATAAAATTTGAAGTATTTTATATATATCCAAATGTCATAGTATTAAATATTGAAATTTTTTATTTTCCATAGGATTTCCTTGATATCATTATCATAAATAACTTGCTTTGCATATCTATTTTGAACTGTCTATTATGATCAATTATTCTATGCTTATCCTTATCACCTAATCTAATGACTTAATGCTAATGAGTATATCCTCTCATTACTGCAGATTTATAATAACCTTGAAATAAAGAAGAGTACATCCTCCAACTATTTTTTCAAGGTTAATTTAGTATTTGCAATAATCTTTAGATCCATACTAATTGTAGAATTGTATGACTGTTAAAGTACAAGTATACTACACCTACAACTTGGAATTGCATGAGGACTATACAAGAATTTTGAAATAATAATATCTTCACAATATTGTCCATAAACAGTCTATCTTTTAATTGTTTACATCTTTAATAGTCTCAATAATTTTTTTTGTTGTTCGTACCATATAAGTTTTAAATACACTTCATCTCATATTCAAGGATATAATATAAATGCTTGTTACTATCAAATTGCTGATACTGACATAACATTAACGTGGGGCTGTAAGGGAAAAGAAAGGCCAGGGAAAGCAAGAGGATCACAAACCCACTGTTGCTATCTCTGAAAGGAGGCCATGGCAGGACCACCTGATTCTGGCTGCACTAAGAATCCAGAGCTAGGGACCAGGAGAAGGAGCTCATGATGGAGGGAAGAGGGTATTTTGAGAGAAGCACACTGATTGGAAATGCATCATAATTGAGGAGGAAGCAAATAGTTTCTATAAGAAAAATATTAAAGATAAAAGCAAGACAGATAGCAAGCCAGTTTTTCCAGCACCATTTATTAAAGAGGCTATTGTTCTTCCAGTGAGTTTGTTTGGCCCCTTTGTCAAAGATTAGGTGGCTGAGTGTGTTTTTGGTCGTGGCTGTTTCTTCCAGTCTGTTCCATTGATCCTCAGGTCTGTTTTTTAGCCAGTACCAGGTTGATTTTATGACTGTAGCTTTGTAGTATAATTTCAGGTCAGGGATTGTGATTCCACCTGACTTGTCCTTGTTGCCCAGGATTGCTTTTGCTATTCTGGGTCTCTTCTGGTTCCAGATGAATTGAAGGCATGTTTTCTTGAGATCTGTGAGGTATGCTAACAGTAGTTGAATGGAAATTGCATTGAATCTGTACAGTAGTTTTGGAAGTATGGCCATTTTCACAATGTTGGTTCTTCCTATCCACGAGCAAGGAATATTTTTCCATTTACTGAAATCTTCTTCGATCTCTTTTTTCAGAGTACTGTAGTTTTCATTGAAGAGATCTTTTATTTCTTTTGTTAGAGGTATGATAGATATTGTGAAATGATAGAAAAACACTCAAGGGTAAAGGGCCACTGGGATGTGGGAAAAGAAAAGGGAAAGAAGGAGAAATTTTGTATGTATGTATATACAGGACAGTTAATATAGTTGTTCTACTGTCTTCTATTTCTTTGCTGAAAGAAACTGTCAGTGAGTCCTTGATTGATCAATATTTCATGTCTCTATCTGTTTTCATGAGAAGCCACTTTGAAGATATCAATATGTAATACAACAAGCATTGTTAATTTCCTACCACTTTGTTTGTAACTCTGTATTGTCTGTACTGTTGTTTTGCTATTTTGTGAAAGGTTGTCTGTCTGTTAATGTTTTCCTCTTTTTATTTTTAAAATAAAAAAAAATTAAAAAAGCAAGACCTAGGGTCAATGACTCAGATTTCTGAACTCTGGAGAACTTCCCTACACTCTCATCTCAGAAGCCTCTCCTGAGCCCTTATCTGCAAAGCCACTTTTAGCAGTGGGGACCCTAGCAGTAAGGGAGGTAGGTCCATGGGGACCAGACCTGGAGGGTAGCTGGATCTCATGCCCCATCTTGGACACAATCCCTTTAAGTGAAATGTCAGACCAGATCAGTTTTTGCTGTTTGAGATATTTCTGTGTCTTTCTGCCCTCATTTCAAGCTTTTTTCTTGTGTTGTTTAGTTGAATTTCCACAGTTAAGAGCAATTTCACTGTAATCCAATTAAGGCAGTATTTCTAGCCCTGGGCCCTGAGGACACAATGGGAAGATTCATTGCATGGTTGCAAAACTACTGGTAGCTTTTACTTCCTGCCACATTGGAGATTAATGAGGTATTTATAGACAAAACATTGGGAATTATTTACCATGCACGGCACTGTGTTTTTGAGAGAATGTAATTTAAGTTTGGAATATCTGATAATCAACCTTTAGAATCAATGACTTTTTAAAGTAAGTTCCCACCCACATACAAAGATGGTTGCTTCCCAAAAAGCAGAAAGTCAAATGCATGTGGGACTTCAAATTCAGGGGTGAGCTAAAAAGAGATTCACTTTCCAGAATTTCCTGTGTAGCTGTCAGACCCTTCTCACAGTAAAATTTTGTCTTTTCTCCCTCTTGTTTTTCCTACCACCTAATAACTAATGGAAAGTGTGAGGGGGATCTTTGATCTTGTATATAGTAGAAGTTCAAATTTTATTCATTGATTAAGCAAATAAATGCATTAGTGAGTGCAGGTGAGTACATATGTTGGAAGCAGAGAAGTTTATTTTTGGGTGTCATTCTACACTTCTGCTTTCAGCTCCACATGGTGAGGAGCACCCTTATAAGAACGCTTTGGACCCTGGGGTGAAATCTCTCCTCCCTTCCTCTCCTTAAAATGCGTGGTCATACGCTTTCCCACCAAACCTCCAGGATAGTTCTTCCGGTGAAGCTCCAACCCTAGGAAATGAAGAATCCAGGCCATTCTCCTGATTACTGGGTTACCTTTCCCCAACTTGTTTCCCTGTACTTTGTATAAACAGGATGTTGCAAATTTCCCTGGAAAATTACCTGCAATGCATGAATAAATCTGACTAAACCAGTCTTCCTGCCTCTGTCCCCTCCATGTGTCTCTCTCCCCGTCCCCTAGCTTTTTTCCTTATTCTCCAATATAATTATATAATCCTGCTTTTGACATTTTAACTTCAGCCCCATTATCTCTTACTGATTAAAGCCCATATGTACCACTTCAGAAACTTCTTAAATTCTGTGGCTCCTCTAAATCCCTTTGTCACATTTCAAAATCTATTTAGATAATATTCTGTGTTTAAAATGAACTCTTTTAGTCCACCAGAACACAGTAAACCTTTGCTATTTGTTTGACTGTGTATTGCCATTTAACTGCCTTCATATTCCTGGGAGATGCCCAACTCTAAAGGGTATAGACACTGTCAGGGGACTTTGTCAGTGTCAGGGCACAGACAAGGGAGAATTAATGTCAAACATGCACCCACTGCAACTTGGGCTTCAGGTGCAGAGAACAGCCAGTAAATTCACATGAATTAAATGTCTACTTTGTGATAAATCGCACAGACACACACACACACACACACACACACAATTTGATTTTATGTTTTCACAAACCCTATACTTTTGATACTTTCATCTAATTTTACACATGTGCCACACACAAAGGCATAGATCGCAGTCTCGAAAGGGTGGGATTAGATCTCAAAACTCTCCATTTTTATGCTTCTATCTTTCTACCATGCTCCTTTTCAAGACAAAATTTCACTTAAAACACATACACTACTAGTATCTCAGTAAAGAATTTCTTTTTTCATGCTAAAATGAAACTCTCCAATCATTAAACATGTAGTGATAGTTGCACAGTACTTTGAATATAATTAGTGCCAGTAATTGTACATGTTAAAATGGTTAAAATGTAAATTTTGTTATTTTTATTTTACCACAATAAAAGAAACACACATATACAAATTCAAGTAGTCTTCCACTTAACACTTTTCTCATAACACTCTTTCCTTAAAGGTTAAGTCGATAATTATGAAGACTGGGCTGAAATGCCTAAGCTGTTTTCATTAAGTTAAAATATTGTGCAATGTTTTCTTTTTATTATCTCCATTGCAACTTTACTAGGATAAATATAGATTTTTATAGCACAGATAGAGATAGTATCATCACTTTTCAAAAGCTACACCTCACAAGGGGACTGAGAGGAGTTTTAAAACGCTAAAGTTTTCCACTATTAGAATGCCATTTCTCAGAGAGAAATGCACTGCAGGCACTAAGAATCTTCTATTTGGTCTGCTGGATACAGAATGAATCTTGGGCCCTTCACTTGAGTTCGTACTTGACAGGCTCCTGACAAGATGTTGATGATTTCCAAACCTGTTTTCCAGCCCACTCTTCCCTTCTAAGCACCAGATCATACACCAGATCATATATCCAACTGCCTCTTGGACGTCATATTGATATCCCTCAGACACCTGAAACTTCACTTGTCCAAAGCTGTACTCATTTTTTGGTGTGATCTCAGACCTGCTGCTGCATCTGAATTATTTATTTCATTGAAAGATGGAGCCATCCACTCAGCTATCTGAACAAGAAATTGGGGCATCATTTGTAAATTTTCCTTCTCTACTCATACCGTATCAGACACTATGTTCTTTACAGTTTATCAGAGTACCCCTCAAAAGTCTTATTTCAAAGGATCAGCTTACACACACATGCACAAAAGAGGCATTCCATTTTGATTATCCAGAATGACACATGCAGCTGTCTCTTCGTTCCGGTAATTTGATCTCTGTAACCACAGAACTGAGCTTGGGTCTAAGACAATAGGAAATGTGGGAAAAGAAATCTACAGAAGATAAAAAGTGAAGCATCATTTTGTGAGATCTTAAGAAGGCATTTTAGTTCTCTGATTTGTTTTTGTTTTTGTGCTGTTAGCCAATATATAAATGTCTGTAGTCAATTTAATATTCTTTTTGTTAGAGAAGCAGCTACAAACTAAGTAGAGAAATTGTGCAGGGAGTCATCAAGATCCCAGCTTTCAAGCTGTACAAAGTGACAGAGATAAAAACAGCATAGAGCAAGTGCAAAAAACAGATTGTTGATCAGTGTCACAGAAATGAAGATGTCGAAAAAAATCCAGGTGCCTCAGCCATCTGATTTTTGACAAAAACATAAGCTAGAGGAAAGATAGTCTCTTTAGCAAATGGTGCCTAGAAAGCTGGTTATCTACATGCAAATGAATGATTCTAGAGTCATACCTTTCACCATGCACCAAAATAAGATCAAAATACATCAAAGATCTGGATATAAAAAAACAAAATCGCTGAGTCTGACGGAGGATGAAATTGGTAAAACTGTTCAACACATAGAAGTAGACTTTTTGAACTGAACCCCAGTTGCATGAGAAATAACATCAAGAATGAATAAAAGGGGTTACATCAAATTACAAAGCTTTTATACAACAAAGGAAACAACCTACAGAGTAGGAAAAAATGTTGCCAGCTAATGCTTAGAAAAAGGACTCACATCTTGAAAGTAAGAACTCAAAAAAAAAATAGAACCCCTCAAATAAAAGACCTTGAAAGCTGGGCAACTGGAATAAATAGACACTTCTAGAAAGGAGAAGCACAAATGGCCAATAGGTACATGGAAAAAATGTGAAATACCTCTGAGCATTATTGAAATGCAAATTAAAACAGGACTGAACTTCCATCTTACTCCACAAAACAATGGCATTATCATGAATTTGGGAAAAAACAAGTACCAGCAAGGATGCCGGATAAAAGAAATCCATCTACTTTGCTGGTGGCAATAGGAACTACTACAGCCACTATGGAAATTAATGTGGAGATTTCTAAAAAAGCTAAAAATAGAAATCTCATGACAGAGTTCTACCTGTTCTGTCATCATGTTACAGTGATCCATGCATACACATAACAGCACAACTCATAAGAGCTGAACACTATATGGCCATCAAGAGATGAATGGATAAAGGAAATGTACTGTATGTGCATAATAGAATAGTATTTAGCCATAAAGAAGGATATAGTTGAGTCACTTGCAGGAAAATGGACGCACCTTGAGACTGTAATGCTAAGTGAAATAAAAGCTCCCACTGGTCTCCGCCTCTCCAAGATTGTACCACCTATTGATAGTACCACTCCAGACAACCAAATCTTCATCACATAAACAGTTGGGGAGTATCTAAGATGGAAACCATAGCAGTCACCATCTATCATAGTGACATTATGTATATGATATCAAGAAAAAAAATGCAAACAGCTTCTGACCTTGTGCTTTCTTATGCAGAAATTTCATTTTAGATGTGTTTAGATACAGAATTCCAATATATAAGTGCTCTACATTATACCTTCCCAAATGTGCAGTGTCATCACATTTCACGAGCATGGTGTGGAGCAAAGGGTGAGAGATTGCTCGGAGTCAATGTCCAGTTTAAACTCTGAGGGCCCAAAGGGGCTGCCTTACTCAAAAACCCCCAATGGGAGAGCGTCTTGGGAAAAAATAGCCCCCAACTGAAGCTTTTGTGGCTCTTTATTGATAGGTCCAGGAAGCAAGTATGAAGGAAGAGAAAAGGACACCTCTGCAGAAAGTCATGTAGAGGTCCGCGAAGGACAGGGTGTTCTACTATAGGACTGACATTAGGGCCAATTTGAGTAATAAATAGGACTATGGGGAGGAGAGGGCCAGAGCACACATTTCTTAAGGTAATGTGTTTTGGTCCTACTTGGACTTGTGGACCTGTACGCTGTCTATTAATCTTTAACCATGCATTTTGGGGAGGAGGCTGCAAAAGTTCCCTGATCTTTACATATGCATCTCATACATACCTCTGGCCAAGACCCCCACACAGCGTGTTTGATGTCACTGCTTGGTCACAGTATACTCAATTTGAGTATACTCATAAGCTTAATGCATCTTGTACCAACCATGCCTATAACACATAAAGTGAAGATATCACAGACATGTAGCACCAAGCTTGGTCATATCAAGCAAGTGCAACCTTCACCACAAGTGACTCCTGGCCTGCTGCCTGGCTGGTGCAGACTGAAAGACTCCATCTACTCTCAGGAATATATGACTTCAGGAATTTGTAAAATGTGCATTATAGAATTTTGGAAATAGTATACGTGAATGAGAACAAAACTCTCTTTTTTGATCACAGTCCACTTAACACATTTATGGGTAGCTTTGTTCCAGTCAAATAATGTGCAGATATGCAGGGCAAGATTATGCTGAGGAAACTGATTCCAGCAGTTAGGAATTTGTCACCGTGACAGGAAAATCATTACTCCCACAGGAGTTGCTTCTGTTACCTGATAACAGATACCAAGCTGGCCATTAGAGAAAGAATGTAGCGAAAGACAGACCTTGAACAGGTAGAGAACAAGCTACTTTCCAACAACTTTAATAGCTCTCAGGAGCATGGGAGAGTGTGCTGTCTGCACAGGCTGTGTCATGCGTTGCTTCTATTACACTGCACAGCACTTAAAAACTCTGTTAGTACATCTTATTGATGGGAAACACAGGAAGGTTGAGTAACCCACCTGATATTCCACACCTGGCAATTATATGGAAAAACCCTTAAAATTAAGCAATCTGACTGCAAAATGCAAAGAGTATTTCCCATAATGACATGCTCTCTCTAGGTAAGTTGGCCTGAGCCAATAGCTTTGCTCTTTATGTGCCAGGTGTTCATAAATTAGGCATCTGTGAGTAGGGAAGTAGCTCTGCAGCTCGGCTTTGTGTCAGAAGCAATCACAGTCTGCTGGCTGCACTGTGGGAGCAGTCGACACAGGTGCGTTTGCCATCCAAACACTTGTGAGAGGCTGTGAAGCCCTTGTTCGCTATTCTGTTTGCATTTCAGAAGTTTTTAGTTCACGAGCTCATAAAATTCTTTTTTTGATTCCAAAATCTACAGTTCATTGTTAAAATTTTATATGATATAGAAGTCTCCAAGATAAGCATGTTAGCATATCCTCCTATTCTTCACTACTCCGTGGGTAAGTGATTGTTAATACTTTGCTGTGTATCTTCTCTGATGATTTTGACATTCACATATTTGTAAATTTTCTTTTTTTTTTTTTTTTTTTGGTTTTTCTCCGGTACTGGGAACCGAACTCACGACCTTGCGCTCGCCAGGCAGGCGCTTTGCCGCTGAGCTAAATCCCCAGCCCCCTGTAAATTTTCATTTCCATAAAAGTGATATCAAACTACTCATATTGTGATGAAACTTGCCCTTTTACTCACTGATAAATCACCTAGACAGAAATTCAATTTGACCTATTTCAGTTAAAAGGGGAAATTGTTGGCTCCTGTATTCCAAAAAAGGACTGAATAACTCAACTCTTAAGAAGACAAAGGTAGACATGATACTCCATATCTTCTGGTCCCAAACATGTGAACATTCTTTTTCTGTCCCACACTCTCACAGATTGTCAATTTGATTTCTCTCATCACAAAGCAAATGATCTCTACAGGACAGAAAATGTCACTACCAACAACTCCCAGGTAAGACACTGGAAAGATAGAGTCACTCTTTCTCAGAAAACCCATAGCAAAGCTCGGATTGACACAAGTTGGACCTAATATCATCTCCGTTCTGCGTGTGTGTAAGAGACTGAGATACAATGAGCAGTGCTCCATGGAATCCCGGAATGTGCAGAGTAGCCAAAGGAAAAGATCACTGAAAATACTCTGGTTGCCATCTACAAGTTGGCTCTGCTCATAAATTTCTTTCTAGTGTTCATATGTCTGTCTGTCTCTTCACATCATTAAATAAATCTTTACAACACAGTGAACCACATTAATTGCCTTGTGTTTGGTATTTCTTCATTTTATTAATTATCTTGTATGCTTAGCTCTCACCTCTGAACTCCATCCCAAGTATAACATCAATAATAAAATATTAATTAAATTGTTAATTAATGTACTTAATGACTTGTTTGTTTATGAAAGTAATTAAGAATGAAATAAATGACATCCAGAAGGATGAGCTGTAATCTTTCCCTTTTCATTTCCCATTATTTCAAAATATAGAAATTAATTTATTTCTCAAGAGCCAAGTTACCAAAATCACAAACATACACTGAGATCTTTGTTCCCCAAGGAAATTATGCATCACTTTTATGCATAAATTAAAACTATCCATACAATTAAGAGAAGATAGTGTTTCATCTTATAATTTGAACAGTACCAGAGCTACTTACAAGTCTTTTAATAGTATTTTACCAATGAGGAAAATAAAACATTTGGATAGATGTCTCATACTAATGTTAGACACCAATTTAGCAACTTAGAGATTTTTATCTGTAAGTAGCTCTTATTCAGCCCTTTACAATCAAAAGGAAAAACAAACTTTTATTTTCTATAATTTATTTCCATTTATGTGTTCATTTATTTTCATCAACACACATATTTTTAAATTCTTTATGAGCTGCCCTCTGTGTCAGATGTGTAAACGTAGAAATGCAGAAATGTAGAAATAGGGCTTTCTTTATGGAGCTCACCATCTATCTGAGGACACCAAGATGGAAATCAGATCCTTAAACATGGTGATGCTGTGGCAGAGCTATCTGTATAGCTTGGTGGGGCCAAAGAAGAATTCATGTTCTTTAAGGTTTGGGAGGAGACTTTGGTGTGTTTTAAAAGTACTAAGTATGATTATGGAATGTGCCTCCTTAGAACATGTAGTGTCTGAAGAAAGCATAACTAATATGGACCTTCAGGATCTTGCTGTATTATTTCAACTTCCTACACTTTAGCTATAGAAATCTTCATTCAGTGTACTCATAATTCATTGACTTTTGCCCTGAATATTGCCATTGGCTCCAAAGTTTGTTCTGTGCCTTACATCATTCACTTCATATTTCTGTCTGTATTTACTTATCTATGTAGCTAACATTCACATAAGTGCCAGTTCTTCAGGAAAAACTTCAATCCACATAAATGTCAATTTTCTTTCTTTTAGTAATATCCATCCCATGATGAGATTAATAATTTGTTCAAAATCTGTCTTTATCACTAGGTCACAAGTTACTTGATGAAGATTTTCCTTTGGTAATTTTCCAGTGCCTAAGATAGAAGAGAGGCTTATGACATAGTTAAATTTTTTAATAATTATGAGTAAATGAGTTTTGTCACCAAAAAATGAATTGAAGTTATAAAAAAAAAAAGCAGATAAAAATAGGTGGGATAGGGGCTGGGGATTTAGCTCAGCGGCAAAAGCGCCTGCTTGGCAAGTGCAAGGTCCTGAGTTCGGTTCCCGGTACCAGAGAAAAAACAACAACAACACAAAAAAATAGATGGGATATTCTAGCAAAAGATATTATGTTCAATGTTTTTAAAAACTCAAAAAATCCCAAGTCCTAGAAATTGAATGTAATTTACTGTATCTTAAATATAAAGTGAAAGTAGGACTATTAGAAGATAAAGCTGCAGTAGGATTGTTCATAAAGATTCATGAATGAGAAACCAAAGAGCTTGTCATTTATTCTTCTGGCAGAGGTAATGACTAAAAGGATTTCAAAGAGAAGTGGTGTGATATTTAGTTTAATAAAATAATACCATTATTAGTGTGTGAAGAAATTAGGGGAAGAAATTAGAATGCTGGTGCAGTGAGGTAAAGTGGACTCTGAGGTATATGAATATCCATGTAAATGAGAGAAATGGGGGAAGTAATTCAAATATTAAAAAATGGTAAAGCTCTAAGTTTTCCAGCTGGGGTAACCTCCAGTCTGTTCCCTCTAAAAACAGAACAGAAATTACCACTCTGTAGTCAAAAGTAGAGGTCTTTTTTTGTCTGTGTAGAAAAATTTATCCTTACATCTTCACATGAAAAAGAAGGCCAGTAAGACTTTATGTCAAGATACACCTATAGGACCGACTCCTGAGGGCAATATGAGGAGAAGTGCAGACACACTCCTCAGAAAACAGAAGAAAGTATCTTTAAAACTCCATTTAAAATATCTGGAAATGATCCCAGTGACAAAGAGCAAATGAAGAAACATGAATTCTAGAAAATTCATGAGAATTCAGGAAGATGATCTGCAGAAATTGGAAAATGAATGCTGTCTCCTCCTGCCACCCAGTGCAGTGACACTGAGGCTCCACACTAGAATATCCTAACCAAGAACACAGGACTCTTGACCTTGAGCATTTACTTAAACTTCTTCTCCAAGAGGAGCAGGACATCGACACTTTGATCTTGCTTAGTTACTTGTTTACTGACCCTCAGTGTTCAGTGAGAGCAGCGGGGAAGCAGAGTGTCCTCCCTTCCACCAAGCCACCAAGCCACTCGTGGGACAGCAGCTGAACCTCAAGTATGGGAATCTGGTATATCAGGATCCTGATCCCTCTTGATCCAGCAGCAGAGTGATGATTTCATGCCTAGTCAGACAAGCCAAGCAGCCCCAGGCCGCTTCCCCCTCACCCTCTGCCAGACAGAGGCATAGCAGTGAAAAGTTTGCCAAGGTCCTTACCCTGACTCCAGAGGCCTTTTACCTTGCCCTTGCCCTTAGCTCAGAGATTTTTTTCCTGGTTCACAAATGACATAATATTTTATATGGAAGATCCCAAGGAATCCACTAAAACACTATTAGAAGCAAAAATCAGTTCATTGAGCTTGCAAGGCAGAACAATGTAGAAAAATTTATTATATTTCTATGTACTTGCAATGAACAATCTGCAATGGAATTAAGACAACAATTCCATTTATAATAGTATTCAGAATAATGCAGTATATTAAATTAAATTCACCTAAAGGAGTGTGAAACCTGTACTCTTAATATTCAAAATGTTGAAATATATTAAAGAAGATTGAAATAAATGGGAAAATAACCCATATTTCTGCATCAGAAGATTTAATATTATTAGATGTATGCCTACCGCATGTATCTACAGATTCAATACAACTCTTTAAAAATACCAGCTTGTTTCTTTGAAGAAATTGGCAAGATAACATCAAAATTCATTTGAAATTTCAGGGACATAGAAGAGCCAAAAGAATACTTTTAAGAAAAGGTACTAAGTAGAAGGATTCACACAAATTTCAAATTTATTACAAAGCAATTGCAATCAAAATTTGTGGTGCTGGCATAATTAACTTATAGATTAATAAAATAAAGATGAGGTCCTGCAATAACCCATACATTTATAGTTACCTGATTTTTGACAAATATGCCACTCAGTTGAGGCGAGGTGGGAAATTAGGGCATGGCCTATTGGCAGGGCAAGTGGGAAAAACCTGAAAAATACAGAGATCCAGGTCACTTGTGCAGAAGAAATTTCCCAGAACCTTGGACCTGGGACCAATAAGAAAGTGCTAGCGTCAATTCTAGTGCAAAATCAAGCAAGTTTTTGATAGGATGGCCTTGAACTGATATCAACCTGAATAATTGGGGATACCAAAGATCTCTGCCATGAACTTCATGGCCATTCTGTATTCCCCTTCTCTCTCTCACTCTCTCCCTTTCTCTCTCTCTCTCTCTCTCTCTCTCTCTCTCTCTCTCTCTCTCTCTCTCTGGCCTGCTTTCACTCTGTAGAGCACACTTCTTTTCCTACCTTTAATAAATGTAAAACCTCACTACTTTTTTTGGTGTGTCTAATCCAGTTCCTTACTGAGGACGCTACGAATCTGGAAAGATTTTTTTGGAAAAAGTCTACTGAATCCCAGAACCTGGCAAACAGGGGAGAAAAGTTTTTTGACAAAGAAAGCTGCAATAATTTCACATCCACAAAGATCCTCAGCTCCATGGGGCTCATCTACCCTGAGCTCTGCAGGGCACTGGATGTGGGCTACGGTGCTGCTATGGGAAAGCACAGGCTGCGGTGCGGGCACTGCATGCATGGCCAGCTCCCTGTAGTGGAAGATGGACATTTGCAGAGTGCCAGGGAGGTGTGTGTTGGTGAGGGTTCTCCAAAAAAAATCAGTAGGATAGATGATAGACAGATGATGATAAGTAGATGAGAAGGGAAATAGCTGGCTCCTTCAAATAAGAAGGCTGAGCTACTGCATGTAGCCTCAGGAGCAAACTGGAGACAGAAGTGTGTGCTGGTAGCATTGTGATCCAGCATGGGGATGTGTTGATGTAGCTTAGTCCAAAGCTAAAGACCTGGGGGGATGCTGAGTGGCCTGGTGACAGTTCCAGAGCCCAAAGTCCAGGGAGCTTCACATTCTGATGATCAAGGACAGGAGAGAAAGGGTGTTCTGGCTTACACACACACTGGGGGAGAGAAAGATATAGGCAGAGAGAGAGAGTGAGAGAGCAAGGGACAGAGAGCGAGCAGATTTTCCTCTCCTCAACTTTTTTTCCGTCTAGACCCCCAGCTCATTGCATGCTGCTCTCCCAGCTTGAAGGCAGGTCCTCCCCTTCAGTTTATTCACTCCCACACCAATTTGGTGTGGAAATCCTCCCACAGACATACTTAGAAATAATGCTTTCCCATCTCTGTAGTATTCCTTAATCTAGTCAAGTTGGCATGCAAAATGAACAGTTACAAGGTCTCTCCATGAAATTCAAGTGAATATTTAGCATTTCTGTTGCTTTCAAAATCCTCAGAACTAATCATGGTGCTTAAGCTCTACAAGGCTGCCAGCATCCCCAGAAGGGAAGGGAGGGGGAAGAGGAAGGGAAATGAAGGGGAGGGGAGGGGAGAAAGCGAGGGGTGGGAAAGGGTAAGGGAATGGGAAGGGAAGGGCAGGGGAAAGGAGCGAAATGGGAGGGAAGAGGAGGGTAATGGGAGAGGGGAACTAGCAGCCTGGCTGGAATCAAAGTACAGAGGCAGGACTGAAGCATTTCCCATGAGATTCTCTTCTCCTCCTCTGACCCCTTGTGTCTTTCATTCCTTCTTCGGGGAACTGAGATGCTTCATTAGAAAGAAAGACAGACCATCCAAATAGATAAACACCCACATGCACACACACAACCTTCTGTCCTATTTTTAGCTCATAATATCTAGTGCATTTCTTCCTGCTGACTGGAGACTACCCTTCCTCCTAGACTACATATTGAGTAGCAAATGCATTTATACCATTGCTCTATTCCAAAGGGAAACAGAGATTTAAAAAATTGTTTCAGATGGGTCAAACTGTACTCATGGAAAATTAGGGGATGATATGAGAAGACAAACAGTTATTGTAAAGAAAAATCAATTTCTTTCCTTTGAAATAAGTAAAATAAAATAAAGTTCAACCATTGACCTCATGAGCATAAATGTTTTCCAGGCAAACATAGATCTTAACTGTTGCTATAGAGCTGTTTTAGCCATCGAAGCCTCAGAATTCCAAAATTCTGGAATAGATTAAATATTTTATTTTCTAAGAAACAATCAAGAAACAGCCAGGGTGAAGGGATCAATTTTACTTGATGTTTGATTTACTTCCCTTGCCATTTTAATGAGTCACCCTTTGGTGTTGATTTTGAATCCATCTACTGTGGAAGCATTAGAATCTTTAGTGATAAAAAGAAAAAGATGTCTTCATTCAGAAATAAATATTCCAGCAACTATGAACCTCAAGATTGAGAAGCCATTCAAATTTACTCAAAGCAAATAGACTTAGAGCAAGTCAAGTGAGAAGCCAATGGCAATAGAAACCCCTGTGTGTCCAGTCTGTGTGGCCACTCTGTGGTTTGCCTCTTGTTTTTCTTTGTTTCTTCCCGCACTTTCCTTGAGACTCCCCAACCATTGCCTCTCCAACTCTTCCCCTTCAAACCATGTGATTCTTTATTTCTACCCCTTCGCTCATTTAACAAATACATACTGAGGGACCACAGTGCTCATCCATGAAATGGATCAGGTTTTAAATTATTTGTTATAAGCAAATGCACATGCAAATCTGAGTACACAGTGCTAAGTAATATTTTGGGTATTTAAGTGTTGAAATTTTAAAAAGGGTCATTAATTGTGGATGGAAATATCAATGGATTAGCAGAAATATGAGCTGGAAATATAGAGGTATATTTTGGAAGAAGAAGTCTATGGCAAAATTATACCATCTGGAAGGTTCTGTAATTAAGTCAATGGCAAATAATAAGGTATGCCCTAGGGGATGTAGCAGGGTTACGGGAGATGACATAACATGACAAACTGCGATCAGTTCTGATGAACCTCAGTGAGCTCAAGAGCTTGGTCATTTCCCTTGTAGTGAATCATGGATGACTATGATTAGTTTTATGTGTGTACTTTAGGATGATCCCTCCAGTGGCAGGGTAGGAAGAAATTGGCACTGAAAATATTTGCATCCTAAATTTTCCATAATGTCAGGGAAGAAACACTGAGAGTGAAGTCTTTGCTCCTACACCTCCATAGCCAAAGTGGTTGCTCCCAAAAGAAGGCACACATGTTGATTGAAATTACCGGTGAGTGCAGTTCTCCCTACTGTTTAATAGGCTGTAGCAAAACCAGTTTATTTCCACATGTCCTACAAGTAAAGCAAGAGTTAATGTGGTGAGCAGGTGGGCTCCAAGTGTCTGACTCTCTTTGGATCTTCAAGGGCAGAGCTGACCAGGACAGAGTGAGGCAGCCTGGAAGCCAGAGCTCACTGCAAGTAACTGTTCCTGGAGGTACAACTTAGAGGACCAGCCCGACTTTCTCTTTTGCTTTTATAACTCCCATGGAAAGATCTATACTTGGTACAGTAAGAAGCCTGTTCGCAAACCTCGGCCCCCAGTGAGTGAACAAAAGAGATACATTTGTTCTAAAGATAATAAGACATTGGTTTGGCCTGGCATGCCTATCACCACCAAAACCATCTGTGTACAAGCATCTTTAGCATCATAAGGAAGCCTGTTAGAAACGGAAAATCTCAGCTCCCACCAATACATCCTAGTTTAATTTGCGTTTCATCAAGATTCCCAGGTGATTTATATTTATGTTAAGTTTTGGAAGCACAATTCTAAGTCAGTAACTGTGACTCATGAGAATTTGGGCAAGAAACAGGGTAAACCTATAAATTATAAACAGACAAGAAAGAGACAGGACTATAAAAGGTAACTATACTCATGTTCATGGCCAATTACTGGAATAAAATCCTGTGACTGTTTTCTATTGAGACACTTAGAACTGTCCTTTTGGGCAGAGGTATTCAGATGCTTCCTGTAACACTTCCATTGGTATGTTTCCATGACAGCATCTACTTTTCTGTTGATATTTGGAACAAACTCCCCCTTCTTGGGACCAACTTGGGATTCTTTGTTTCCAATAGCAAAAGTTGCCAAAATAAAACACTTCTGGTAGTAGTAATTACTGAGTAGTTCATATGGACAAATCTCCAATTTGTTCTAGCAAGAACAGTTTCTTTTGTGCTTGAAGTTGGTGGGAATTTATTTCTCCAACCAGAGTTGCTCAGTGAGGGAAACGATCATTTCTCTCCTTTTTTCTTTTCATGTTGGAAGGATTACATTGCTTACACAGAAGTTCATTTACTCATGTCCTGGAGGAGGACAGAAGCCAACTCAAGAGAAAATTGTCCTACATTTTGACAGGCAGAGTCTCCAATCTTTGTTCATGGTCTTCTGGAAAGAATAGAGGAATGTAGGTATTTCAGTCACAAGTTCAAGATTGTTGGTTTTTCTCAAAACTCTTGTGAGGATATTCTGTCTGTATATTTATATTTCTATTTTTTCTTCAGGGAAATTACCTTCCACCATAAGCATTCTGGTCTGCTTCCTTTAAAAATATTTGACCTTATGTAAGCTTGTTACCCTATCTGCTTCTCTATTTTCTTGCCTATAAAATGGGATATAAAAGCCCATTCTTTTAATATGATGTCATAAAACAATCAAATCCGATTATAGATAAGTAGGTAGGTAGATAGACAGACAGATAGATATCGGTTAGTTTCAATGTCATTATATAAGTTTCCCAGAGCATCTTATTGTTGTAGCAGTGAAACACTTTGTTTGAAGAAAATCTTGTATATTAAATGGATATAAAGCTGGTGGTTAGGTTCAAATAGCTGGATGTGGAAGTATTTGATATTTGAGCAATTACTTCTATAAATATTGTAACTAAATACAGAGTTTCATGAAGAATGGTGTGAATTAGATTTCTTATGTACCTTGAGACTTCATATTCACCTTATCCACTATTTATAGAATACCTTAAGTCTATGTCAGCAATGAAAGCATACAAATGTCCCAGCGTGGCTGGGAGACAGAGTTTTATGTACACATGTATGTCTTTATCCATTAGCAATATTTACCATTGATAGTAGTTATAAAATACTACATGATACGTATTGCTATTTAATTTGTAGGAACTAAAGCAAAAATTGTTCTGATTTCACCTTCCTAATGAAGATCGGGGAGAAGAGAACGGCACTTGTATTTGACATAGGTCTTTAAGAATTTATAAGACAACTTATGTGGAATAAGTTACAAATGAGTATCCCAAGCAAGGAAAAATATAGGTAGGAAAAGCCACAGGGGCATGTGCCATTGCCTTCCAAACAGTGCGTACTCTGATGTCAGTGCAGTCTAGTTTATAAAGGCTGCATAGAGTGGTAGAGGAAAGTTTAGAAAGATAGATTATGACACCAGCCATGGTAGCTCACATCTGTAATCCCAGCACTCTGGGAAGCTGAGGCAAGAGGATCACGAGTTTAAGCCCATCCTGGGCAACTGAATGACTGATCATACCCTGTCTCAAAGCAAAAAAATAATAGCTGGGGCTGTGGCTCAGTGTGAAGGTCCTGGATTCAATTCCCACTCCACCACCAAAAAAAGTTAAGATTGAGTTTGAAAGAGTTTTGGCTTTTGCCCTGTCATTTCTGGCAGTCAGGTCCCAGCAGGGAAGACTGTCTGGGTGGAGCAGAATGAAGTGGTCATTTTTCCTCATCTTCCAGCTGTCTCCCTTCTGGGACACCCCGACTCTAGCTGCATGCCTCTATGGCAGGTCACAGCTCCTATTCTGTGGTTTCTTCTGGGATCTAGTAGTCCTTTCTTCTTTTTTCTGCTCCCCCATCTGCTTGTTCATTTACATGAGCTTGACTTCTTTTATTCAGTGGAGTAGTAACTGTCACTAGCATTATTTGCTGACCAGTCCAACTGTTAGAATCTTAGCCACCGAAGACCCTGTGAGCTGCCTTTATAGACTTCTAGTTGTTTCCCGACACCTTTCAAATGCTTTCTTACATTAAAGATCAGTGCAAGTGCTGAGGCTCATCTTATACTTGTAGTGCCCCAGACCTGAAGTGAGCCATCTCTCCATGGAGCACTGGCTCCTCTTAGTGCATAAAGTGGCCCCACACTGTTGAGGTGTTGCTTCAAAACTCACACAGCAAGGAGAGTGGGGAAGTTCTGTCATTTTACAGTGATGACGCTAAAATCATAGGATTTGTTCTGGTATCCCTCCTTCCATGTTTATAATTAAACCTGGAAACTTTCTTCAGCCATCAGAAATCTGATTGTCTTTATTTTTATGTATTTGTTTATTTTTCCAATCCTAAAATATATGGAAAATACCTTCATCATTAACAACTCATATGACTGAGAAAAAGACACTTCCTCCAATTTAAGCTTATTAGTTGGTCTCTGCTGTCATGAGCCCTGGGATATTGTATCGGTCCTTATCAATTTCCCTAAAACTCTGTAATACCTTTGCTGATAGTCTTCTTGTTACACACTCCTTATATATCCAGTTTGACTCTGCCATCTATTCTTTTCTGGGACTAGAACTTTTGAAATGGGCCTGAGAGTGCCCACCTTCAAGGAGGTGAGAATGTGTAGCAAGAGGCAATCTGCCCTCGCTTTGTCCATCTGCAGGCACCGAGCACCAATGCCTTTATCAAGTAACTATGAGCAAAACTGTAGTGAACTATGGAAGAAGAACTTCACACTGTGAGATGCATGTGGTCAAAGATCTAGAAAATGTATTCACCATTATACATTTTAAAGGAATAAATACACAGTGTTTTAGACTGACCAGTCATTATCACTCTGGTTAAATACTGATATTTTGACTTGCTTCTCACAGTATCTGATCAGGGATCTACACAACTGATTTCTCCACAACTACCCCTCCATTGGAGAGCTCTGAAGGATGGGAACATTTCTGAAGAAACTGGAGGAAGCTGACACATTGTGTAAGCTAAAATTTCTCTGGCATCACATTGAAAATACTGTTTATTTCTACCAAAACTGGTTTGAGGCTCAGTCTCCAGTGTAAGTGTTCAGAGATTTTGGACCCTTTAAGAGGTGTTTGGGGTCACCAGAGGTGGTACTCTCACAATAATGCTTTTCTTGCAGGAATGAGTGAGTTCTTGGTTACCTGGAGGACAACTGTCATAAAACGAGACTGGTATCTGTTTACTCTTTCTCTCTCCTCTCTCTAGAACTCCTGCCCACTCCCCATGGTGCCCAACACACATGTCTGCACTTAAACACATCTTCCTCTCTTTCACAGGAGCCTGCTTGCTCTATATTTTGCCACAAGGCCAAGCAGTCGCCGGTGCCTGAGTTTAAAATGTTTTTCCCCCAAAATATTTTAAATTATCTCAAACACACAAAGTAATTCATAAAAGTGTCATCATCATCATAAAAAACAAATACCAAGATAACAACCATTCAATTAAAGAATAGAATCACAACTTCAAAGCTCATTGAAATATCTGTTCTTCACACATATGGTGCATTTTCTATTTTTTTTTTTAATTATATGTCTACACTTCTTAAAGTAATCTTTCACCCAGGCATGGTGGCACATGCTTGCAATCCCAGCACAGTGGGAAAATGAGGCAGTAGAATCAGCAGTTCAAGGCCAGTCTGGGATGCAGAGTGAGTCTGAGACCAGCCTGGATCATAGCAAGACCGTGTCTCAAAAAAACAAGGAATCTTAATCACTGAAAATCACAAAGAATAAATTGATCAACATGAAATTTCATCACCTTGCAACAAGCATATTTTTGTGTGATTTCAATTTTTATTGTGTTGTTATGTATTTATCAAATATAATCATATTAGTTTAGCTTAAGGTTTTAAAATGCTTGTGAATGATTTGCTATTACAAATCTTATTAAATTTCTGGAAGAATCTTTGATATTTCTTTATGGAAAATTTTGATAGTATAATTAAAATATTGTGTTAATGGGCACAAACATTGTCTAATAATTATTTTTAAATAGCTTTTCAGAAAAGTAGAACCAAGTTACACTTCAATGATGATATTTTAGTATTCATTGTATGCTAATTTGTTATATGTAATAGCATACACTGAATAAATGTTTGTAGTGTATGTTTTTAATGACTTTTAAAATTACCATTTGAAGCATTCATACTGCTTCCTTAGGCAATAGACAGATTACTATTTATTTTTATTTTTTCTGTTGTTTGTTATCATCTGCATTTTATCTAATATAGTCAAAATTCACAGTAAATAAATAAGAGTGAAAAATCAGCTAAAGTCTTCATGCTTTCAAGTTCTATGTGAAATGGTGCATTCTTGATGGTGTATTGGGGCTGATGTTTGGCTATTCTAAGTCAGACTTTACAAAGCTAGCTGGAATTTTATAGAAGATATCAAGCCAAGTATACTGTACCTCTACAGCGCCATACATCACTCTTGTTTGAGTTAAATATCCATCGTTCTATTTTACTCTTAAATGTGACATAGTGAGAACCACAGAACAAAGTTAAAGTGACAGATAGTTATTAAATGTCTGGCTGTTCCAGCTAATGAGGCACAGGCATATTGCATTTCTAGTTTTGGCTGCTAGTGTCCCAGCAAGTAATTCTGCTGATAAGGGGTAGTTTGATGGGCAAGAAGGAAAGAGGGCAATAGCTCTAAGAAAATGTACAGCTTCAGTGAAGAATATTTTTAGAGCCGAGTGAGAGTTGTTTTCAGAGATTCTTAGCTCTAAATTGATTCTAGGATACCATCATCATGTCCTCTTCAGTGTGGCAGAAGGAGGGCAAGGTAAACCGGTTCACTTTGAGTCAAGAGAAGCCTTCAAAGAATTGAGAGGGTAGCATGATTTGGTGAGGGAGTTCAGGTAGAGATATGGGGAAAATTATGCTTTGAGAGGTTCTTTGGAGTTCACATTTTAAATATTTATGGTAATTTTTTTATCCTTCCTTTGAGGCACTCTGTGTTTCAGAAGTATAGAGTGCATTGGATGCTTGAGGTATAAAAAAAGAGGCTGGAGAACATCACCAGACTTTTTAGCCCAGCCCATATCTGAAGATTCCCCATGTACGCAGGGCTCTGGAGTCTGCTTCGTCCATGAAGACTTCGTGCCTTGGCCCATCAGACCTCAGCAAGGTCTCTCACACCAGAGCTCAAGTTTCCAACACTGGTGGCTTTTGGCTCATTTTTCTGTCCTTTTTCCATTTCTGCATTCTGCAAGCAATCCATAGTCCATAAAATATCTATCCTCTTTTCCCATACATAATCCAATTATCAGTTCAGTTCCATGCCACTGTTCTTAACAGTGGTTACTTTTAGTTTAACACGAATGCTTGACTTTAGCTGTTGGTGGTGCTGGTCATTGTTTTTATTTACCTTCTTGGATATATACAAGGGTTGAGTGCTTAAATAATTATCAAGAAGAATTGCTGGGCAAGATACTTGGTAGTCCTGAATTTCCCTGGAGATTGCTGTCTCCCTGGTAACACAGGCAGCTTCCTCTCCTTCTCCTGTGCCCAGGTGTGCCACTCACCTACCATTCATGGACCCCATGTGTGCCACCCTCCTGCCATTCATGGACTCAGGTGTGCCACCCTCCTGCCATTCATGGATCCCAGATGTCTAACATGCATAAAGCACAGGACTTCTCTTTCCCTGTAGGTCTGAGCCCAACTTGTTCCTTAATGCTTCTGTCTCTCTCCACCTCCCCATCTTTACATAATTTCCAGTGGGAACTTTAGTTTAATGGAACCCTCAATGATCTTTTGCTTTATACTGCATCATAAGCTTTTTAAAAATACATCTTGAGTTCTAAGATTAAAAATGAAGATATGAAACAGTTTAAAAACTGCTGGAGTAAGGCACCGAGTAGATAATTCTTGCAAATGAGTAATTGATCCTCTTTCCTTTCCCAATTCTTTCTTTTCTCAACTCTTTTGTTAATGAAAGTTAACAGAAGACCTACGATTATGTATTCATCTAAATTTTACATAGTTGGTCAGTGATTAAATATGTACAAGCATTATTTAGAACACTAAATTTTTATGCAAATACCAAATGCTTATATTATTCATAAATCTTAGGATATTTAAGAACCACTCCCAGTTGATACATACTCAAACATAAATATAGGCTGGAAGTTTTCTTTTCAATACTATGCATGTCATCCCATATAATCAAATGAAATTCCAATATCCATATTCTAAGATGAATAAGTTGTGGAGATGTCTCACTTAAACAATCTCATATAACCGATACTACAGGTATGTTACTTTAAAATAATGCATTGACTTCCTTGTCACAAGGAGCATGAATTGCACAGAACACCTTTCTCCCTTCTGTCATTCTCACTTAACCAACTAACACTGTAATAGCACCAAGAATTCACTGATAGTTTATTGTATGCTGGGTGCTATGAAGATGGCATTTTGCATTTAATCAGTTTTTATAAAAATGTGCTTGTACCACAAACACCAAAGCACTTTTAACTGAAATGGTGTTGTTGGGCAATTGGATGGTAGAGACCAGAGATTTTTCAATCCCTCACCCCACTGATACTGAGGGAAGTAGACAAAGAACACTGAAACAATAATTTTCTCAAGCAATATCTGGTTAGAGAGGTAAGTCAGAAGGACAAGCATGACAGGAGAATCGCATCGGATGGTTTCATTCCACTTCATCCTGAAAATCATGAACAAGGTGAAGGAAGAACTTTTTGTATAGCTATATTAATTAACTCATTAACTCAATGAGTGTTTATTAAGGCTTTTGAACATCACACCTGTTTTAGGTGTTCTTGTGGATCCTTTAGATAGAGCTGAATAAAGATGAAATATATTGTACGTGGGATGGATTTTAGTAAAAAGCTTAGAATTTAGTGAAAATCATATTTATAATACTAAGTTTGAAATGCATAATATAGTGAAATTTTTCTCAAGAAAAAGAAAACTCAGAGAGTCATAGTCATAAGAATTCTGTGTAATAACTAAGATATGCTTCATTTTCCATCATTAACAAAAATGTCATAAATATGCTTTTCAGTTAAATAGTCTAGAGTTTCTGAATATCTTCTGACTTACTGTGATAAATTAAAATGCACTTTCTGATTGTGGGAGGAAATGAATTCATATATATGCTTAGATTAATGTTATTGCTTAATAAATTTTGATTAGGACAGTTAATTTACTAACTTTCTATAACATTATTCTTTAAAATTATAGTTTAGTAATCCGATGGGCATTTAAAAATATTGCAATCACCCAGAAATTAATTTATAAATTTGAACATTGATAAACTATAAATAACAACAGATACCAATGTACCCACTACAGAAAGACAATAAAGATAAGTGTTTAGTTTTTTATCTTTGTATTTAAACATTAAATCTGAAGCTACTTTGTGATTCTAACTTTATTCCTTTTCTTTGGGGCTAGGGATTTAGCTCAGTGGCAAAGCTCCTGCCTGGCAGGCTCAAGGTCATGAGTTCGATTCCTGGTACTGGAAGAAAAACAAACAAAAAATAAATTAAAAAAATAAAAAATATTCCCTTTCTTCATTTCTTCAAAAGCAAATAATGTTGTGCACTAGTTTTGTACAATTTTGGTTCCTGTTTTAAAATCTCATATCTACTTATTAATATGTTCATATGTAGGTTTTAATTTATGTACTTTATAGATTCCCTTTTACATTTAAAATGGCTTGTGATGAATTAAAATTGACACAATGGTTCAATTTCAATAATATTATGCTTATATTTTACAGATACAATTATCTTATCAGATACATGATTTGCATGTGTTGTCCTATTTTATGGCTTGCCTTTCCCCTTGCTCGATAGTATTTCATGAAGCCCAGATATGCTTAGTTTCGATTCAGCTGAGCTCCTTTACTACTGTCAGTTCTGGTGTCATAACAGAGATATAACCGAACTCAAGATCATAATTTCCTCCTTTATTTTCTTCTAAAGGTTGCATAGTTTTAGTTCTTGTCTTTAGTTCTATTATGTACTTTGGATTAATTTTCATGTATGTTGTGAGATAGTGACTCAAAATAATTTTAATTATATATACATATATACATATATATTTATCCTACTTGTATCACTTTTCTTTGATGATCATATTTATTTTCCCTAAATCATAATGTGATTAATTACATTCATATTTTATGGTATTATACTATCTTTGTACATCTATTATACATCCAACTTGGTCATGTTTGTTTTAATACACTACTGAATTTCAGTTGGCCGTATTTTATTTATGACTTTTGTTAATATTTTCCTTGGTTCACACATGAAATAATTACATTATATCAAAATGATACACTGTATAGTCCTATCTTCTTTTGACATCAATTATACTTGCTCATGAAATAAGTTTTGCATAATCATGCATAGGAGTGTGGAAATTTTCTGCTCTTGAAGCAACTTTATTTACTTATCTTCAATGAGATTTTATTTGAATATGGTTTCTTTGTCTTGCGTGTGTTTGTGTGTACGCACATATGCATGAATTTATTATTAGAGTGAAAAAAGTTTTTAAAATGAAATAGCTATTGAAAATAAGGATCCACATTTTTATTCCCTTAATTCAATTTGTATATTTACAGCGACCTATAAAATGTACTATGTAATTCATTTAAAATCTGTTGAAATATATGTGTGTGTGTTTATCGCTTCAACTGATGTTCATGCAGTATTGTTTTGGATCCTTTTTCAATCACAATATCATCTTTATTTGAATTCTGTGTTACTGGTCTTGCTGGGTGTTTGTGCATTTCCTTGAGTATCTGTTGCAAGATCTTGCTTTCAACTTTGGATACTGCTTTTATAGTCTCATCTTTAATTTTGTGTAACACTAGGACCTACTTATTTGTTTTCTATTTCTCAAAAAAGAGGTAAAGCGGATGATTGGAAGTAACTTTTTTCAATCTTCTTGAGCTTATCACTTCAAATGCTAGATATTTGCTTTTTGCTTATTATTAACTGCATCTTTTCCTATTATTAACTACATTTATGTATTGGTGTAGCTGGAAGTCACAATGGTATGGCATATGTTACAAATGCTACCATTTAGAACTGAATTTTGTGATCATTTCTATTATACTTTCTTCTTTAGGCCAAGGAATAATTAAAGATATTTCCCTTTCAGGTCATCAATACACAGGTTAGATGATTCATCAGTCACTGATTTCTAATTGATTTTGTTAACATATGTTGTTTGGGTAATGTGGATTCACTGAGGTTGGGTGAAAGCCTCTTCCTGAAAGGCTACTTGGCTTTTTGAGGAATTTCTTTCCACTGTGGTATAACAAACACTGTGATCCACCATGCAGAGTTAATCTCTGAAATACTTTTATTAATTTCAAAAGCAACAACATTTTTTACAGTAGTATTTGTGCAGTGATGACAACAATGTATTTACTTTCCTGTATTGTTTGATAAAAATTAGTGCAAACAAATATATTGTCTCAAAACCTTATCATTATTTAAGCAATAGTGAAAATTATTGAATATAGAGAAAATAATTGATCTTTTATCTTTGTCTCAATCCTGTTGGAGTTAGATTGATTTACTCTTTGTTATGGTTTGGGGAATATTTTTGCAAGGGAGTACAATATGAAACAGGACACGTATTTTATAAGATTATTTAATAGATACCTAAAGAATGATATATGAGAGAGTGCAGGAAATCTGTCTACATACTATAGACCAAGAAATCGAGCCAAAGGTCTGGATCCCATGGAAATGTCCTGCATGAGTCCCGCTGAAGACCTAGAGCTCATAACAATGCCTCCCACGAATCCAGCTGGAGGCCTAGAGCCCATGACAATGTCTCATGGAGGCCCATTTTACGGATCTGCGCTTGGAAGGCCCAAAGGTCAGTGGTGGAATCTAGGAAGTCTGTGCTAGCGGGATGAAGGATCTGTGCTAGCAAGCTGAGGGATCTGCGCTGCAGCCAGAAAACAATGCTCAAAGGAGGAACCAGAGCTCCCCAGGAAGGTACCACAGCCATCCTCTGCAACAGTGGGATCCTGAGCTCCTGCAATGGTGAAGACAGCTGAGCTCCCATCAGGAAAGCCAATGCAGCCAGCTTCTTCAGAAGACTGAGCTGTGTACCTTCTTCCCCTCTGGAGCCAGGAAGCAATGCTCAGAGTGAGGATCAGAGCTACCCTAAAGTGAACCAAAGCTATTCTCAGTGACAACAAGGTTCTGAGCTCCTCGGAGGATGAAAACAGCTGAGTTCATCAGGAAAGCCAGCACGACAAACTCCTCCAACAGAACCGACAGCTCCTTACAGCTTCTACCAGCTCCTAACAGCCTCTCTCAGCTCCCAACAGCCTCCCTTCTTCTTCAATTCTGCATCCTATGCTGCTGGCAACAATCCCCAGGTGGGCCTCCCACACCCAGCACCACACTTACTCAGTTAAGCTAGGGATTATAAATTGACCACCGGATGTCAATCCACTACACCATTTTTTATAAAACTCCAAATTCAAGAACAAGCTGCTAAAATGGGATATAATTAGAGGAAATGAGCTGGATGCCTCTCTCCTTGGGCCATTTTCACTTGCTTTGTCTTCTGCTTTGAACATGGGGACCTTGTCTTTCTACTTCTTTTTTCTCTGCTCCTCAGCAGTGCCAAGCACTGTCTTGCTTATGAGATGCAGAGGAATGCGGCAGGGACTGCATGCTTCCCAGGTGTCTCCAGGGCCCTGGGCAGGCTGGGGACTGAGGTCACTGCAGAAGCTGAGAGCTCAATGAGTGGGCAAACAGAGGCAAGTGCCAGCCCCAGTCTGGGCAATGTGGGCTCATTTCAGCTCTCTTGGTCTCATTTCCTTCCATTAGATTAAGGACAAGAAAGTAACACCTGCAGGAAATGCCACAAATTGATCAAAAGGCTGCTACTAGCAGTGCACCACAGTTTGAAGGCAACACCGGAAGTGAATGCTGGAATTGTCCCGACAGAACACAGAATCCAGGGTCCATTCTGAGACCACTGTTGCTGGCCAAGGGGAGGCTGCAGGGGGAAGCTCTGCCTGTGGACACACCACGTCTCAGGGGCTGGTGGCCTTTTGACTGCTGCTGACCATGGTTAATCCAGGGTCACCTAGACAGTCATCTTGGAGTTCTGCTGCAACTGTAGATCACTGAGAAAGGAAAGCCAGAGTGGGTAGGTGACCTACAGAACATTACAATTTGCACTGTTTTTATGTAACCATTGCAGCTCCCTGTTTGTCTAGCCAGGGAAAACACCTGTTAGGCTTCCAGAGAGCTGGCCAATTTTTTCTGCATTATAAGTGGAAACACAATTCCCTTTGGGCTTCAGAGTCTACATTTGTAGGGAAATCTCCTGCTTGTTTTCCTCTTCTCAGTTTCCATTTCAAAATGTCTCAGTTAGGTTTTCTCCAAGCAAGCTGTGCACAAATGAATGTAGGAACATTCGTTATAGATAAGAGTCCAGGGTATTGTGATACTTATCTAAGATGTATGCAGAGGAAATCCTCCAGGGTACAAGCAAGAGCAGGCTAAGGCAGGCTCTGAAGATTAAGACCCTCTAGTGTGTCATTTTCACACTCTGCCTGACCCTGCTGAGCCCCATTCAGAAACTGAATATATATTCAAATTGGTAGAAAGTCTTTCGCACTAGGGAAAGATTGAGGACTGGAGGGGACGGTTGCACTCCGGGTTTGTTTATCTTGCTGCACACCAGCAGGACAGGAAACAGCTGTTGTAAGGCTTTGCTTTCTCCCATGCTACCTTCCTTGCTAGCAAATGCAGACAGGAGCTGGGGAATGAGGTGCAGGGAGTATAAGAGGACTATGAGAAGAGGGCATTTGTAAGATCTTCTTTTAAAAAGGTTGTTGGGGGCTGGGGATTTAGCTCAGCGGCAAAGCGCTTGCCTGGCAAGCGCAAGGTCGTGAGTTCGGTTCCCAGTACCGGAGAAAAATCAAAAAAAAAAAAAAAAAAGGTTGTTAAATCAGGTCCAAGAGGATAAATTAATTAGCATATTAGGGTAGATGGAAAGCCTTCCCTAGCCAGGAATATAGTTCAGCGGTACAAGCACCTGCCTGGGAAGCACAAGATCCTGAGCTCGACTTCCGGTACTAAATAAAAAAAGGAAAGCTTTTCTAATGCAATTTATTTTATTATATGTGATATAACATTTTCCAAATAATTTTTATAACTGCAAATAGGAAGAATTTTTTGCTACTATCACTGATACTTGACTTTTCTTAAACATTTCTGTGAATTTCCTTCTATAGTGCTGTTGTTTGGGTTGTTTTATTCATCCCCCAAAAGGTCAAGTACTGGGAGCTTGATGCCCTACTGTGACGGTGTTGATGTGATAGGAACCGTAAGAAATGCAGCATCTTTGGCTATTAGAGAAATGTAAATCAAAACAACACTGAGCTTCCATCTTACTCCAGAGAGAATGGCCATCATCAGAACTCAAAGAACAATAAATGCTGGCAGGCTTGTTGGGGAAAAGGGACATTTCTACATTTTTGGAGGGAATGAAAACCATTGCAACCCCTGTAGAAATTAATGTGGTGATTTCTTGGAAAATGAAAGATAGAGATTTCACTTGATCCAACTGTAACTTTTCTGGGTGTCTTCCTGAAAGTGTTTAAAGACATCATATTAGAGTGATCCATGCATACCCATGTTTACAGTAGCACAACTCTTAATAGCTAAATCTTGGAAGCAGCTCATGTGCCCATCAAGAGACAAATGGATAAAGAAAATATGGTATATACAGAATCCACCAATAAAATGTATATGCACTTCAGGGATAGAAAAATGAATACAATAATGAATAGTGAATTTTACCCTCATAGGGAGGACCCTAGAACATGCTGGCCCTTAAAGAAGAAACTGAAAATGCATGTGCAGCAATCTCAATGACCAAGGTTACTCAAGCAGCAGTTCACCATACCAGTGAATGTTCGGAAACTTGTGGCCACCACTTTCAGCAGCTCTTCTAATTGTAGAAGCCAAAGATAATTTGTATTAATCTCATGATGTCTCAACAAATTTAATATTAAAATATTTATAAAATTTTTTCCTTTCCCTAAGTGTGTATACATCTTTGGCAGACTCTGTACACAATGGAGTACTACTCAGTCATATACAAGGATAAGTTTGAGACCATCATGGAAAAATGGGCATACCATAAGACCATACTGTTGAGTGGAATAAGTCAGACACAGCAGATTAAATATCACATAGTTTCTCTTACACAAGGAACACAAAATATAAATAATTTAAAGAGTAAAATAAAAGAAAGATGATAGGAAACAGGGAAGCAGACCTTGTGGAGATGAGGAGGGATGTGGAGATGAGGAGAGACCAGGCTGAGGGGTGGGGAGGGGAAGTAAAAAGTCTCCAGATGTGATGTGTATCTGTGCCGATTCCCGTGATGAATGTATTTACTGTGAATTATATACATATACAGATGAAAAAAAATGTTGAAATATTTTTAAAAGAAGTGGGCATGAGTAGAGGGTAAGTAGGTTGTGTGGGCTCCATGCTCATGAAAAGATTAACGTTGAGTGCTCAAGGGAGTGTGTGAGGCAGATCCCATGTGACTGGATTAGTGCTCAGTAAGAAAGCTGTAAACTGGGCTCAGCACATGTTTCTGTATGTAGCTCTGTGGGACTGTGTCCTTCCTCCTGCTCTCTGTGACAGCCAGGGTCCCCTCACCAGACCTGTGGGTGCCAAGGATAGCTCTTTCCTTTATGAGTGACCCAGCATTGGGCATTTTTTGTAGCAACAGAAAACATATGGCTGTCACACTGATTCCCTTAATCCTAAAAATAAATCCTAACACAGAAATCAAATATATATAACTTTATCTTCCCACCTTTCTCCTTAATAACCTCCTCTCATAAATATCCATAATTCTTGAGATACGTTCTCCCAATCCACTAATTTACCATATCCTGCTGCCAGGAAAGGCAGTAGAGACTTAGCCTGTCTCTTATTTTACAGATGAGGAAACTGGGAACCCCTAGGAGAAGTGTTGGGTGAGATCCTTCAGGCAGTGTGGATTGAAAGGCTGAACCATGCAGATCTCTCCATTTGGGACTCATTCTCTAAGGAGGGTAGGAAGAGGGTAAATGACATCAAGTGAAGTGGTGGCTGCAACCAGCTTTCCTAGCTTACCATGTTCCTAATGCAGGATGTTCTCACAGCAAAAACAGTGACCACAAGTTGCGAAGTTTGAAGACTCTTCAAGAAATCCAGGTAACAGATACACTGAAATTTTTTTAACGGAATGATTGCTGTTTATTCATGAGGCCAGATCAAAGGTGACTCTTTAGGGGAAGCCCCACTGAGCTGAATAATTTTCTCCTTCATTTGCATTTCCACATCACTTTGTTCATAACTACATTCTGACATTTAAAACATTTATTTTAATCACTTGTTCAAATGTCACCCTCCCACTAGACTGAGAATGGATTGTGCTGAGCGCCACTTGCTCATTAGCTTCTGTAGTTCTAACATTGAACTCTGGCACATAGTAGGTGATCAGTACAGACTTGATGAGTTACACCATCACATTTCACTATAATAGGTAGCTTTAAGTATATAGCTGTTTCTCAGTGTTTGCACAGGAATAAATTGGTATTTTGTCCAAAAGAGCCATTTAGTAAATATTTATTTAATGCTGGTTTCTTGTTAGTCACTGTGCTATGTTGGAAAGATGAATCAGTGCTACAGTGTAACTAGAGTCCTTGCTTTTCAACTTAACAGTGAATATTTTAAAAAATTAATCAACACAATATGATAAAATTACAATAGCAAAATACATAGAAAAGACAGGTACTTCCCAGAAGGGATGAAGTAGTTCTCCTGGGCCTCAGTTTAGTTTTACCAAGAAGGTTGTTGTAAAGAGCAATCCTGAGCCCTCCTCAGCATCTCAGCCTGGTCATATAATCTGTTCAACGTACATCAGTCCCTGCTTTGTGATCTATACCTACCTCCAAAACTTTAGCTAAATAAACTTGCTTTCCTTATGCATTAGCCAGCCTCAGTATTTTATTATAGCAACAGCAATCAGACTACTGCATAAGCAAATTCTCATTCCAGTGTGGGCTGGGAGAGCAGGGAGTAGAGATTCCCTTCCTTTCCAGATGTTTGTAGGTATATTGGTTTCTGATCCCCTGAAAGTAGCTAAGAATTTTCTTTCCCGGGACTTCCACTATGTCCATCAACCACCATTTTCACATATGACATCATCATCTCTTCAGTTAGTCCTGATAAGACCCAATCAGAATCATCAGTACCTCATGTCTGCTCACCCACTTAACCACAGATGTGGAAGGCATTCCTTCCTAGCGTCTCCTTTCCCCATCCTTGTCTCTAGCCTTTTTTATTCACCATCATAACACCTCCCCTGTTGCTACTCTTGTTTTCCCTTAATAAAATTCTAATAGCCAAATGAATCTCCTACAAAAGAACAGGACATTGTTCTGCAGCACCCTAACTTGTTAGTGGTTCCTAATCTCATGTAGAAAGAAAGCCACACTCCTTTCTTGGCTTGTCCATCACTTCATGGTGTGGTTTATGCTTTGCTCATCATTTGATGTCATGGCATTAAACTTCCACTTCACCCTACAAAGTCACAGTGACCTGCCCAGGTGCCTGTATTTAAAAAAAAATTTTTTTTAAAAATCACCTGATCAGCTACAGCCAAGCTTTTGCCTTATTTGAATACGATCTGGTGGAAAATCTCCAGTTAGAGGTTAATTGACAGTTTCCAATTGGTCATTGTGCTGTTTACATTGGGCTTCAGTTTTCTTGTCAGGGATCTGAGGCACCAGAGCTGCTTTAGCCAATGTCCTCTGAAATAAGTTTTTCAATTTTCTTTTTACAGCATCTTTATTAACATTTGACCAACAAGGTCAAAATATATTGCCAAGTCACTCCAGAAGTCCCATGTTGTCAGAAAAGTATAAAACCTTTTCTTCCCCTTCAGCAAATGTTCCTCTGACTTTTAGCCATCACTTTCTTATATTCCGTCTTTGTATCACACAAATGTGCCTCCCGAAAGTCTGTGCTTTAGACTTTTCCCTCCTTTTTTTGTGTGTAATATGTCTTTCCAATGCATTTTCATTCTATGCTTTAATTCTGTCCTTTTCACCATATGTTTTAATTATAATTGATATATAATTACATAAACTAAAATATTGACTTTAAGTGTACATTTCAATGAGCAGTTTCAAATGTGTGCATTCTTCTACCCAACAGATGAACAATTCAGTTTCCTCATCTTTCCTTCCTATCAAGCCCATTTCCCTGAGGCAACCATTGTTCTAGTCTTTATCACCATAGCTTTTATTATGCTTTAATGACTTGCAAACTCTTCTGTTCCTAGTATAAATTATTTAAAGCCTCTCTGCCTTCATTTTCTCTTTTTAATTTTATTTTTTGTCATGCTGGGAATCAAACTTGTTATAGCTTCTACCTAAAATGTCTCCCCCCAGAATCTCACGTGTCTGGAAGGTGATTGGATCACACAGGCCTATATTTGTCTGGGGATTCGTCCTCTCGTGTGAGGAGAGGGTGGCTGGTCCCAGGATATGGCCAGTGGGGATGTGAGCTGGAAAGATGACTCCCCCCCCCGTCTCCTCCATTTCCTTTTCATCTACCATGACCCTTTGCCATGTTGTTTCTTCTTTGGAGCAGACTACTATGGGCTAAAACATGAGCAAAAATAAGCCTCTCTTCTTTTTAAACTGTGGGTGTTGGGTCTTGAGTGGCAGTGATGAGAAAGTGAAGTAAAATTCAAGGCCTTCAGATGCAAGCAAGTGCTCTAGCAGAAGTATGGTCTCAGCTCTTCTTGAATTTTTAAGACACTATTACCTGACCTTCTAGAAAATTATTATTGTTACCTTTTCCACAAAAAGAAAATGGAGGCTATTTAAAATGTCTCTAATCAGATATATTAAAAATAAGGAATCAAATTTTTTTAGTAGGATTCAGTTTAGGAAGATAACAACCCACTGTAACATCTTTGTTTTTGTCCTCTGAGAACTAATTTTATCCCCCTGAGGGGATGAAATTGCTGCTGTAGGAGAACTCATGCTTTTTTAGATCAATGTAGAAAGACTTCAATCCTCTATCACCTGGGTTCGCCCTGTCTTTTAGGTCTTCTTTGACCTCCCTTGGCAGTGTTCTCCAGTTTTCAATGTACAGGTATCTCACATTTTTTGAAGTTCATTTCTAAACAAGAGTTGCAGTTTTATTATACCTATAAATAAGTGGTTTTTCTATTACATTTCCCAATTGCTTACTGTTATTTGTAGAAATACAGTTACTCTCATGTCATTGTCACTTTTGTACTTTCAATTTTTAATCCTAGCAGTAGTATTTATTCCATTTTGTATATTCTTTAGGATTGTATACTTAAACCATCAAGTGGTTGGCAAATGAAGACCATGTCCTTTTTGGTCTACATTTCTGCGTTCCTTTAGCAGGGAAGGAAAGTTATAGATGTTGAAGTGAGAAAGTAACTCTAGAAAACAAGAAATAAGTGTCTGTGCTCTTGATTTCTGTTTCTGGTTGTCTCTCAATTTCAGCCTCCAGTGACTGTCCTCAGCCAATCTGCCAGCTGCTGCTTCTCCTGCTTGGGGAGCAGGATCATGGCAAGAATGGGTAGTCTGGTCTCTTGGACTGCCTATGGTTGGATCATGAACAAAACTTTTCCACCAGAAGGATTTGGCTAACAACTGTGAGTTTGTGCAAATGATAGTTTCTTTCAGACAAGCTTCTGAAAATCTCCCTCAAGTATAAGTTTACCATTGTGGTTCACCGCCAAGGTTTGTCTCTCAGGGCTGACTGGTTTTATAACCCAAGAGGGATGTGAAAATCTGTGGTCCTGGCAGAGCTAGGATCAGGACAAAAGAAAAAATGCAATTACAGTGGAGACACATTCCATTTCCTTTCTTATCATCTTGTTTTTGTGTATGGCTCTGTTAGCTTCACTATTATGAAAACTTGATAATTAGTTCCTTGGAGATTTCTGGTATTGTCCCAAATTAAATGGAGGAAAACGCTTTCATCAAATACTGTCAGATCTAGATATAGACAAATGAGTTGGGAATATAGAAAAACAGAAGTAAATACACAAGAGATGAGGAATAGAATGATGTGGTAAAATAAATTATAGAAAAGGAAGCTGAAAGGAAGTTCCAAAAAATCCTAGAAATCTCCTATGTATGAGATATTTTGTATATTTTTTCTTTCCTTTTCATAACCTTTAAAAGCATAGCAAAACAAAAATAACAAATAAAATATAAAGCTTGCTTCCTTTTAGTGATCTTATAAATGACGTTTATCAATTAAAAATACAGAGGTAAAATCACCAGAAATCCTTTTCATGCCATAATTAATATAATTTTGTACTCATTCTCACTGTCTTGGATACTTATGTTAATCTATCCACTCATCTATCTTCTGTCATCTATCGTGCACAATTTCATCAGGAAACATAACTTGTCCTGTGTCTTATATTTTATTTAGCTATATCAATTTCAGTTTTTCAAAGATAGAATAAATAACGTGAAGAGCAATTTCTTCAAAAGGAAAAATCTGAGTACTGACAAATGTATACACTTGAAAACCATGGCCCTATTACACAAGAAAAAGAGCATGTCCATAATCCCAGAAAGTTCACTTATGTCTTCTCTGGGTAATCATCCCTTACTTCTACTTTAGGCAACTACTCATTTCTAAATCTCTAAGTGAGTTTTTATTCACTATGGACATTCACTATATAGATATATAGAGTGTATTTATTTTGGCATGCTCTACCATTCTATATAAATCAAACCATACTGTATTCTTAAGTCTAGTTATTTCTGCTTGGCATACTGTCTTTAAGATTTGTTTATAAGTCTATGAGAGTGTAAATATATGTATATATCTGCCTTCTTTTGACTGCTCCACACTATTTATGATTATATCACCATTTCATTATCCATTCACCTGGTCACGGTTCAGGTTCATTTTAGAGATGTTATGAATGAATAAAGTGTTTCCTTTTTAATTTGTAAATACCCATTATAAAGTTGAGGAAGATACTTTCTAGTCCTCATTTCCTGAAGGGTTTTTATCTATTTGTTTGTTTTTACAGTGAGTGGGTGTTGGATTTTTACAAAGTTTTTCCCATCTCCATTGAAATTCACATATAATCTTTCTTCTGTATGTCAAAGTAGCAAATCATACTGGATTTCCAAATGTTGAACCAACTTTGAGATTCAAGGACAAACTTACTTCACTATTTTGAATTGCTCTTTTTATATAAATATTTTATTTGCTAGTATTTTATGAGAATTTTTGAAAATGACAAAGACAGGTATTGGCCCATAATTTAAAATTTTTGTAATGTGTCACTCTTTGCTATTAGGATTGAACTGGCTTCACAAAAAAATTTGGGAAGGAATCTCCCTTTCTTTATTTTCTGAAAAACTGAATAAGATTGGTGCTCTATGTTCCTTAAGTGCTTAAGAGAAGGAAACCACCTAGGTTGAAGGAAACCACCTAGACCCAGAGGTTTTAGGGATGGAGCTTGCAGAAAAAAATGTATTGTTTTTAATTGATATAGAGCCATTTTGATTCTCTGTTGCTGTTTTACTTGCTTTTGGTATGTGGCATTTTAAAAAGAAATTTGTAATATTTCATAAATATTTCAAATTTTAAATATTACTTATTATTGTGTTAGTAACTATAATCTGTAAAATATTTACAATTTATTTTTATTAGTCATTTTCTTTGCATTTTTGTGTTAAATTTTGATCTGTTCTTCTAGATTTTGATGAATTTTATTAACCTTTTTAAAAATTTGTTATTTTTTCTTTTGCTTGTCTCTTTTCTATTTCATCAATTTATTTTTTAACCCCTATTACTTTTTCTCCTTTTCTTATTTTAAATTTAATTTTCTCTTTTCCCCCTTAGTTTTTTAATAGGGAAACCTAAGTTACTGACTTTAAATATGAGAAATTAATTTAAATTTTAAAATTTAAATTTCCTTTGATTACACTAAATTATGTTTTCATTATAATTCCAAAAAGACTTTTGCTAGAGGTTATTTGATTTATTTTAGAATCTGATTTATTTTTAGATCTGTATTACTCTATTTTCATGTGCATCTTATTATTAATACTTTCTAATGACATGTAACCATGATCAGAAGTACTTGTCTATTATTAGATGTAGGCAGATTAACAATTTTTATATCTATTTCATAATTTATATTTTTTATTATTTTGGAAGATTTTTATTTATTTATTATTTTAGGTTTTAAATTTTTCTTTTTTTTTTTTTTTGTTTTTTTTTGTTTTTGTTTTTCTCTGGTACCAGGAACTGAACTCACGACCTTGTGCTTGCCAGGCAGGCCCTTTGCCACTGAGCTAAATCCCCAGCCCCCAAGGTTTTAAATTTTTCTTTGCTTTGAGGTCTACTTTGTCTGACATCGATATAATGATAGCAGCTAGATTAGGTGAACTGTTTATACACTATATATTTTTATTCAGTTATATTCAAACTAATTTTCTTTATGTTTGAAGGATTTTGCTTTTTGTTTTGTTTCTTTTTTTTTCCTATTGTAGACAGCAAAATATAGGCTGCTGTTTTTTCATCTTATTTTAGTTAACAATTACACTTGATGTAATTATTGAGGTTGGGTTTGCATCTACCACCTTGCTACGCGTTCTCCATGGGTCTTTTCTGATTTTTGAATCTGTATTGCTGGTTTCCTTACTACTTTTGGGTTAATCAAACAGTTGCAGTGTTCTGCTTTATTTTAGTAGGCTCTTAGTCATACCAAGTTTTTAATGGTTTCTTAGTAGTTTCTCTAGAGCTAAAAAATTTCCTCCTTAATTTACTCAACACTGCACCAGTTCATACCTGACCCTCCATTTCTTTTATGTTTTAATTTGCACAAAGAGAATTCTGGGTTACAGCACTGAAATGAAAATGTCAGTAAATGAGAGGTAAATTGAATAACAAACAGAAGCAGCTCACACAGTACTTGTTTTGCACTGAAAGGAAGCGCTGCACTAGAAAGCACAGGATGTGCTGGCCCTAAGGCGGGAGCTCAAGGGAAGAACCTGCTGGACAGCAGAGCAGTGCAGGGCTCAGAGAGATGGGCTGCGGTCTTGAGAAAGAAATTGTAGGAGAAGGGAAGCAAAGCAGCTTCCCTGCATGAAGACAAAGGTGGGAGAAGGAATGCCAAACTCAGATGAAAGCAGCACTCAGAATCAAGGCATGTAGCAGACCTGCAAATCCACGGCCAGCTGTGCCTCTGCTAAGGTCCATTCTAGGCCACAGACATGGCCACCAGACTCTGCCATGGCCACTTCCAGGAGGATACATAAGCAGAATTTTAAAGCAAAGGTTAAGCTGAACCCCACTTTTAGGATGTTGAAAATTCTCCCCACAAAATCATCCTATTCTAGCACTGGGGAGGACTTTAAAGCAGGTGATGGACCCAGCTGTCATGTACAAATGAAAAACAGCTCTCTAGTTCCCATGGTGACAATCTGTCTCTAAGGGCTTCTTTTTTCCCCTTTGAGTGGGGGATTCTGTAACCTCCAAGGGAGCAGGCACTTGAAGCCACCGTTTTTCTGCATGGAGAAAGCAGAAAGAGGCATCTCCAGCCTTAAAAGGATCCAGTGTGGCATTAAAATTGCAAGTGCCCTAGTGAACCGCTCAGGTTAGAAATAAGCGACCACACCTGTGTTTAGTGTTCTGGCATGCATTGTGGCACCTGAGTCTTCTCATAGATCAAACTGGCCTGCTGCTGCTGTTACTGGGCTGTTAACTCCCAAATCCATGAGGTACAAGTTGTGTCTTATTACCCATTTGTCGTAGCTTGTGGCAAATGCTTACTGTGAGTATTTTAACTCCTTTTGATATAGACTTAGATGATTAAAGGCTGGGTTACTGGGCACAGTGCTTCCTTGGCTGCAGAGTTTTACAGATGAGGAAGAGATGACAGTTTGTGGAACTGTTCTCTAGGTTACGCCACTAGGTCGTGCTGACTTCCTTTTCCTCGGATACTTTAGCATTTCCTTCAGTTTACCTTTCTTTTATGAAAGTGATGTCATGGTACTTCACAGACCCTTAGGAAACCAGTCTTGGTGTTTGGGAAGTTCCTGCACCACTGCACAGCCTGCTAGTTTTCCTGGCATCCAGCTTAACTTCTTAAAGGAGCAGTGCTCAGAGTCATTCATATTCTAGTTCACTGCTCAGTGCGAATGATCCATCTCAGCACTTAGGAAATAAAAGTGTTCTGAGAGAAAGCAGTTTGTACAGACTTAGTCTAGCCTGGCCTTTATATCAGTACAGTGTGAAAAAAACAATGCCTACCCTAGGTCAGGTGAGAGAGCAGACCGAAAGGGTAGAGATGGCAGAGGGGAGTGGTGGTGGCAGGCTCACCACAAGGCAGAGGGCGAGGGTGCGAGCAGGTGGGATGTGGGACAGTCACACAGAAGTCAAAGTGTCACAAGCATACTCCAGCTCTTCACTGACAGCTGTGTTCTTCCGTTTCTGAGATGTGTCTGTCCATCGATTTCAGTTGTATTATTGTCATCTTTTATTTCTACTGACTTTATTTTCCTCACTCTAAAATATTATTTTATCCTTATAGAAAGGGTGATAAAAATATGGTTAACAAGTAAATTAAAAGAAAACTTATTAAAGTACAAGATGCATTGCGAAGATCGATGGAATAAGTGTGTTGGAAGCAAGCGGAAGTGTTTTGAGAGGGAGTAATAATAATGTCTTTTAATCTAATAAATTATTTTGTTTTAACATTCACCATAATTTTTTGTCACCCCTCATTGACTAAACATTTACAGCAGTTTCTGTCACAGGGTCTTTTTTTTTTTTTGGTTTTTCTCCGGTACCAGGAACCGAACTCACGACCTTGCGCTTGCCAGGCAAGCGCTTTTGCCGCTGAGCTAAATCCCCAGCCCTACAGCAGTTTCTGTCAATGAAAACATTACAATGTGTCCTCTCCCATCTTATTTGCTGAATCTCACACTTTGCAACTTCCGGCTCTTTCCTAAAGGCAAAACGACCATGAAAGGGAATGTTCTAAATCACTACATTACATCCAGCAGCCACAACTGCGTAGCTAAAGACACTCATGGAAGGGAACTTCCAGTACGGCTTCTGAAAGTGGTGAGAACAGGGGAGTAAGTGCTTTGGAAAGGAAGGGGAGTATTGGAAAGGGGGTTGATGACAATGTCTTTTACTGTAATAAGATGTTTGTTACTTGAACATTCATCACATTTTGTGATCAGCTGTCCTTTCACATAGTTGAGAGATTCAGAGAAATCTTCATGTCCATACTCTTGCTAGCCATTGATGGTTGTCTTTTTTTCTTTGACAGTTTTTCTCCTGGCATCATCTGCCTTTAAACCTGATGGACAGCTGGTAGAATTCCTCACAAAGTCAATCCGCTGATTCTTATCTGCCAGTAGCTTTTACTTATCTAAAAATATCTTAATGACATCCTCCTCTTTTGAAGGATACTGCTACAGATGGAGAATTGCTTCTTTTTTCTTTCAATGATTGCAAATTGTTTAATATCTTTTGTCCTATATTGTTGATTGTAACTCAGCGTTATTCTCATCACTGATGTTTATATATAATAAAGTTTTCTTTTCATCTGACTTCTGTCAAGATTTCCTCAATATAACTGATTTTAGCCTCTATGGTGTAAGTTTGAGATTCCTACACATTTCTTTATAAACACCCATTTTTCCTTCTGTATGTATCCCCATGACACTCGGATCTGTACATACATGTGTTTCACAAAATTGGGGATGATTAGTCATCATGTCTTCAGTCTTCTTCCCAGCTTAAGGCAGGTATTCAGCAGGTGTCGTTTTAGGGTGTGGTTTCTACCTCTCAGGTGTGGCTTCTCTGATGTCCCTGATAAAGGTCTGGAATGTTGGTGAGGTCGTTCTGTTCTGGTTCGGTTATTCTCCAGCACAACTCGACTCTCCCTTCTCTGCTGCAGTTTACCATTCCAGTGCCATTCCTTCTGAGGCGCTCAGCCCATGCTGTAAACAAAGAGTCACAGAGAACAACAACACAGTCTCCTTGGGATCCATGCTCCTTAATCCTATGCACGTTGGACTTCAGCCACTTCAGTGCCTTCAGCCCTGACCTCTGCTTCTTCAGATCTCTGCTTAAGACTAGGAAAAGTTTTGTAGGCAAGAAACCGAACTTAACTCATTAGATTTTCTTTGTTCAGGTTTGAAGGTCTGTTCCTATTTTTGCTCCAATGTTTAAAAATGCTTTTCTCCTGTTTTTCCCTGGTTTTATGTATATTTAACATGGCTGTTTAACCTAGTACTGGTCATTCTATCATAGCTTAAGGCAAAGATCATAATATGGGGGGAAGGGAGATGAGGGGCGGGGAGGGCAAAGAAGAGGAGCAAAGAAGTTAGTGCTAGCAAGTCCAAAATCTATGAGGTAAGCCTGCGGCCTGAAATCCAGGTTAGCACTGATGGTTGCTATTACAATCCAGATCATATATGTGCAGTGCAGGCCAGAGTGGAAAATTCAGGCTGTGTTTCTAGATTTCAGCCTTGTAGACAAATTCTTTCTTTGGCAGGCTTAAATCTTTGCTCCTAAGGGCTTTAACTAACTGGAAGAGTTTCACTAGCTGGAAAGAAGTCTGCTTAATTCAAAGTCTACTGATTTAAATGTTAATCACATCTAAAAACACCTTTAATAACACCATCCAGATTTGTCATTGACCAAACAGGTGTGCATTCTAGCATAAAGCTGACACTTAAAAAGCATCATACTGAGATTCTTGTTTAGCCCCTGCACGTGCTGTTCAATTGTCTATAACTTTTTTATTATTTAATTCCCAGAAATTTTATTTGGTTTTCATTATTTGTAGAAGACATACTTGTTCACATGTCTTTGTCTGAAACATTGCTTATTTCCCCATTGTAAATATATGAAAGTCTCAATATCTTTCTTTAATGGAAAAATGAGCAGTATTTGTCACATATTTTTAGTGGACTGGAGAAATAATCTTCCACTAGTGTTTGAATTTGCTTACACGTTACCACAAGCAAGATTGAGAAATTTTAAAAGTATTTTGCTACTAATTTCTGGTTCTTATTTTGTTCCTTTACATTAGGTTTGTCAGTTATTCTTGCAGATTTGAAGTGGGCAGTGACGTGGTTTTGAGGAATACTCTTTGCCATCTTGTAATTTCTCCTTTTGGTGGTTGCTATTTATCTTAGCAGAAAGCCTTCATGGAGCATTCTTGTTCTTGCCACAATGGATTCAGCAGCTCTTCAGATATGTGAATTTCAATATTTTTTCCTATTGTTTTAGGGTGTGAGGGATTAAACACAGGACCACACACATGCTAAGCAAATACTCTACCACTGAGTACATGCCCAACACCAAGCTGCCCTACCTTATGCAATACTTCTCACATGGCATTCTACAGGGAAGAAGGTGTTTTGGAGACATTAACTGGATTTTATGTGAAGAAAGATTACCAGTATTCAACTCCCCATGTCTTTTTCCGTTTTTATATTACTCACAAAGTTTGGGGGACTTATACATGTGTTTTATGTTACTTGAAGGATTACTGAAGTTTTGCCTACCTCCACAATATCCTCACTTAACATCTATAACAATGGCTATATCAAAACCCTAAACTCCCTAAATTCTTTTCAAAGTATTTCCCTTAAATTACTTTTTATGTTCACATGTACAGATTTCTTATAGTCATTATATTGGAAATAAACAGTGGCAGTTTGGATCTTTTAAAATTAACTTAAATTTCTTATTAGCACATGTGTCATGATTACAACTATCGTGGGGACTGTGTGTACGCACATAGCACATCTTCATTCTTTTTGTTTCCTACTATCCCATCCCTCCCTTCTTCCTCCAGCTCTTGTTCCCCTTCCCAGGTGAAAAAACTCTATTTCCACTTTTTCTTCAATTTTCTCTTTTTCTTAATCCCTTCCTTTCCCTCCCACTCCATCTCTTGTTCCTCTTTCTTGATTTTTAATTAGAAACATTATGAAAGTAATTTCTTACTTACAGAGCTTAAGAGGTTTTTTATTTCAGTTTTGTGCTTTACTTCTAATTTTACACAGAGTAATGGTGTGCATAGCTTTGTCTTTGTGCATTTGATAGGGTTTGAACAATGGGGCAAATGGTCTAATAGCAAGGACACTGTTTGACAGAAAGCAGACTTTGCACATAACAATGTGCCTTTCTCCTCCTTACCTTTGTTCCAAGATCCTGAACTTGCATGGTAGGTGATGCTGAATATCCAGGTATCCTGTGAGGCACAGTCTGTGCATATGGAAGAGAGAAGGAGAAACTTCTTGGGGTGAGAAAGTCCAGTGGAGCCTGGGTGGTGGGGAGAGGGACGTAGGGCAATGCATCTGCTGTCTCATGTTGCAGATGATGAAAATAAAGAATAGCTCTGAGCTTTCTGGCTTGACTAAAGAGCTTCTTGTTTCAAGTATAGCCTAAGGGATTGAATGAAAAATTAAGGACTGGGGAAATTTTACATCTCCTGGTTTCCAGGCTCCAGAATGCCTGAGGACCATGGAAGTCTGTATTCTGAGAACCGGGATTTCCATAGCAGTTAACTGTTGGAAGGCTTATTCACCATGTGGCTGGAGCTAGGGCCTGCAGTTAGTTAATTCATTGAAAATATATTAATATTTCTCAAAAGATTTAAACTGTGGACTGAAATATATAATCATCACGTCATGAGCCTTATGACACTCCATATCTTTTGAGTTTGGTTGATGCTTGATAAATTAAAGCTTTGGAGATGTAGGTCAAAGTTACCTCTTTAATGATCTCTCTGTGCCTCTTCTTTTTCAACATACGTACTTTTGCTCTTTGCTGCTTGTTATTATCTTGCTTGTCAAGTATCTTATAACTTCAGGCTGTGACAACAATGACTTCATTGTGGATTTTACATTATACTGAATTTATATTTCATTACTACATTTACTAATATAAAACAACTTCTGCTCTTTAATGCCTTAAACTTTTTCCTATTTTTGCCTGTTTTGTTTACTTCTCCTCATCTGCTACATATGCACAGTTATTTTTCTAAAGTAATGATTTTAATTACAATAGATACAATATAAAGTGATTATATTCCATGCAAAGATTGTCTTCATCTTAGGACCTTCTATTCATTTTGATTGTTCTTCACTTATAATTTGTTTTTCTGCCATTTTGCAAAAAATTTCTTTATTTCAGGAATCTGTACATTCCAATCTATAGACCAAATTGGGTCCAGTAACTGTTTGGTATGAGCTAAAAAAAGTTTTTATATTTTTAGAGAATCACTAAAAAAAAGAAAGAAAAGTATGTGACAAGGACCATATGTAACACACAAAGTTTAAATATCTACCATCTGGTCCTTTGTAAAAACAAAAAATACAAGCTTAGTGACCCCTGTGCTGTTTTATTTCAAAGCACACTTTTGGCAGATGCCGTCCCTGGCTGGCTCATATTTCCTCTGTGCTTAGTACTTGCTAGTACAGGTGACCCCAGATTCAGGGAGTGGGGACTCCATTCATCAGGCTCAAGCTGGAGCAGGCCACAAGGGCCAAAGAATCAAAGACCTCATCAACTGTCCTCAATCTGAGACATTATGATGTTTCTAAACGTGTAGTATTCAGTCGCTGACCCAAGTTGGGGCTATTGCAAGGCCCTCATTCTTCAGGACCTTGAAGGCTTCCTCAGCACCACCATGCCCCCACTGATAATAATGGGAATATGCTTGAAGCTTTCAGTTCTGTGGCCACTGTCCATCCCCTAGCTCAATTCCTCACACCCCACCAATTTTCCTAGTATATCTCCAGATAACCACATGCAATCAACCCATATTTCACTGCCTAAATGTTCTTGAAAATGCATATTTTCTATTTTTTCTATCTCTTGAATTCTATAGTTTCTTATTTTCACATATAATTTAAAAGGTATATACATTAAATCCTTATGATTTGAAAGAAAGACTTACATTTTATATATGACTTAAAATCTCTTGTGACATTAGCTTTTAGGCACAAATTTAAAGGACATGTTTTAAATATTTTATATCTTATTTTTTATTGTTAAACCTATTTTTCTTCATAATTCCCACAAGAGCTGATCATATTTATTCAATAACTAATTTAAGCTAATAACATATTACTTTAGAAATAATAGTTTTTGTCTGAGTTTTCTTATATGAATCAGTGGTATTTTAAAATAACTTCATTTTTAGTTTTTCCCTGCTTGTTGTTTTTCATTAATCAGGTCAAAATGAAATTAGGGTTTCAAATACCTGAAAAAGTTATTCTGCAGATAAAGGTAACAGCGCTGCTGCTAAAGTCTACATTTGACAAACAGGCAGTTTCACACAGAAGTATTCCCATAACTTCACTCATTAGATGAAGGATAAAAGCCACAGTTGATATAAGAAAGATACTTGGGAGCTAACAATGTATGCTTTCTCTAAAGAATAGCATGCACCATACATAAAAGTCAGCTATTAAAAAACATGCTGCGAACTGCTTTCTAGCCTTTTTCCCTGTCTCCTCCAGCTGTCCCTTTAGCTTTGGGTTGTAGATAGCTTTGTAATAATGTTGATTCTTTTGAACTTATGTTCCTAGCATTCATTTATGGCAGTGGTTCACAACCACAACGACACAGTGGATTGCAGGTGTTTCAAAGACAGCGCAGGAACCTGGGTCTAACATCCAGAGATTCTGATTTAATTGGACTGGGGTATGGGCTGTTGGGAACTTTGAAAACTTCCCAGGTAGTTTTAATGTGAAGCTAAAGCCAACAATGACAGAGAGTTCAGAGATTCTGTTGGGCTTCGACATTTTCTTTGAAAATTTTACATCATATAAAAAAATTATGTGTGTGAAATCACAGTATACCATTTTGTTTTTCTGTTGCTTCTGGGAGATAAAATTATCTGTCCCTAACTCTTTGTGAGTATTGCCAGGTGCTCACCTGGTGCCATTTTGTCTACCAGGAGGATGCGGCTCAGGGTGACCACTTGGAGCGGAGAGATGGATGCTGGCACATGCTCATTCTTGCTGCTTGGTGTGGCCTCTCTGAGCACAAGGAAACCAGATTTCTGTTGCATCTGCGCTACCACCAAAGTTGACCCCAAATCTAGGCAGATTCCAAATGGCTGTTCTCTCATCTGCCTTCTTTTCTTGAGCTCACCATTTTTTTCTCCACACCTCTGTCTCTGTTTCTGTCTCTCTACCTTTCGTATAAGGAAGCCTTGATAGACTTCAGAGAAGTTCCAGGGTTGCATCTATTAATTCTCTCAGCACTTAAGGCAGAAATGGTTCCAGAATTTCCTTTCCAGAGAAGTGTAAAGCAATGGTATCTTTAGATAGGCTAAACCCCTTTCTTGTGCCTTCTTGCGTATGACAAGCCATGTTGTGACACTCCTTCATGTATTTAGAGTAGTTTTAGAGAACACAACTGAGGCTGCCCTGTGGATAAATCAAGAAAAACTGGAATCATCAAGCAGGCGAGAAGAGAGGAGCTGCAGAGAAGGACCAAGTACATGCAAGTTTGTGATGTTCAGCCCCCTAGTCAAAGCCTGATTTCTATTTCTTGTGTAAACCAATAATTTCTCCTTTTGTTTACAATAATGGCCCTGATTAACAATAGCACTCAAGTTGTAATCAGCAGATATTACTGTGAGACCTAGGTCCGACCATGGGAATGTACAAACATTCCTATGAAATGACAATAACGACCTAGCATATTAGAGAAAAGATGAGAACGTTCCTTTGGTGGCATCAGGTATACGATAAGAGAATCGAGTCGCATATGCCTGCTTGAATATGACAAGCAAAGTTGTGACCAATCACCTTCCCACTTTATCCTTTTGGCTGCTGTCCACTCACCATTGAAGAGAACAGCAAATGAGATCCCAGAGACATCGGGTAAAGTGCCTGTCCTTTCAGACCTGAGTGCAGGGGCCTGGTGCGTATGTTTTATTTTGGGATTCAGTATAATTTTACTGGAATCAAGCATTGCACTGTACACATAGTGTGTGTGTGCACACACAAGCATTTCTGATACTTTCCCTGCTCTAGAATTCTTACATTTCCCTCTTGCTGAATAACTACATACCTCTTCTTAATGTCTGTGGTAATGTGCAGGACACAGATTTACAGGCTGAATTGTGGGTAATTAACACACTCATTTGAATTAGCTACTCAAAATAGAGTGTGAGCTGTACTCAAGTTTGAAAATACCCACAAAAGTCAGACAATATTAACAGTCAGCTGAAAAATAAAAGAATATTTCAGGTGATTCAATTTCAACAATATCTGTAAACATCTTGACCAAAAAAAGCCTTCTATTGATTAGTTCCATGTGTCATTCCACTCCAGAGGAAAATGGTAATAAAGTGAATACAATTAAGTGTTCGGGAGCTCATCGCAATATACTATGTATGACAGGTCCCTCTGTACTCAGAAAGTTCCACATTTATAAATAAAATCCTCTGTCGGTTTCCTGAAATAATTTTTCCTATGAAATTGTATCTGTGATTTTATTTTTCAGGTTCTTATCTTTTTCTCATCTGTGCATTTGCCTCCCGCTTCCACACTGGTGAAGGTGATATATTTATATCCTCACTTTGAACTCAGAGATGGCAGAGAGAATTGGATAAACACACCAGGGGCCTGACAAGGCCACGCAGTGCCTCATTCTGTTCCTGTGTGCTGCCTTCTATTACAGAAATGCCACATGTCCTTGGGAAAGTATCTGTTTATATCCCACCTTGGGTTACCTCAGTATCTTTATGATTCTCTGCTATGAAAGTTCCATCAGATATAAAATTGAAACTAAGCCAATAAAAACAATAAGCTGGGCTTGTTGTCTCTGGAAACATATTTTTATCAATTAAGAAGGAACAGTACTGCTTTGGATACAAATATAAAAACCTTTTATAGAAAATGTTTTTTGCCTAGTGAACTTTGGATAAAGGAGTAGCAACTTGGTATAGTTTTTCTCAAACCCAATTTCTGGTGACTGATTATATTTCTGCAGTAAAAACAAATTTCTGAGAATAATGTATTCCACTTTTATAAAATAGGAGTAGTGATAATACATAACCAACAGTTTGTTTTAAGGCAAAAATGAGATAATGCAAGTAAAATAAAGTCCAAAACATTTTTACAAATATATTTTGAAGTTAGATTAATGTAAGTTAGATTGGTCACCTTTCTGTTGCTGAAACAAAATATTATACACACATAGCTTAATGAAGAATGCTGATTTTAGCTTATGCCGTCAGAGATTTCAGTCCACGGCTTGCTAGATCCAAGGCAGAAAAGACATGACAGAAAGGCATGATAGAAGAAAGTTGTTCATATTTTATCAGCTGGGAAGCAGATGAATAGGAAAGTTTGAGGAAACGTACACCCTTTCCTCTCAGGCTCCAGTGGACTATTTCCTCCCAAGTATTCATTTTCCAATAGCCCAGTCAGCTCTGAACTCATCAAAGTTTTAATCTATGAGTGAAGTTAAGACCTTATTAATCCACTCACCTTTCTAGGTATCTCCTGATTCAATGGAGTTATCAGTCTAGATTAACTGTCACACTACTAGATCACTGATACTGTCTTCTAGAAGAAAAAGAGCTCTAATAAGACAAGTTAAACCACATAATTGGACATCCATATGCTTTTAGCAACACTCAAAGTCTCACTTCCACTGATGTTTGAGTGACCTAAGAACAGTTCTCAATTGCTAATGGAAGAGATGTATTGAGGTGACTGCTAAAGAAACTCCTGTCTATCATTCCACATTTTAAGGCTATGACAGAACTCTTACTCATAATGATCCCAGAACAGGAAGCAATGCCTTTTTACTTGGTGTAGAGCTCACCAAAGGAGCTCTCGAGACAGAAAGCAGTTTAGAATTGACTGCACATGGGCTTGACCACCTGCAACATGGAGCTTTGGAAAAGGAGAGTGGTTTTACTAGAAGCCAACACCAAGCGTGTTACTTGTCTGCTCTACAGCCTAGACTGCCTCCCCTATGGGACCTGACTCTTCTGGGTGCTCCAAAAGCCTTTCCATGTGGCTTTGTTCTCTCTCCTCTTTTGCTACTGGTCCTACACTCATCCACTTCGGACCAGCCTCCCCAAATTTCCAACACCTCTAGCTTAGGCTATGTATAAAAAGAGACTGTTTTTATTATGCGTGTGTCACACAGACCTGCATTTCAGTATCTCTGACACTACCTTTCCCAGCAGGAAATGCATAAATGCTGACAAAGCAGCCTGTAAGACCTGCATGTTCTCCTTCAACATGAAGAGAGCAATCTCCTAAGACAGCTGAGACTAGATAAGGCAACTTTTCTCCATTTCTTCTGCCATGTGGCTGTCAGAAAGGTCATTTGGGCTGCTCTAGCTTTCAGTGGAAAGTAACTCCAGCTTATAGGCCACTAGGCAGTTGTCAACCACTGCAGGATGCTTCCTTATATCATAATTTTAATTATCCTCAGGCTGCAAACTCCAGGGATTTAGATTTTTAACCTGTTCATACCAAGCCAACCCAGGCAGTCGTTAGTAAAATGTATAAATCTGTAATGGTTTTACATATTTTATGATTCAGAAAATAAAATACATCTTGGATTAATATTTTGAGGCACATTATATTTTAAAAATATATTAGTTCAATATAAATGGCTGAAAATGTCCTTTGTAGGGATGAACACATAGTAGAGAATACAGTACATCTAATCAATATTTCCCCAAATAAAGAAGTGCATTGTATTATGAGTAGAAAGAACTCTTCAGTAAATTTAGAAATAGTTAGAGAAAAGATTATTGCTCAAACTGCAGTCATCTGTTACAGAGATATGTTGGCCTAGGGTAAAGATGCATCTCAAGCTTAAGCACAAGTGGGACCAATGTTTGACTGGGCTACTGACATCCTGATAAAATTAAGAATGACATGGGCATTTCTAAATTAGGGGGATTACTTTAGCGGCTTCCTGTTCACATCCTTTGGTTTATTTCAAATTCTCTCTAGGAAAGAATTTAAAAACTACTATCCTTCCCTTATGAGTATTCATCATTCAGGGTAAACTGACCATCTATACCACAAGAAAAAGTCAAAACCTAAAGCCATGTGTTCCTGTTCCTGCTCTTCCCCGGCATGTACTCTAGTTTACCAGTGCTTCATTAAAGAATATTACCCAGAATGCTTCAAGTGTGCTTAGGCATAAAACGTGCAACCGAACCTCTACTTGTACTGATGGGCTGTGCAGGCATACTGGCTTATTCAGCACTCCTGGCACACTGAGGACGCAAAATGAGTTTTAAGCCACTTCGACTTCAGGAGTGTATCACATTTTTATTTAGCATGCATTTGAGCAATTAATTTTTTAAACTTATAGACTGCATTTACATGCACCTTTGTGAAAGTATATTTATTACATTCAGTAGATTCAGCTCCACAGTTCCCATCTGCAGAGCATTTTAGCTCTTACTTGATTATTTAATAGTATGTATTTTGCCATCTTTCACCCTCAAAAATTATAAACATGTCATATAGTGTATAAAAATAAAAATATTGTTCTGAACTTCTGGTAAGATCTGATGAGTGAGACATAATCTGTTGAAGTGGCAATGGAATACAGAAAATATGAACCTGTGAGGACAAAGAGGAGATGGAAGAAGTCCAGGAAGCTTTGGAAGAAAAACAGTAGATGGAAGAAAAAGGTAACTCGGAGAAGAGAGAGCTGAGGATGAGCTATGGAAGCCTATAAGAAATGAACTCATTCCTGCTGTAGAATCTCAAAAGGGTTCTGGAGGTAGAGCAGCATATCCTCTGGGAAGCCATGGCAGTATGTGCTCTAGCAGTTGTGGGGCTAGAGAACCTGACTGTTATTTAAGAAGGCTCAGCTTGACTTTTAGATCCTTTTGCTCCTCTCCTCTGTCCTGGTAAGTCTTTTGCTACCTATGTGACATTGAATTCATCTTGTCTCCCTCCTTCTGCAAATAAACTTTAGTTTATTAGTAAAATACTAAAGTATATCACCCAGAAAACACCACTTCCAAAACACCTCTTTTTGGAGCAATTAAACGAGTGCAGTCTTGGATTTGGGAATATTACTAGCAATTAGGGATGAAGATCATGCGCTGTACTGAATATAGAAGGATTCTGTTAACATTAGCAGAGTGGTGAAAGCATTCTTGTTGTGGCTTGGGTCTAGATGTCTGCCAAAGCCTCATGCTGTCATAGGCAGAGCTTTTTCAGAGATGGCTGGATCTATAGTGTGTGGTGCTAGGATTATGAGTATGTGATTAATAAATCAGCCCGCTGGTTGGTTTGGCACACCTTAATCCTGGTGGTTTGGATACAGTGTAAGGGACAAAAAGAGGTTTTCCTTCTTCCTTGCTTGTTTGGCTACCTTCTCCCTGCCATGAATTATTCTCCTCTTTAATGCCTCTCTGCCACATACCCAGCCTTGGAGCCAACCAACTATGGACTGAAACCTCTACAAACTATAAGCTAAGCAAACCTTTCCTCTTTTAACTTTGGGTGTTGAGTATTTTGTCTCAGCAATAAGAAAAGTAACTAAGACAATACTCCCCCTTGCTTTTGTTCAGATTTAAATGGTGCAGTGAGATTTCTACCCCCAGGAAGAAAAGCAGAAGAGTCCTCTCTTAACACTGACTATCAAGAAATAAAACAATTAGAGACCCTGAATGTTAGGGTCCACTCAGGTTTCCAGAACTGCAGTCAGATGCAACTGAAGAGTCAAGAATAAATAATTAATGGTGCTTTGGCTCATGAATCTAATTCTGTCCACAAACAATTCTGGTCACAAACTGAACTAGACAACAACTGAACGGTTTGTCCCCAAATTGTGGGAAGAATTAAGTTTGTGAACTGAGGCATCATCATCGATGTAAGGATCCATTGCATGAAGGATCCACTGTATAGAAGGATCCATTTCTATATCCAATATAGAAGGAGAGAGGAAAAAGGCAGAAAAGAGGAAATTATTTTCAAAAAAGAGAAAATATAAGTATAGGCATAGCATTTTATTTATTTATTTATTTATTTATTTATTTTATTTTTTTCGTTTTTCTCCAGTACTGGGAACCGAACTCACGACCTTGCGCTTGCAAGGCAGGCACTTTTGCCGCTGAGCTAAATCCCCAGCCCTAGGCATAGCATTTTAAATAAATCTATTTATATTTTCCTTAACAAGATGATAAAAAGATATTGAACCCATGAAATAAGAAAATGCACAGTAGTATAAAAAGAAAAATAAAATATAGAGTTCTTGAAAATGTATATATATATTTTTTTTTTTAAATGCAAAAGAAAGGTAAAAAAAAGAAACCTTGTAGAATGGACGCGAAGACATTCAGAACTGTCTCATAAGAACTCAACAATGGGAAGAAGAGAAAGTGGGTAAGAGGATTTTTTAAATTTTATTTATTTGTGTATTTATTTTTGGTACCAGGACTCAAACTCAGGACCTTGTTCTTCCCAGGCAGGCACCGTGCCACTGAGCTATCTCCACAGCCCTAAAAAGATTGAATAAGTAATAATACTGGATAATTTCCCACTCATTAAAATTCCAAAGTTATTGTGGAAAGCCAAGACTCAAATTATACAGCTCAATAAATACAAAAGTAAAATACTGAGGTATAATGTGATGATATTTCAGGTTCTTCAAGAAGCCCCAGAACAAGAAAGCAAAAGCAGGCTCCCCAGAGGACTCGGGAGCCATAGGACATTGCACAGAAGCTACGTTTGCTGAAATGCTGGCCGTGGAGGATGCTGGAACAGAATCTTCAGCATTCTGCATGAGAATTAAATAATACCAAATACCGTGGTTCTCAAGTGCTTCTGTTCACCATTCCATTCTCTCTTTTGGGGTGTGTGTGTGTGTGTGTGTGTGTGTGTGTGTGTGTGCGTGTTTTGAGACAGGATCTCACTATGCAGCTCAGGCTGGCCTTGAGCTCACTTTGCTGCCCAGATTGGTCTCAAAGTTGCAATGATCCTCCCTGCCTCAGTCTCCCGAGTGCTGGGATTACAGGCATGAATCATCAAGCCCGGCTTTAACAATTCCATTCTCAAACAAAAGTATTTGAGAAAATTTTGCTTCTGTCCACAAACTCCACCTAGGAAGAGAAACACAATCACACTCATCTTTCCCACACAAACACAAACATGACCATCTTCCCAAATCATAAAACAGATTCAGCTCATGAACCAAGGTATGACTGTATTCCAACCTGGAGTTATAATTTTACAAAACTACGAATATTATATTGTTGCAGAAAAACCAATATCAAACCAAATGAAAGAATCTTTGCCCCAAGGAGTTAGAAGGCAATTTTTATTACATTAGTGGGCTTATAGGAACCAGTTCCAAATCATCAGCCCAGAGTCAAGTTTGAGTTCTATTTAAATATAGTTTTCAAGTGGGAAGTACAAAGCTGGTACCAGGTTATTACATGATTAGTTACATGGAATACAAGAATTATGCCATAAATTGTCAGGCAGAATTGTCCCACGCAGGACTACTTAAAAGGAATTGTTTACCATTAGACAGGACCATCCTAGGATGGAGAGGACCTGAGAAGAGTAGATAAAGTAAAAATTGTCCTTGACTGGGCCAGTGTATTCTGGGCACAAAGTACAGAGTCTTTGAAGCAAGCAGAAATAAAGCTACATATGTACATATTTTAAGTTGAAAAACACAGACACTGCAGCTGGGAGGGGTCAAACTGACCTGGCTGGTAATGTGGAAGAAGAAGCTGGAGGTGGACAATGAAGATTAATAGCCCAGCAGTCTAACTATGTGACAGGCAGTGTGAGCATAGTCACAGGCTATTAAGTGATTTTTTAACTTTTGCTATAAAATGTCTCTAAGTTTGCTATTCTACAATTTTGCCCATATAGTATTTCTCAGAAATTACCACATGATTTGTTCTTCACAAAGGGAAGAGTGAATCAAGAACATAAAACAATGGAATTTCATGGCCTGGGATGGGCTCAGCTGATATCAGGAAACCCAGAGAAAGAAGAAAGACCCCTTATAAAAATAAGCTTTTGAAAATTTAAAAATAACTTTTATTGCAGCATACTATTATAATTCTTTTCTTTTCTAAAATGTTTGTTTTTATTAGTACATGCTTGCAGTACGTAATGACTGCGTTCATCAGGGGGACGGGGGGTATATTAGTTCTTTCTGCAAAAAGGGAGGGGACCGAGACATACTACAGATGACTTTTCAAGCTTTATTCATGGAATGCTTCACCAACGTCCTATAATCTAATAGTTCTCCATATGGTTGATTGTGTGGAGACTTTTTGGTTTCACAATATAGAGAGGGCACATGAATGCTGCCAACATCTGGTGGGTGGGGCTGAGGGGTGCTGTCACACAGGAGCCCTCCTTAGCAAAGAATTACCCAGCCACAATTCCATGGAGTACAAAGTTGGAGGATCCTGTGAAGCAGAAAAGGGCCCAGTGAACTCCACGTGGTCCTTTATATTTTTCTTTTAGCAGCTTCCCCAATTGGTTTGCATGAGCTAGACTACACAGGCTCCCCTTGGGCCACCCTGGGAGACATTTGCATGCTGCAGCAGCTGTGGTTGCATGATTATCTTAAATAATTCCCTCCTTCAGTCTCTCTGGATGATTCTGTTTCTCTGTAGCCATCCTCAACTGAGTCTCCAAGGGACCTCTCTAGTACCCAAGAAGAAATAGAAAGTCTGACATTGCACATGAAAGAGCCCATCTTTTTGTCTTTATAAACAACCTCCCCACACACTTTAGTAGGTTCAGTCCATGCCCCCTTTTCCCCCTTCTGCTATAGCATAGGTCCTAATAAAACCTTTTTTGGATGGCATATTTTTGCTTTCTATGATTTCTATCTTCAGTGGTGCATGTTGAGCTGGTGCACTAAGATCTGGTAACACAAATGGACACTGGTACCAGAAGCTGCCAGCAGCTGGAACTATTGACACTGAAGGCAGCTAGCAGCAGAGAACAGTTAGAACAGTCACCATCTCCTGTGGCCAAAGTAGTTCCTGAGGCCTGTGGTATCAGCATACTCCAAGTGATGAGGAAGGCCACTAACTCTGAGAATTGATAGGCACTGTCTTTCACAGCCTAGGGTTTCTAGTGAAAAAGGAGCCTGCAGTCATGGTTATTTAAAGCTCAGGACAATTAACACTAAAAATAGTGATAATTCAAGGTCCACGGCTGTTCGTACTAAATGAGCTGTGGTTTGCCAATTCTTGATATCTGTATAGATTGAGCAAGAACCTTCCGCAATGGTAATATGTAAGAAGCATATAGGGGACCTTCCCCTTTAGCAGGCTCTGAAGAATACAGCAGACAGCCGTGATAGCTGACAGTAGGCTCCAGAACTAGCCTATGTTTGATTTCTGTTTTACATGCAGCTACAGTCCACGCTGGCCAGTGACCCTGTTTGTTTGACCATGTTTGTGAAGTCTCACAAACGTGTGTAATGACAAGGGGGAAGGAGAGACTGCAAAGAAGATAGGCTAAGAGTGTTGATATATAATACTCCAGAAGAGAGAGAAGAATGAAGGGATAGTGTGTCTAATATATCAGCATATAATAGAATGAAAATTTCCTTCACAGATTGTCAGCTCTTTCCTGGGCAATGAGTGCATCCTTATTTCCTGGACAGGAAATTAGAGATTATTATTGCATTTTATTACTTCTAAGATGCATACTTCTTTTTCACACCTAACATCTCTGAAGTAACAGTGCCACTAATGATCAGTGGGATAAGAAAGCACTGTATTATATTTCAATTGAAATTTAAAAATAATTGTGGAAAATAAAATTGAAAAGTGCCTTTTACCACTGGTGAGAAACCATGAAATGCTTATTATGTGTTCTTCCCATGAAGGCTATACATTTTAAAGAATGACTGAAGGTAGAGATAATTATATTTTGTAGATTTAAGTGAGGATCAGAACCTCTCCCATCTCTGCCCATGAATAAGATCCTTCCCTTTTCACATAGCTCATAAGAGGCAGAGCAATGATGCAGACATTGATCTGTCAAATTCAAGAGCTTCTCTTGATTGCAATAGGGGGCCCTGTAACACAGAGACAATAACATGGGCTTTGGTCTCTGAGGAAAAATAAAATAATGAGTGAAATGCGATTTAGAATGGGATCTGAGGAGCTGAGAAGATAGCTCAGTGGTGCAAGCACCTGCCTGGCAAGCACAAGGTCCTGACTTTGATCCCCAATACCAAAAAAAAAAAAGAAAAGGTAGAATGGGATTTGATGTAAAACAAATATACAATATTTTTGATGCTATGTCTCTGGTACTGTAATAATTGCTTTATGTAACTCATTCTATTTAAATCTCCCTATGAGATGCATTCAAGGTCATTTTCAAAGATGGTGCCATGGCAGCAGGAGGTTAAATAACCTAATCTGACACAACTGATAGTGGTATAGGTGTGCGCAGTGGGGATGGGATTGAAACGCACATCTCTGATCTTAGCAACTGCTTTCCTGGCCTCTCTTCTTTGTGGATGCTTTTTGTTCAGGGCCTCTCGGCCTCTATAGCCAATACTGGGGAACTGTTGTAGTTACATGAATAATGAAATTATGGAACATTTGGACTATGGTTTCGTGAATAAATTTCTTCTTTTACTTATATCGAGGACAAGAAAGGTAGGAAGAGCAGAAAACGGTAAGGTCAGTGGAGGAAGCACGTAAAAGGAAGTTTTATTGGAGCAAAGGTGGTGGGCGAGTCTCTAAGGATAGAGATTGTGCCTAGGAGCAAGGGAGCTAGGTTTATATAGAGATAAAGAGGCTGGATGATTAGGAGTGGTGCCAAACCTGGCAGAGTGGATTTGGTGGAGTGGATTTGACTTTGGCTTTGTTTGAACAGACAGGATATTTTCAGGAGGAGTTGACATTTGTGAATTAGGTTACAGCAGGATGCCTGTCAGGGGCAAATTAGATTAGAGCAGGATGTCTGTCAAGGGGTGGGGTTGGCTTTTGTAGTTTTGTTCTGGGTGTTGGGACTGAAATGGATTCTTAACAAGAACAATATATGGAGAAAAAAGTCTGTAGTCCCTGTGTGAAATGTTGTACCTTATAAAATGTATCGATAAAAACAACACCCAATTGCCATTTCTCTTTTGCTTCTCAGTGACACTGCCAAAGCCAGCTTTCAAAGTATCTATAAAAGCAAACCAAAAGGTAGCTTGTCTCTAATCTAAGAAAAATGCTAGTTAAGCACAACATTACATAGGCTTGTCATCAATGTTCATTTAGTACTAAAGAATTGTGCAGGCTTAGATAAGTTATACGTTCTTTGCTCCATCAATGTAAAGTAAGGGATTTGACCCCTTTCGAGTATTCAGTGGTTTTATAGGTAGACGACTTTGGAGAGCAACGATGGCTTTTTAATTAAATGACTTATTAGGCATATTGACAGGTAACGGCAATATCTTTAATTTCATTAATGTATTTCCCAAAGCTAAGCTTATGACTTACAAAATTAAAATTCACTTAATTACTAGGTAGTTAAAACTGAAGTCATAGAACGTCCATTTGGGGTTTCTCTTCTGTCAAAGGAGACAGTAATTTCTGTACTTCTAACCTATTCCACACGTCCTAAAGAGTAACACTTGCCAAGCGGCTCACCCTGCGTGCACCGTGCTTGCACAAGGAATACACTTGGTAAAGTGCTGCTCAGACCTACCTCACAAGGTGAGTGACTCCTGATGACTATTAACTAAATTTGGTAGTCGGATATTTTCTTTTTTCCGTAGGGCTTGGGCTTAATGCACCTTTTCTCTAACACATGTACCCACTGCAGTGTAATCCGTGCAGCTCTTTTGGAGTGCAGAGAGACATTCATCAGGTAATTGTGAAGTCAGCATTCGTAAAGGGAGGTTTAGAAAAATCTTGTGTTATGGTTGATACCTTGTGTCAACTTGGGAATTCTAAAGGTTTGGCTAAGTGACTCAGCAGTTCTACATCTTAGGGTGCAAAGGACATGCCCTTCCTGCACTAGGATGTTGTTCATTGTGTCAATGTGAGAAGTGTAGGAGGTTAACTACGTGAGTGCCGCCCCCTTGATGGAGGTAGCCTTCTTACAATATAAGGGAGGGAAATAGGCTTGTTCGCACTGCCATTCCCTCCTTTGCTGTTGTTGCTTTGCTGTCTTCTGCCTCGGAGCCAGCCAAGAATAGACTGAAATCTCCTCAAACTGTAAGCTAAATAAACCTTTCTTCATTAATTTTGGGGGTTTGATATTTTGTCTCAGCAACGAGAGAAAAGTAACCAAACACCTTGTGAACTATTTAAAGAAAATGAATGAGTAACACTTTAGCCGGCTTCACCTTTATTCCTCTAGAGCAAAACTTACATCAAATCTCCCACTAAAATTTCCTCTGAGCACCTTATATATTAGTTAACATGAAAATGCAATATTTTCTTACTTTAAATTATCACAAATATAAATACATATTGTAAATAGACCATGGAAATTGACTGCATTTTATAAAGGGGAAAATCACATAGCAATAACCTCCTTATTGCAAAAGCTACATAGGCAAGAAAATCATACGTTACTATATAAAAGGGCAAGAATGCATTTAGCAATGAAAGATTGGTGAAGTCATGGATGGGAGTTTCTGGGCAGGGAGCTCCGGCTTTTGTCCTGTGACGAATGTCACAGCATATCATATGCTCGAGCCTCTGCCTGTAGACCAAATTCATGTCCAGCACATTTCTGCATCTGAGTTAGCATTCTGAGATTATGAATTGCATCATCTGGCTTCCCAGCTACATCTTGGGGTGTGTGGGTGCATACTAACGAGGAATTACAGTTCATTTTCACAAAGCCCAAGGCCATAGCAGCAGAAGTCCAGAACCACTATACGAAGTGCCTGCCCTCTGTTGTGCGTGTGTTTAATCTTTTTCCACAGGGTTGAGTCAGACACAAGGTAAAAATCTTAGTATTGTGCACAGTAGAAAAAGGTGTGGCTGACACCACATTGTGAGTATAGGTGATATAGTCCTAGTCATATAAGTGATAGATATCCTAGTTCTTAAAAATAATATTTTTATCAGTCTATCTTTATGAGTAGAAGCATATGAGTTTGCAGACTTAATATGGTGACTCTCATGATTGAATAGTACATGAAGAATACAAGCTCTTAAATTTGAGAAGATATGGTAATTCATGGCAGCCTAATTTTGGCAGGTAGTTCATAGCAGCCTAAAAGCATATACTCATAATCAAATTGTCAGACTGAATCCAGAGATCATGATACTGAATGGTGAACTATAATTGAGAGATTAAAAACTGGGTTTCCATCTTGGCTTCCTGTGACTCTGGACCGAACAGTTTCTCTCAGTTCCAAAGATCAAGCCAACATGGTGGTTCTCTATCCAGATTACTTCTTACACTCATTGTAGAAGTCCGCAAACAAGATCAGTCCCTGTCCACTCCCCAGGGTGTTCTGAAGGGAGAGAGGACCAATACTACCACACTGCCTAATTCCCAAGAACCTTTCCAAGGTGTTACTTACAGCAGGGAGAAATGCACACTGCCTTCTTCTTTTTACTGTTTTTTTTTTCCACCAGCTTTTATTTTATCTTTTCTTCTTTCCTTTTTCTTTCTTAAAAACTTACTTACCAACCCAAATCCCAGAGTTGTAAATCCATTTCCATGATGTACGGCAGTATCAATGTGAACACGTTATTAAGTCAGATGCAATTTTAAAATCAATATGTTCTTCATTTAAAGGCAGGATACTGAGCTCCCTCCAGGTTCTGGGATGCACCATAGTTATCTGGCAATTAGAAGGGGAAGGCATCCTTCTCTTTTGGCCCTTTTCTGAGTGTCATGATAATTTTTTAAATGCATTACCTTGTCTACTGTTCTGTTTATTAACTGTGCTTCCAAAGACCACGGATCCCGTAGAAGAAGAACGTCTCCATTTTGCCTGCTGGAAAAGTGCTGGAGCACAAGCCATTTTCCACTCTGGTGCTGAGAGCTGAGCTGACAGCCTGGAGCAATGCAGCTCCAGCTCCTCCTCAGAAGATTAGTGAATGTGGGAGAGCTGTGATTGGTGGGCAAGCATTGCTATCTGATGAGCACAAACTGACACCTGGTGGGTAGATGTTTTTCCTGTCACCGCTTATAAAATTCCTGTAGATAAAACTCTAATAAAGAACTCACTGTTATTTATTTTTTCCCTAAATTTACTTCAACTAGTTATCATTTACTTCATTTATCTCTTTAGAGAGCAAAATGAATACCACTAAATTAATCAACTGAATACAAGTTCCTTAATTCTGTGCAGCACATTTCTCATTCTTCTCAGTTCTTTGAACAAGAATTGAGAATTACACTCATGGGGCTGTGCTGCCAGGACCCACTAGGTATTAAGTAGAGACAGGCCTATATTGCCTCCCTGCCTCTGGAAAGTTTCCAGGAAGGACAAAGTTTCATTCATTAAATTTGCGAATTACTTAAGAGGCGAATAGGATTCTGTCTGGTCATTCCCTTGAGAAATTTGTGTTTTTATTGCCTCAATCTCCCTTCAGCAGTTCTTCGGGGAATCAAGAAAAACACAATTTATCAAACCTCTCTCCTGGCTATACACCACACAGAAGATCAGGTAGTTATTTCATTTATTTATTCATTCAATAAATATTGATGAATATCTGCTATGTTTCAGGCACAGCCATTTGTCTCAGGGATTAACAAAAGAGACTTTTCTGGGATTCAGCTAACAGAGAGAGGTTGTGTGGCAAAAAAATTTTAAAGGCAAGGGTGGTTATAAGGAGAGGGAGAAAGTGTTGCTTCATAAATACAGTATCCAGGAGTACTCTCTGATTAGGTGACTTCTGAGTACCTAAAAGAAATCAAGGTAATATTGTGGAAATGTTTTCAAAACAGTGGTAGCAGAGAGTGCAAACACTCAGAAGCAGAGTCCTTGGCCTGTTTAGGAAGCAGCAAGAACGCTGGTGTGGCTGAACAAAATGATGAAGAGCCATGTTTTCATAAGAGAAGTCAGATGGTCAGTGAAAGATGGGTTGTTGAGGTCCTACTGAGGGTAAGAATGTTGCCTTTCATTGTGAAGGTTATGAGAGGCTACTCACCAGATCTTGCATCTGATTGTAAAGATCAGTCCAGCTTCTCAGGAAAGGGAACCAGTTTGAAGACTTCTCATATGCTCAGACAAGAGCTGGTGATACGGGCTGCAGGGAAGTGTGATGGATATGGAACTGAGGTGCTCAGATCTGGATCTAGTTTGAGGACAGAACTAAAAAGAAGCCACAGGTGGCTTGGTTTTGGTATAAGAAAAGAAACAAAGTCAAGACAGCTCTCAAATTTTTGGTGGACCATTGTCTCCAGCTCTATTACAGAAATAGCTTGGGCTCAAACATGAGAAAGAACAAGATTCAAATTTTTCTTCTGTCAGCTGAGTGTCCACGGATAATTTATTTGGAAGTCAGGAGCCTCAGCCTCTTCAAAGGTACAATGGCTATAATTATCTCTAACTAATTAGTATATCTTCAGGATTTTGATAAAGTAATTGACATAACTCTGTGAGACTCTAATTTTACATCTTAATTTGTAGAACACCCCCTTGAAATAAGAGATGCTATCCTAATGAGATGAGTGAGTAACAGATACATGAAGGTTTCCCAGTCTGTCAGAGTCTCCAAGAACTAGATCTGATATTTAACGTAAGACTTACTTCACATCAAACATAAACATCAAACCCATTCCCAAGCACAAAAAATATCCTCCATAGAGATTTTAATAATCTGAATAGTTAACAACAAAAGGCATGCCATCCTTTTTCTTTCATATCTCACATATATTCTTTTAATTCTTGCAACTTCCTACCAGGTCCAAGCATTATTTTATAAACCAGAAAGTAGAGAATCAAAGAGATCAAGTCACTTGTCTGTACTCTAGACAACCAGCCAGCACATGGCACTGCTGGCTTAATACTTGGGTCAGCACCATACATGGTCATAGGCTGACTGCTGTCAAGATGTAGGTGCACTGAAGAATCAGCCATGTGTTCATCTGGTCCACGAGTAGTTGGCACAGGGCTGAAGATGGAGATTGTCAGGAGTTTCCCTAGAGCTCTGCAGAAAGGAGGTGTCGCTACCAAGATGCCCAAGAATCAAGCAAGAATGGGCTGGAAAATTCTTCTGAAGTTAATATTGCAAAATGTTAGTTGGCTTCTTCCTCTATAAACAGAATTTATTGCTTTTTTTCACTGTTTCCATTTTTCTGAGCTGATGAAGAATTTATCAGAAGGCGTGCTCTTGCAGTTCCTAAGTACTCTCCTTCCATCAGCAAATCCAATCATTTCATGCTGAAGGAAGAAAAAAAATGATACAAATGAAAACTTAGTTATTGTTGCTTTGTTTTCTCTCTTTCAAAGAAGTGAGATAGGAAAAACTCAACTATTTTAAAGCCCAAAATCTTACTGTTTAGAAAATAACATAGTTATATAGGGAAAGAAACTCCAACCTGCTAGATGTGCAGTATTAGTTTGTGTTCTCTAAAATCAAAGAATGAATTCCAGGAACATTGGAGGGTAAGAGTAGAATATATTTTGGGGGAAAGAAAGTTTCTATCTAAGAGAGACATAGAGGGGGTCCTGAATGGATTGCCAAGGACCCTGCTTTTTCTAGGGATTTTTATAGAGCTAAATCACGAGGTAAGGTGGGTCCAAGGTGGGGGAAAATGGGACATCACAAGATGGTTGTGAGGTGGGAGGAAACTACTGTCAGTCAATAGGATGATGAGAAACTGCTCAGGTAATATTGATTAAATGGGAATCAAATGGGGAACAAAGTCATGCAGCAAGCAGGCATGAAACAGAACAGGGACTTTTCCTGGAGGGGCAGGTCAGTGGCTTTTCCTGGCTTTCTCAAGGTGATCGATACCTATTGATACCTATTTAGAATATCAGTCAGTGCTCCTTATCTTTAGCGGAAATATGTAGGTGCATGTATTTCATCTCTTGTCTTGAAGTCTGGCCCTCCTCTAGAAGTGTTTCTCTCCCACAGTTGTAATGTATCCTGTCTTCTGCAGTGGCTCTTTCAAGGGCCTAGCCCTGTCAGACTGCCTGCAATATACCTAACTTAGCTGTCTATAATAATAAATTATAATTTTTAATCAAATAGCAGTGATTGATTATGTCACGTGTTTCAATCGAGGGATTGAAAGTCGAGGGATTGAAATTGAGGGATTATGAAGTCCCAATATAAATTCACCTGAATGGTTTTTCAGGAATCTGGGAATTTGTTTCCTGTCACCATTTGGATAAAATATCCAAAGAATTAAGTCAGTCCTTTGTAATTCCACTTTTAGAAAAACAGAGTTTAAAATGGGTCTTGAGGCAGTGGTGGGCAGGATTGCTCTGACCAATGCCTTGGTCCTCTAAGATGGGGCAATCTACTGATGGTGAGGGTGAAAGTGGGGACTCGGAGAACTACAGGGCTATTTATATGCCTTATGCATCTTCTGCACAGGTCTGTGAAAGAGAAGAAGCAGAGTGCTTAAGACTGATCAAGGAATGTCTTGATTTCTAGAAAATTAAGTATGCAAACATTTGTTGAACACCGTACAGAAAGTTAATGATTTACACATGGTAATTATAGTAGGCACCACCAGAATAAGCTAGTCTGGTCCTGTCATTCCCATATCAGAGATGAGGAAAAAGAGTCTGCTGCTGTTCAAGTAAGGATCCCCCAAAGACCTGAGTATTAAAGATGGGTCCCCAGCCCATGGCAATATTGGGAAGTGGAGTAAACTATCAGAGGTGAGGCCTGGTGGGAGGTCTCCTGAAGGAGGAGGACCCTCTAAGTGGACCCAAGTCCCCTTTTTCTCTTTTTGCTTCCCAGCCACCATGAGCTGAGCAGTGTGATCCACCTAAGAGTGTTTTCCTAAAAGGTTTAACATTAAATAGCATGTGTAAGCAGCTAATAGAGCACCTGACACTTTTCAGAAAATATTGGCTGTATCCCTGTCTATCTCATTCACTGGATTTGAACTTTGCAACTTCTGCCTTTTCCCCAAAGTCAGAATAACTAAGAAAGGTAAATATTTTGAATGGATTCAAGACATGGAGGCAGTTACAAGAGTGCAACAAAAGACATGAAAGAGGAGCTCCAGAACTGCCTCAGAAAGTGGCAATGGAGATGGGATAAATGTGTTCAAAGTGATGGCAAGTATTTTGTGGGGGAGTAATGGCAATGTATCTTCAATTGTAATAGCATTCTCATTTAAAATTCACTTCATTTTTGAGTACCTTCAGAACAATTCCCAGTGGTCTCTTTATATTAAAGAGTTTAACTTTTAAATACATATATCTAGACATTTGTGTTGAGCTTAAAGAATTTATTTGGTGTATGTACCAATCAGATTGTGTTCTGGGAGAACCTTCACTGCTATATGTATGTATATATTTGTACACACACACATACCTATTAAGTCTAAAATATGGATTGTACTTTATATAAATAAGTAGATTTATTTTTAAAACTTTGCTTACACAGTTGTGGGGGCTGGCAGTCCAAATTCCCTATGGTGAGCTGGCGAGCTGGAAATGCTGAGCCACTGAGCTGCACTACACAGTGGGATTTCTTCTTCTTTGAGGAAACCCCACATCTTCTGTTAAGTCAGGTCTGCTGATAAGAATTGGCGCACTCATGTTATCAGGAATCATCTTGACCCACAGATAACTGATTGTAGATGTTAATCACATCTACAGAGGACTTCAGTGCAACACCTGGATTAGTGTTTGATTAAGTAACTGGGTGCTATAGCCTGTGGAGTTGACACACAGACCGATCCATCACATCACTTATTTGCTACCCTCTGCAGCAGCAGGAAACTTGCCTGAATCATTCGTTATCTTTGCTAATCAAAGATCCAGCCGTTGTGTATTTTTTTGGTTACCTCCAGTGGGGGTAAAGGAATTGATGAAAGGGAAGCACTGAGCTTTTCCTTGTGTTTGCACAATTTTCCTAAAAAGTAACGATTGTAGTATTTGTTCCTGTTTATTGAATTATTTACAAAATGCCCTGAATTCAATACTTTCATGAAGGGAAACACTTGTTTAATTATTCATAGTGCAATTTTCTAGAAGTAATTAGGTTACCTGCTGCCTACATCAGCTTAGAGACTAGCATCAAAATGTGAGAATTTATGTGTTCCATGTGTTTTTCTTGCCTAATGGAACCTCTACTTGGAAAAGGGAATAGGATCCATTTTTAAAGCAATGTATGAAACCATGCTTTATGTTGTTGGGGACTGAAATTCTAGAAAAGTTGTCAAAGAAAGCCTGTTGAGAGGGTGAGTTTGAATAGGCATCAGAAGGAGATGAGCAGAAACATGCAGGCATGTTGGGGAAAAGTTAGGAACGTATCTGGTGTGCACTATACACAAATAAAGACATGCTGTGGCTCAGGGGGATCAATGAGAGAATAAATGAGGGAGTAAATGAGGTCAGAGAGGTGAAAAAACTTGATTTGTATGGATATGCATATAACATTGTGCTTAATTAGATTTTTTTCAACAATATTATCTTCCTACCTCCATGGGAAGTCATATTTTCTTGCCCTAACAATGTTAGTGTGGCAATGGAACCAGTGCTGCAGCCAAGGTGTTGCTCAGATCTTATTCCAAAGCACCTGCAGCAGGGAGTGGAACTAGGCTGAAAGTCCCCACTGCTGCCCTGAAGATCCGTCCCCTATGTCATCCAGAGGCTTTGCTTCATAGCCAGTGCCCACTGCACACTGAGCATCATATGAGTACTATGGCAGCATACTTCTGTGGTCTGAAATTCCCTCTTATGGACTCTAATTTCTGCATTGATCTGGTTGAAGCTTTCTTGTAACCCCATTGCAATGTGTGAGTCTTCATATTCATTTCTTTGAGTTCTCTCTCTGCCTGAGCACTTGTCAGACCTGCACTGCAATTCTGCATTCAAAGTTCTTCCTACTTCCTACTGGTCTCTATCCTTACCTTTCCCTGTCTCCCCCAGCTGAGTCTTTTGGATGCCTAATCTGATTATTACATCTGCATTCCAGAATATCTAAATGGACAGTACTGACTTGTCTTTATATTGAAGTACTGTACTTTGATTTTGGCCTGTCATATGGGATGCAGTGGTAAAGATAAGGGGTGCATGAAGAGAACTGGACCCAGTCTCCAACTTGAACAAATGCACCTGATCCTAAGCTATCACTACCATACCCCTCCCCATGCACTCCAAAGCCACAAATATAAAGTGTTGTAGGGCTAATTAAAACTTAGGCTATTTTGTTGCAAAGCATCACTGTGACGATAGATAACGGATGCATATAGAAAATATCTGGCTTTTCTTTCAACTAAATGGGAAACCATCGGAGAGTTTAGAGCATATGATGACATGATCTGAATGGTCTTGTTTAACAAATTTGGTCATGTTGATACTGAATAGAAGATAAAAGGCAAAAACAGATGGAGGGAAGTGGGAGGAATCAAGATTTTATAAAGAGTAGGACAGGATTTATTGAAGATCATCTCGGACAATAAAGAGGGACATGTAATGTTGCCAAGTGTTCTGATCTTGGCAACTGGAATGATAGAGTAGTCTTAACTTAGAGAAGAAACCATCTGAAATCACACTTTACAGATCCCTGAACTTTTGCAATGATTATGTAAGTTTCAATCATCTGTATCTCCACTGTACTTCAGTCTCTGTCTCTCTCCCACAGTTATTTCCTGGACCTTGTCATTACCAATAAATGCACCACTTCTAGAAACTAGATTTTTATGTCATAGTCAGGTTACTATCTCTTATTTTTTTCAAGTTTACAGAATCTAGTTCCCTACTTTGAAAATATTTCAAGGCTATCAGGACTTAAAAATTTTATACTATCAAATATAAATGGCTTGTCTTTCCTTCTTGTATGACACCATACTTCTTTAATGTAAAGACTTGCAATATACATTTCTTCAAGGATACCCACCCACCTGGCAGAATCTCAGCTCTGCTTAACTTAGGTCCAGTTCTTCTACGCTCAAGTCCACTGGTCCTGCAGTTGTTGACTTTATCTACCATGCGACTAGTTTCTGCTTTGCTATAAACCCATTCCAATAAACAGACAAATAGACTGTAATAGAACTGATAGCCTTCTTCTAAGCCAAGATGAAACATTTGCTCCTTTTTTACACCCAAGGTATTGAAAGTTGAACCAAACACATGATGTTTGGCTGCCTAGGTCCAAAGACACCCGAATGTCAGGATTCCTCATCCTTTCACACACAATCAACCTCAACTGTAGTCTCAGGCTCCTAATGCCTGTAGACTAGGCAGCATATGTCTAGTACCACCATGGCATTCCATATTGCAGGTCAGCTTGTTAGAACAATAATGAGCAACTGGCCATGGTCATGAAGCTGGAACTAAGACACTATGACAAAGCTTATTGGAACTTCAGCTATCATCACAATAAAATGGGAATGATAATATAATTTCATCCAAAGGATTGTTGTGACGCTTATCTCCATGGATAGAATACATTTTTATTTTATGAATACACAGAATTTCCTGTGCTTAAATTTCATTAGTGTACCTAGTCAATAGATACAGTAATCATGTCAATCATATTTTTACCTTGGGTATACATAATGGTTTTTTGTTTGTTTGTTTGTTTGTTTGTTTTGTTTTTTTCTGGTACCTGGAATTGAACTCACAACCTTGCACTTGCCAGGCAGGCGCTGTGCCGCTGAGCTAAAACCCCAGGCCCCTGGGTATACATAATGAATAGGTCAATGCAAGAGAGGTAAAGGTAGCAAAAGAAATTAGACATATATTTAGAGACAGATGGATACTACAAAATAAAAACCATGCTTTCAAAAAATATCTCCTTGAGATGTAACCAGACACAAATTGAATCATAGATACAAATAGTAATTATGCTTCTATTATTTAATGCAATAAAATGTGTAAACATCATGGCCAGTAGATGAGACCCACAGCAAATACAAATTTTATGACCAGTAGAATTAAATCGCTGCACTCAATGAATTTAGAAATTTCTCTTATAGATTCATAATCAAGTTGAACTCATTAATATATATAAGGATTATTTTAAATTATGAATAAAATAATACAATTATCTTCCCAGATAAAATATTAATATAATTTTAAATCAATGAAATTTTATATATGTAAATCAATAAGAATACAAGGGGAATTTAATAAATTTAAATTTGGAGTTTAAGGAGGAAGAAAATAGGAATATTGTAGCACTACTATGACTATAAATTTTTAAAACTTAATGCTCAATTTTGACACCGTGGAACTATTTCACTTTAGAAAAAGACTTTAGCAATCTCCTTAAAATAAAAACTGTATCCTAAACCCTTGAAAATCATTGGTAACTGATTCATAATATTATTTAAAAAGATAAATATAAGCTAGCAGGTTCATATGACAGAATAAAATATATCTCAAATAGAACAAACCCCAAAACATACTTTTAAAGAAAGCAAAAAATTTAATCAATTAGACTTGACTTTAATGCATATTTCCAAGCTATTTTGAGAGGCAGGACATTTCTTAGCCAAGTGATATAAGATCGAGAATCTGAGATTTCTTTAAATTATTTGGGACTATGATAAACTAATAGTGTCACATACAAGTCTAAGCAAAGAACTTTTACATACTTCACATGGAAAAAATGTCTTTTGAAATCTCTTTGAAAAATGTCAACACATAGTATTCTAGACCATAGTTTAGCTAACATTTTTTTAAAAAGACCAGATAGTAAATATTTCAGTGTTGTTCCTCTTTGTTATTTTTAAAAACTATTTAACATGTAAAAGAAACTTATTTGGTATTTTATTCTGATCCAGTATTAAAGACATATCTTACCAGGGACGTTGGACCCTAAAATGAAAATGTCAACCTGCTCAGCAAAAAGAGTTTAATGGGCTTTTTTCTTAAAAACATCTATAGATTTCAAAACAGGAATTATATGTAAGTAAATTTTCACAGAACTTATTATGTTCCACATTCATAATATTTCTACATGAATAATCATTACCTTTTGGAATCTTAAATATTCTTCAAAATTCATTCAATTAAAAATAAGGGTGTGAGAAATACAATGTAAGTTTATAACCAGCACTAGGAAAGTCACCTCCTGGAAAGTCGTCTCTCACCTCTACTCTTCCAAATCCTGATTGTCTGCCCAAATGTTACAGTGCTGGCCACTTCCTTGCTTGTGGCATTGTAATTTATTTTCATGTCTCTTTCATGGTGCTTTATTACATGTTTTGGCTTGTATCTAGATGTCCTCGGAAAGACTCACGTTCTCACAGGTGAAACTTTTTGAAGGTGGTTTGATCAAGGGTGTGTGTATGTGAATTATATGGGCGATAACTGTATCAGTCCACTGATTGGATTAGCATAGTTCTGGGTGTGGCTGAATGGATTGAGTGAAGATAGAAGACCCAGCTGGGTGTGGGTGGCACAAATCAATAGGAGTGCCTCCTGCCTGCCACACCATGTATTATTTCTCCTCTGTCATTCTCCTCTTCTATGATACCCTACCTTGTACCAGCTGACTATGGACTGCATCTTTACAAACTGTGAGCCAAAATAAACCTTTCCTCCTTTAACTCATGGGTATAAAGTATTTTATGCAAACAATGAAAAAGTATTCAAGACAATACACAGAAAGAAAGAAAATCAAATATTGATATAAGCTTTTATTTTTGCCCTCCCAGGAAGAATTTACCAGCAAAATGTTGGGTTTATGTATTCTTAAATGTGTTTGTTCATTGTGAACAAATTTATTCATTTGAATAAAGCTGTGATTATGCAATAAGAATAAAGGAAAATGAAGGGGGATTTGTAATTTAAATTATATCCTGCTGGTCAGCAAGATGTCATATTAACAGCAAGAACAATTTATTTTCCTTGTAGAGTAAAAAAAGATATATTTAATACCAAGAAATACTAAATATTTTAAGAGATGTAGATATGGGTTCTCAATTTTCTCTGAGTAAACTTCATTGAGTTGGTGTTTGTGAGAGCATACCATTTCTGACAGCCAAGGTCACCAACATTTTAGGAGGGTAGGTAAATGAGGTCTCCAGCCTGAATATTTCCCTTTCTCTTTAATTCAGTATCAGCAGCTTGCCATGGGCCAGCTACTAGGTGCAAATTAAGACTCCTTAAAAACAGGACTGTAATAGAAAACATTTTCCATTATAGAAATCTCATAGTAAGCCAATCAATAAACATATACTACATGTTTACTATATTTTAGGACATACTTGTATCCTTAATAGATAGTGAAAATGTGTAAACACTATTTTTGACCTAGAGTATAAGAGAGGATCAATAAATACAGATTATTAATAACAACAGCATGATAAATGAGTTTGGACATAAAATGAATGTTATACATTCAGTTAGCTTATCATACAAGTTGTTCCTGGAAAATAAATTTCCCCATCACCTACTCTATTGTGTCAATTGACAAAAAAATTGATATTTGACATTAGTAGTAGAAAAAAAATTTTGGCATGAGTTGAGAATCATTTCACTATTCAGCCATGTGTTTAGGAAATATTTAATGCCTGTAGACTTGAAAGATTTTTGCTACTCATATAACCTAAATCTCTAATTCTCTGCCACTAACTGTGTGTCCAATAATTCAGTTCAGTTCTGTTTCTAAGTATGTAAAGATAGACCCACATTTCAAGTAAAGAGTTCAGATAATGAGTTGATTCCCACAAAGCTGTCCCCATCCAAATGCCAGTGGAGAATGGGGCATCAGACTATCTTCATTTCTGCAGGAATGACCATTACCAGAGGAAAACGCCCAAGTCCAGCTGTCCTGAAGACCAAGGTTAACAACAGACTATATAACACCAATCAAAGAGACCAATGGAGAGAGGCAAAAAAAGAGGTTGAATCATCTTAGCCATGCTGGAAAGCACAAAGAGGTTCAATAGGCCAAAATCTGTCTCCAAGAGGCCAACAGAAACTTTGGGGTTTTACAGAAAGCAAAGCCAAGTGTGTAGATAGGTAAGTATTTATATACTTGACAGCAGAAACATTCCTGACCAAGTTGTATGGTTGATCAGTATCGATATGGTCCTGAGAGAGACGTCATTGCTTTAAGGGCAATTCAGTGCCCATTCAGAGGGGCAAGACAGCTCCTGTCTTGGGGGAGGGGACACAACCTCACCTCACTTTATGGGGTGTGGTTTCAGAATGGGGCAGGGAGCCCATCAGGAATGGCCAGCAAGGCTCTGCTTTTCCTGTAACTCAAGGTGATCACATGCTTAGGACAATGGATGGAGACTTCTAGATATCACTTGCTGGAGTCTAGAATCAGTTACAGATCAATTCTACTGCAAATGCTGGCATTTTGACATCCCTGCAAAACCTAACAATTATTTTCAGTGTTCTGATCTTTGTGCCCTCTGTCCTGAAGGAAGATGAGATAGGCTAAATGAATTTAAGGCTAACAAACATTATGTAGACCATCTTTAAGTTGTTAGTATGTTTGGTGGTTGAACTCAATTGTCTCAATGTGATTTAGGTGATTCTAAAAGCACACCCTTGGTGGGCCTGGATGGGCCTGAGGTAGGCCTTGTATTCTGTATCTGCACTGGCTACTTCTTCTCTGGCACTGCTCCCCCATTTGCGCCCTGGCTGCCTTGAGTTGAGCAGCTCTCCTTCACCTGATCTTTCTGCTCTGGAACCAACTAACCATAGACTGAACCCTGTGAAAACATGAGCCAAAAAACCTTTCCTATTCTAAATTGCAGATGTCAGGTGTCTTGTCCCAGCAATGGGAAAGTGACTAATAAAATATGCTTATATGGGGAGCCAAGCAGGGATATAATCTAGTTTTAAAGCAATATGAGAAGAATATAAAATGAAAGCAGAAGTTGGGCTTAGTGGTACGTGCCTGCAATTCTACCACTCTGGGGGGCTGAGGCAGAAAGATTGCAAGTTCAAGCCCAATCTAGGGAAGAGTGACTTAGTGAAACCTTGTTTAAAAATGTAAAAAAAGGCCTAGGTATGTAATTCAGTGTCAAGACCCTGTGTTCAATCCCCAGTACCAGAAATAAAAGCAGAGATTCCAATATTTATAACATAACTGTAAACTCAGGAGTGCCTACGACCCCTCCTCTCCTGTCCGATGATTGTATAGCACAACTCACAGGACATGGGAAATCATCTAATTTGTGATAATCCATTCATTATCAAGGCTAGAACTCAGACACAGAAGAGATACACAGGACAAGGTAGATGGAGGGGAGCTTCCATGCCCTCCCCAGGGATGCTCTCTTCTGAGAACTTTGCAGTGTTCATCAACTTGGATGCTGCTGGAATGTTGTTGCTTAGGGTTCTTATGGAAATTTCATTATATAGTCTGGATTGATCAAATCATTGGTCACTGGTGATTGAACTTAAAATCTATCATCTACCTTCTCCCCAGAGACTGACAGATGAGGCTGAATGTTTCTCTAATCAAACAGCAAGTTCCTTTGGCAATCAACCCCCCTCCTGAAATTACTGACAGGCTCACCAAGGCCCAGCTCATTAGCATAAGTTCAGGTGTGGTTGAAGGGGGGCTCACTAAGAATAACATAAGATGCTCTATTATTTACAAATTTCCAGTAATTTTACGGGCTTTGCTCCAAGAACCAAGGAGATATGACTGAGCACAAAAAAAAACCTTTCATGATAAAATTATCAACAGTTTTTGAAGTAATAGCCAGAAGTTATCATGTTTAGTAGTTAAATTTAAAACAAAAACAAGAGACAAAGCAAACAAACCCAGGACACTTGCGAGTCAAACAGATCAATTCAGATTTAAGTTTGAGGAGAGGATTATGGGCTTCTGCTCTATATTACTTAATATGTGTTCAGTCCAGTGTATATATTTTCTGTGGATTTCAAAAGGGAAAATTATTTTTGCATTAACTTTTTGCCTCCTGACAATTTTCCCTGTGTGGAAAATGTAAACATAGAACTGGAAAATCAAGAAAATTTAAGTGCTGCAATCTGCATGTTATGGCAGACAACTCTCTATACTTTTTGCTCTGCTTCTCTATTGGATTGTACGGATATTTTTCCTATCTTTGTAGACTCCCAGTTTACTCAGTTATAACCCAACATTTTTCTTTCTCCCTATGTGACAAGTACCTCTTTGAGTGAATACATTTCAACTGGGACATTGAAATTTATAGTAAAAGCATTAAAAAAGAGAAAAGTAAACAGATATTGGGGGCACTGAATTTGTCTTTTCTTTAATCATTTTTCTCATTATCACTTTTATGGATATTTTTATCATGTAAATGTCATATTAAAAAATTAAACTGCATAAAACCCTTAATGTAGTCCTTGTTTTAGAGGGATTAAACTTAAACTCTAATAAAAATTACCTATCATTTTAATATGACCTTATCAATATTTGATTTCATGCTTTATCTGAATTTCCTAATAAGCCTATTCAAATGTGTTTTCTTATCACATGCTTGGTGTATGTGAGTTGAAAGTGGCTTTGTGACAGGCATTGAGTTGCTGGGCCTGTAGGTGTCTAGTGGGTATCTACAATCAGGATAATGCCAGGCATCTTTGCCTTCACTTATGTCTCCCTCATCACCTTAAAACTTTGAGACAGATCCTTGCTAGCTCTGTACCCTGCCATGCTAATCACTCAGGGAGAGTCTGTGTTACAAGGTTTACCACCTCTAAATTGACCTAGTCTCTCTCAACCGCTTCCCAACTAAGGATACCATGGTAAGAATAACTAAACTAATTTTCAGGACATTCAGTAACCAATTTTTACTACAGCCAGTTTCAGGTCTCCTTGAGCAGTGCCTCCAAGCCAGTCACCATAAACCTTCACTCACCTTTGTTTCCAAGAAAAGCAGAACCTTGCTGACCCCCCCCCCATGATGAGTTCACACCCATGTGGGAACAATTAGTGAAACTATCCCAGAAGCAGGAGCTGCTATCTCCTGAGAGGACCAGAATCACAATCATCCTGTTGACTGGTACTGGTTAAAAAATAGACCTCAGGAACAATGGAACAGACTGGAAGAAACAGCCACAACCACAAACATGCTCAGCCACCTAATCTTTGATAAAGGGGCCAAAAAAACTCACCAGAAGAATGGTAGCCTCTTTAATAAATGGTGCTAGAAAAATTGGCTTGCCACCTGTCAAAGACTGAAAATAGACCCAAGCCTATCACCATGCACCAAACTCAAGTCAAAATGGATCATAGATCTCAATATTAAAACAGAAACACTAAAATCTATTGGAAGAGAAAGTAGGTAAAAACTTTGAAGACATAGGGGTGGGCAGAGAGTTCCTGAACAAAAACCAAATTGCACGTGAAACACTTGAAAGAATCAACAACTGGGATCTCATCCTACTGAAAAGTTTCTGCACATCTAAAGAAATCAACAACAGAGTAAAAAGTAAACCCACAAATTGGGGAAAAATTTTAGCTGACTGTGCCTCAGACAAAGGTCTTCTATCTAGAGCATATAAAGAATTAAAAAGCATCTGCACCCCCAAATTCAAAGACCCAATCCAAAAATAGTCATCTGAAGGTCCCATTCAACCCAGCTATCCCCCTGCTGGGTATTTTCCCAGAAGATCTAAAAACATCGTATCACAGTGATATATGTGCACCTATGTTCATAGCAGCACAATTTGTAATTGCTAAAATGTGGAAGCAACCCAAATGTCCATCCACCGAGAATTGGATAAGAAAATTGTGGTACTTTTATATAATGGAATATTACTCAGCTATAAAGAAAGATAAACTCGAGGCCTTTATATTTAAATGGTCACAACTAGAGACCATACTCATAAGTGAAATAAATCAAACATACATGTGCAAGCACCACATTGTGTCACTAGTGTAAAACTTGAGAGTTCATTTAAACTCGGAGCTATGATAGACACTGTGAAATGATAGGAAACCACTGAAGAGTAAAGGGCTTCTGGGATGTGGGAAAAGAGAAGGGAAAGAAGGAGAGATTTTGTATGTATGTATATACAGGATAGTTAACATGGTTGTTCTTCTGTCTTCTATTTCTATGCTGAAAGAAACTGTCAATGAGTCTTTGGTTGACCAGTATTGCATGTCTATATCTGTTTTCATGAGAAGCCACTTTGAAGATATCAATATGTAATACAACCACCATTGTTAATTCCCTACCACCTTGTTTGTAACTCTGTATTGTCTGTATTGTGCTTGTGATATGTTGTAAAATGTTGTATGTCTGTTAATGTTTCCCTCCTTTTATCTTTAAAATTAAAAAAAAAGAAAATGCAAAAATAGGCATCTGAGATGAATACACACTTCTCAGATAAAGAAATGAAACTGGCAAATAAATACATGCGAAAATATTCAACATCATTAGTCATTCGAGAAATGCAAATTAAAACAACATTGAGATTTCATCTCACCCCAGTAAGAATGGCTAGCATTAAGAAATCAACCAATAACAAAGCTGGCAAGGCTGTGGAGAAATAGGAACTCTTCTCCACTGCTGGTGGGAATGCAGACTGGTGAAACCACTGTGGAAATCAGTTTGGAAACTCCTCAGCAAAGTAGGTCTAGAGGTCCCATTCAATCTAACTATTCCCCTTCTGGATATTTTCCCAGAAGATGTGGAAACATCATATCACAGTAATACATGTGCACCCATGTTCACAGCAGCACAATTTGTAATTGCTAAACTGTGGAAGCAACCCAAATGTCCATCCACCGAGGGTTGGATAAGAAAATTGTGGTACTTTTATATAATGGAATATTACTCAGCTATAAAGAAAGATAAACTCGAGGATTTTATAGGTAAATGGTCACAACTAGAGACCATACTCATAAATGAAATAAATCAGACCTGCATGTGTAAGAATCATATTGTCTCACTAGTGTAAGACCTGAAAAAGTTAATATAAACTAGGAGGTATGATAGACATTGTGAAATGATAGGAAAACGCTCAAAAGTAAAGGGCAACTGGGGTGTGGGAAAAGAGAAGGGAAAGAAGGGAAAATTATGTAAATATGTATACACAGGATAGCTAACAGTTGTACTACTGTCTTCTATTGCTCTACAGAAAGGAACAGTTAATGATTACTTGTTTGATCAGTCTTGTATGTCTCTGTTTTCTTGACAAACCACTTTGAAGATATCAATAAGTAATGCAACAACCATTGTTAATTTCCTACAACTTTGTCTGTAACTCTGTTTTGTTTGTATTGTTATGTTATTTTGTAAATGAGCGTCTGTTTGTTAATAGATTTTCCTTCTTTTATTTCCTAAAATAAAAAAAAAAAATTCCTTTACACATAAAAAAAAAAAAAACAGAATCATTCTGTTGAGAGTGAAGATAGTGCCTCACAAAATCAATCTTCAGAGAGTGATCAACCAGACCATATCTTGACCAGGATTACCTAAGGCTGCCAACTGCTCAGATCCTCCTGCTATGTGGAATTCAACCTTTGGCTTTGTCCCACTTTTCCATAAATGCCCATAGTTTCTGGCAGATCCTGGAAGACAGGTTTTAAGCCTTTTGATCTTCACTCCTTGTGTTGGCCAGGCCCATCAAAACTCCTTTCCTGCCCTTCAACTCTTGATCTCCTTAACTGATGTTATAGGATGGGTGGCCAAGCTTGGTTTGTTGGAACCCCTGGATCTGGGACTTTTGCCTCAAACTATTGTAACAGTTTAAGTTTGAAGAAATATGAGATTCCCCTTTTCCTGCTTTGTGAAAGAAAGAAATTGTGTGGATTGTTCAGATGCAAACATTCTAGGTGTGAATGATGAATAAATCCAGGAGGGGACCCGTTGCACAGATTGCTTCTGGAGGCTGAATACTGAATAGTTCAGCTAAAATATTGTGAGGAATAAGCTTATGGAAAAGCACTCTAATCAGAAGCTTAATTAGAATCTGTTCTATCCAAGGAATTTCATGAGCAGATTCCAAAGCTGAGACCCAGGATAATAGCTGATTGCACTGAAAACCTGAGAGAAGCAAGGACATATAAGGCGAGTTTCAGATATGAATATCTCTGATTGTATCCAAGATCCTCACTGACAAAACTTCATAATCTTGAATTGTTTACTGTGGTAAAAAGCTGTAAATGTTACCACATAAATGGATTGGCAAGACCAATACCAACGTCAGAATATAGGAAATAGTTCCCCAAATTTATCATATTGTTCCTATGTAGTTAAGTATTCTGAAGAAGTATAATACCTGTAGAATCCTGTATACAGTAAAATATTGACCCTATGTGTACAATTTACTCAAGAAATACTCCATGTAATGGAAGATCCACCAATAAGTTTTAAGGAAGAAATTATGCTAATTTCACAGTAACTCTTCTAAAGCAGAGATGAACAAAGTACTTTAGCATTATGAAGTCAGGCTAACTTTGGTAACAAAACTTTTTAACATTACAACCAAGGAAAATTTAATGAATTATCACTTTGGAATATATGTAACAGCCTGTAAACATCATAATTACATTAAATACAAACTATAATTAAAGGAAAATAGATGATATCTAAGTTGAATTGATTCTAGGATAATAACATTAGTTTAACATTAAAAAATAAGTCAATTAAATCCACTAAATTAACAAAGAAAAAAGTAATATTATCTTATTACTTGTAGAAGAACTTCAACTTTGGAAAAACCCAATATCCATTCATAAAGAAAGGCACCTAGGGATAGGAAAAAAATTTCCTAATCTGATTTCTAAAAAAAATCTACAGCAAGTATTATTGGTAGTTTTGAAAAGTTGAAAGTATTTTTCACTTTTTAGTTCAGAAGTAAGGCTTGATGCACATTTTAATCAATATTCTCTTGGAGAATATAGCTCGTACATTCAGGCAAGAAAAATAAACATGTAAGGACTTGGAGAAAAGAAATAAAACTCTCATTATTTGTAGATTATCTAAGCATACAAAGAAAATCCAAAAGATTCTAGATATATACCAGTATTATTAGAATTAATCAGTGAATTCAGTATGGTTTGTAGATTCAAAGCCACATTAAAATCAGTTATAAACTATATTAAGTATTTCAAAAATAATTTTAAAACCGTTTAAATGCTATTTAAATCTACTACTGTTGAATCTGTGTCCTCTGTTTGACCTTGTCCAGTAATGCTGATAGCTCTGTTCCTGAGACTTAGAAATGGCCCTGCCCCTTCTGCCCAGCAATGTGTTCATGCTCCCTCAGGAAGGAGCATGTCAGGCTAAAAGAACAATGACCTAGAAAATCTACTGTGAAAAATTCTTCAAAGTGACTGGAAGTCTAAATTTGCCTCCATGAACACCATGGCAATATAAGGAAATAGGGGATGCATAGCTTCCACAGGAAACTACTGTGGGGCTAAATTTGGACAGATGAAGTTTGGGCTGCCTGATGGGAAGGCTATTGACATAAGCCTATTAACAGAACTCAAAAAGGGGCCTTTGAGGAGCAGAGACCCCACTTGGATATTGAGATGAAAATAGGAATGAGGTGTGGTTATTTCCATCCTTTTCCACAGAAATAGCATCCTCAAATTTAAAATTTAAAAAGGATGTTAGAATACATGAGCCAAGGTGAGCCATCCAAGATTTAGGCCAGACCAAGAATAACTCGATGCACTATTTCTTCTAATCCAGTTCAAGCATTTGAGTGTGTATTCTTACAATAACATTAAAGACTTGTGCAATTATAATCCTTGCAACTAAGAAGAGCTATGTCTTCTTTTCTACTTGTTAGAATAAAAGGAAAACCAGAGCTGCACAGTGGTGAGAATGGTAAAAAATAGATTTTATTTAAGGCTGTTGTATTAGGAGGAAAGAGACCTAAGTACAGAACTGAGTTCAGTTCTGAATACAGAAGGAGCAAGTAGACATGTAGAGTATGGAGCAAGGTGAGCTCGGAGGATGGACATTGCTCAGAGCAACACGAGGGGCAGAGGGGGACCCCAATGGAGTGAACTAACAGGATCCCATTGAAGATAAAGCAGGTGACCAGAAGTCACCAGGGAATGGTCAAAGGTGAGGGACCAGAACAATACAAGAGGATGGGGGTTCCGGTTAAACTGGCTTAGCAGCGTTCTTGCTAGAATTGGACAGTGCCACAAGGAACATGGAAGTCCAAATGTTTAAATTTATTTGAAAAGTTCACAAGAGCCAGAGTAACGTTTGGTCAAGGAAGACACCTTGATCTTCAAGATGTAGCATTGTAGTCATAATCACAATACCTAGTGGGGACTCGCAGGCTAGTCCTGCCCCAGAGGCTGGGCTGTGACTATCAGTGACTGCCTGAGGCTTCCATGATCATTGCTGGTTTTCTTTTCTCTTATTTAAACATGTCTATACCATGGAAATATTAAACACGTATTTTTCACTTTATCAATGGTGGCATTGTAGATACTGACTAAAAACAAACAAAAAACCAAATAAGCTTTTTTACATAATGTAATGTGCATTTATTCATTGCTCAAATACAAATTGAAGATCTGCTATGATTCATATATGTTTCTAGGTGCTTGAAGTACTCCGTGATTAAAAAAGACAGAAACTGCTCACCAAGAACTTAAATTCTAGTGGAAAGAGAAAAGCTAAACAATAGTAGTTTTAATATGCTGGTTGGTGATCCTCTCCATTGCCACACAAACATTTTGTACAGTCCATTCACGTGGGAGCATTGCATCAGAGATCCACAAAGTCCAGTCGAACCTTTTGAAGATTTTATTACTCTGAACCAGAAAACAACATTTAAAAAGCCCAATTATACCACAGCCTCATGCATGGTTTATTTACTTATATCAACCATTAAAATTCAATAACTGGAAACATCAGGGACTTTATAAGCAACACAGACTAATTTAGAAAGTGAATTTTATATAGCCAGAACCTAAAAATTAAATAAATTTAAAACCAAGGTAGAAACCCCCTTGAGAAAAGAAGAATTTGATAAGAGCACACATTAATGTGGGTACAGAATGAGAGAAAACGCAAGGCTGTGAAGGATGTAAGTTCTCTCATGTATGAATTTTCCTTGGGAAAGGATGCAAATCGGTTTCACTTTTTTGTGCCAACCCAGATTGTCTGGTGCTGGCTGCATGAACCTCTGAGTGTGAGGAGCCCAACTCCTGTTTGAAAACCCTGCAGCCCTGACTGTGGTCAATTACGCAGGCTTTCTCCACCAGGCTGCACAGGAGAAAGCCGCCTCTTTTGGTTGGACTTTGTGCACAATCTGGGCATGGCACACTCTGAGGGGTCTGCACTAAGGGCTCAGTCCCTTGGGCTGTCATCATCTTCCTGTGTTTCCAGCCCAGCCTCCACAGGCTCCTTTGTTTCTCTATTGCAGGCCTTAGGCAGACATGGCCAGGTGCTTCCTCCAAGTCTTCCTAGTGGATGTCACAGGAAATTTGAAGGCCCTTTTCCCCACTGATTCAGTGTGTAGTAATCTCCTTGCCTCATCCTCTTGCTTTTCCCTCCTTCCTGGCCCCTGGTCCACACAACTGCAGGAACTTGTGTTTAGGTGTTCCTCAACAGAAGACCCTCGCCTGACTCTCCCCAGGAGAAACATGGGCAAGTGGGTGCTTTCCAGTTTCAGCTGTGGTTTGTGCTCGTATCATGAGTGTCGAAGTCTTTCCCATTTCATTCATTTTGCAACAGCTCCCACACCCAGCAGCCTCTCCTACTCAGTCATCCTGACCTTGTGGAGAAGAGCTGTGAGGCTGTGACTCCTTGGAGCATGAGGCAGCACTTTTCCACAAAGAGTGCCTTCCCTAACCAGCATGAGCAGCCATTCAGATATCCACAGGGCAGGCAGAAATCTTGCAAACCTGTCCCACTTCATCTTAGCTCTGCATCCAGATCTTCATGTCCAAATTTTGGGATCTAGTGGGATTTTTCATCTAAGTGTCCTCATAACTCATCCCTGTCCAAGCTATACTCTACTCATTTGGGAGAAGATCTCAGAAAAAATATAGCTCAATTGCCCAAAATTCAAAATAAAATGAGGTAAATGTGGTGTATCACAGAGGAGATAACCAGTGCTGTGATTCCAGACCCATAAAAATAGCATGCAACTTATCTGTAACTAAAAAATGATTCCACCGTGTCACTTCTAATCACACAGAGGTTAAGTGGTGGCTTTTATGTGCCTTAGGCTTTCTTTGGATTTGAAGCTTTTAGCCCTGGCGGGTGGGTCAAGCTCTTTTCTTTGAGAAGACAAAGCAACCATAACAAGGCTGCCATGTTTCTTGGTTTTCTCAACCTCAGGCGAATTCATGGATGAAAACTACTAGGGTAGTGAGTGTGTGAATGTGGGCAGGGAGTCCTTTGTAATTATTGTCGCTAGACTGGGCAAAAAGGGAGTGTCTGCATTAGAGCTAGATTGTTGACTTTGGGGTCAAGCATTCCAAATGAAATTCCCAGCTCCATCTCTGGGTAACACTGTGACTTAGGCAAGTTAACGATTGCTTCACAGCAATCAAATTCCTCATTTTTATACCAAGAAAAAGTCTCTAGTACTAACAAGTTTAGTGCGGTCATTGAGCAACTGAATATATTTATTAAGGGTGCCAGGCCTTCATCTGACACAGCATAGATACTCAGCAAGGAAGGGATCCCCCCGTCCCCAAGAATGGTGGGCATCGAAGGGTTGTGGCTTTTCATTAAAGGGGACAGTGAAGAAAGCTGTATACATGTTCAACTCTCAATAGAAACAGCACTGACGGAGGGCATTGTGTTACAAATGGGGGAATGAGTTCCTGTGAGGTCTTTAAAGGTGACTCCAACACAGTGGGCACTGGAAATGACACTCAGAGAGGCAAACGAAAGTAAAGCTTTATTAAGCTCACAGGTCCTAGAGAGGCAGGGAGCAGCACGCATGTAGCCTTCAGAGGGTAGAGCGAACCAAGCAGGTGGAAAGAACAAGGATAGGTGTCAATGTAGAGCGCTCCAGCCGAAGGTACGAGATTTCACTCGTGTATTGGAATCGCGGTAGATCATGTTCTGGGCGGGATAAAAAACAGAAATTGTGGCAGGGATCAGTCTCATTATACAAGAGTACCTGGTTGCCAGGGCAGACTTTATTTTTACCTTTTATTAGTGTATGCTTGTGATACATAAAGAATATATTCATTGTGGAGTACTGCTACATATGCATGTTGCATCTTGATCCTTTTCACTTTCCCTCTGTTCCCCTCAGGTTTCCACCCCATCACCATGAGGTCTACCTCCCTGTTTTCTACTGTTGTGGTTTGTGTCTCAGTGCCCCCCAAAGCCTCATGCAGTCATAAAGTTTGTTTTTGGAGGTGTCTGAATCTAGGGTGTGTGACTGACTTGCAGTACAATGCTGGGGTTAAGGGTGGGTGATTGCTTGATCAGTTCACTGACTGACTTGGCATTGCCTTAATCTAGGTAGAATGGATATAGCATAAGGGACAGAAATTGGCTGCCTCAACCTCTTTCATTGTTTTTACTGTCTTCTGCCACCATGAACTGTTGCCCCTCTGCCATGTGCCACTCTGCCTTGGAGCCAGCTGATTATGGACTGAAATATCTACAAATTGTGAGCTAAATAAACTTTTCCTCCTTTAACTTTGAGTGTTGGGTATTTTGTCTCAGCAATGAGAAAAGTAACTAAAACACCTACCTTATTTCTTTTATTTTGCTCTTAAATAATCAATATTTTGGCCTTCTCCAATAAAAGAAACCATAGGATCATTAACTTCAGTGTGTGATTTATTTATTAGCTTTACAGTATCAAGCTGCATTTTTTTTCCTAAGAATGACTCAAAGGTATTATCCTTTATATCTGAATAGTACCTAATTGTATGTATAGACCACATTTTCTTTATCTATTCGTCTGGTGGGAATATAAGCCTCTTCCATAAGCTAGCTATTACCAGTTGTATTCCTGTGAACATAGTGTATCACTCTGATACTCTGTCTCCAACTCTTTTAGGGAGATACCCAGAAGAGGTACAACTGAGTCAAATGGTCACAGTCTGGGGGATTGTTGAGACATCAGAAATTAGATTTTAAAAACAAACAATACGGGCATTTTTCATGTCTCCAAACAGGAAATGTATCTGGAACTCCTGGAGAGATTGAAACAAAAATAGAAAGACAGGACTTATTCAATAAAGAGTAACAGTGTGTTCTCTTCTGCTGTTCCCTGAGGTTCCTTGGCCTCTTTGCTCCCTTAACTTGGTGCTTTCCTCACTGCACTTGAAGCATGAATTTCTCAGCTGCATCAAAACATTTCTTGTTTATTTATTTATTTATTTATTTATTTATTGTTTTTTGTTTTTTGGTTTTTTTTCTGGTACCGGGAACCGAACTCAGGACCTTGAGCATGCCAGGCAGGCGCTTTTGCTGCTGAGCTAAATCCCCAGCCCCTAACATTTCTTGTTTAAAGGAGAAAGAAACCAGATGAGATACAATAAGCATAAATTATTAAATTATGAAAATTAAATCATCAACCACATCTGATTGGTACAACTAGGGCAGATTTCCATGTCTGGATGAATCATTCTTTTGGAGGGGGGTGCATTATGTCACTGTAGTTGTCACTCTGGCCGAGACTACAGAATGGGAGAGGACATGGAAATACTTTGGAAAATAAATATGGCAGAGGCAGGAAAAAAACTGAACACTCTGACCAGAGAACAATTATTAATATTTCCTTTGTTCATAATCTAATTAATCTGATGCTTTTAACTGTGGTTTTCAACAAAGGGTAATGTGAGGGCCATGTTAAAAACCCACTAAAATAAAACAAACAGAAATAACCAAAATACAAAGTAAGAGTTCTATACAGGACCTTTAACTGCTTAACATAGGAAGAGAGACTGCTTTGAAGTTGTAAGGAGAGGCTGGGCCTACACATATCAATGCCTAACTTTTTTAAAGCGGAAAAAACTTGGCATTTCTGTGTTCATTTTGGGGGGAACGTCTCCTTTATTACTTTAAAACTTTGGATCAGATCCCTGCTTAACTCTCCAAGCAGCCCTGCTAATCACATAAGGGAAGTCTATGATAAAAGGTTTATTAGCTTGAAATTCATCCAGCCTATCTCATCCCCCTTCAAGACTGAGCACACCACGATAACATAACTCAGTTTTAGGATTTGCAAGGATTTCTATTTGTCAGCTTTTATAAGGTTCATTTCCAGAATCCCTGAAGCCTGGAAATCTCTAGATACTATCCTAAATCTGTTTTAACCTTGTGTCCTGGGAAAAGGAGAGCCTGTAGATCACTTCATGATGAACTTGTCCCCAAGAGGAAGCAATTAGCCCATAATGGAAAATGATGCAGTCCCAATCCCATCCCACAAAGGAGCTGTCATCTTATCATGAGAACCCACGTGGCTACTCAGGTGATGATGCCTATCTCTGGTCATGGCACTTGGTCAAAATTATCTACACTGCCAGCTATGAGAACCTGCAGTCCTTGGCTTTGTTCCCCTTTGCTTTAAAATCTCAAACAGATCTTCAACCTCTTTGTCTGTGCTGCCCAGCATGGCTGCCCTTAGTCACTGCAAGTTCCCCCGACTGGTTTTATGGGACAGGTCTGTTGGGAATCCCAGAGCCAAGGCTTTTATTTCCCAATTCCAATAATAGATAAAGAACTGGGAAAATGCTACTTGTACATTTTAAGGAAGAAAAGTTTGTCCCTGAGCAAATCTTCATTCAGTCCCTTTCTTTTTTTTTTTTTGTCTCTTTGAGACAAGTTCTCATTATGCAGTTCAGGCTGGCCTTGAGCTCACTTTGTAGCCCAGGCTGGTCTCAAACTCGCAAGGATCCTCCTGCCTCAGTTTCCTAAGAGCTGGGATTACAGGCGTGAGCTACCACGCCCAGCTCAGTCTCTTTCTTGATGATACTATCAAGAAATATCACATTGAGAAATCAAGGTCAAGGTTGTTAATTGATATAATTGTGTTCATTGTTCTGTATATATTGGATTCCACAAGAGTAAGAACTATTATCATCTTGTTATTACATATACAAATGTGTGTGTATATATATATATATGTATATCATGATATATATCATGTATATTTGTATATACATTTATGTATATTACAATTGTGTTTTACATTTTACTATACCCAACGGACATCTTTTCACTTGCATAATATGAGCAGGTTATAACAGATACGATTTAATTCTATTTAAAACTCTGTATAAGGGCCAGTGTGAAGCTGAGTGGTAGTGTGTTGACTTGTGTGCAAGACACCTTGAGTTTGACTCCCCAGCCCTGCAAAAGCAACAACAAAATCCTATTATATATGCATACATAATATGTAATGGATGTGTGTATAAAATA